>NC_133541.1:160356246-160667315 GCF_048773025.1 Camelus bactrianus
AGGTACAAGCTTCAAGTCGGTTTTACAGTGAAAACTGCAGGAACTTCAAAACGGCACTAGGAAACAGACTGAGAAAGCAGAGAAAAAGTGTCCCCTGCAACCCTTTCCCTTGGTGCTAGATGAACGAACGTCTCTCCAATTGCTCAGTTCTGAGAGATAAGTGTGGGTGAAAGCCGTCCTTCACCTAGCTTGTTGGGAACACAAAGTTTCTTTTCAGTTGCAAACTCCATTCCATACATATATATTGAGAGGTACTAGCTCCAAATCGATTTTACAGTGAAAACTGCAGGAACTTTAAACCGGCACTAGGAAACAGAATGAGAAAGCAGAGAAAAAGTGTCTCCTGCAACCCGTTTCCTTGGTGCTAGATGAACGAACGTCTCTCCACTTGCACAGTTCTGAGAGATATGTGTGTGTGAACGCCGACCTTCACCTAGCTTGTTGGGAACACAAAGTTTCTTTTCAGTTGCAAACTCCATTCCATACATATATATGGGGAGGTACAAGCTCCAACTCGGTTTTACACTGAAAACTGCAGGAACTTCATACCGGTACTAGGAAACAGACTGAGAAAGCAGAGAAAAAGTGTCTCCTGCAACCCGATCCCTTGGTGCTAGATGAACGAACGTCTCTCCACTTGCTCAGTTCTGAGAGATAAGTGTGTGTGAAAGCCGTCCTTCACATAGCTTGTTGGGAACACAGTTTCTTTTCAGTTGCAAACTCCATTCCATACATATATATGGGGAGGTACAAGCTCCAACCCGGTTTTACAGTGTAAACTGCAGGAACTTCAAACCGGCACTAGGAAACAGACTGAGAACGCAGAGAAAAAGTGACTCCTGCAACCCGTTCCCTTGGTGCTAGATGAACTAACGTCTCTCCACTTGCTCAGTTCTGAGAGATAAGATTATGTGGAAGCCGTCCTTCACCTAGCTTTTTGTGAACACAAAGTTTCTTTTCAGTTGCAAACTCCATTCCATACATATATATGGGGAGGTACAAGCTCCAATTCGGTTTTACAGTGAAAACTGCAGGAACATCAAACCGGCACTAGGAAACAGACTGAGAAGTAGAGAAAAAGTGTCTCCTGCAATCCGTTCCCTTGGTGCTAGATGAACGAACGTCCCTCCACTTGCTCAGTTCTGAGAGATAAGTGTGGGTGAAAGCCGTCCTTCACCTAACTTGTTGGGAACACAAAGTTTCTTTTCAGTTGCAAACTCCATTCCATACATATATATAGGAGGTACAAGCTTCAACTCGGTTTTACAGTGAAAACTGCAGGAACTTCAAAACGGCACTAGGAAACAGACTGAGAAAGCAGAGAAAAAGTGTACCCTGCAACCCTTTCCCTTGGTGCTAGATGAACGAACGTCTCTCCAATTGCTCAGTTCTGAGAGATAAGTGTGGGTGAAAGCCGTCCTTCACCTAACTTGTTGGGAACACAAAGTTTCTTTTCAGTTGCAAACTCCATTCCATACATATATATTGAGAGGTACTAGCTCCAAATCGATTTTACAGTGAAAACTACAGGAAATTTAAACCGGCACTAGGAAACAGACTGAGAAAGCAGAGAAAAAGTGTCTCCTGCAACCCGTTTCCTTGGTGCTAGATGAATGAACGTCTCTCCACTTGCACAGTTCTGAGAGATATGTGTGTGTGAACGCCGACCTTCACCTAGCTTGTTGGGAACACAAAGTTTCTTTTCAGTTGCAAACTCCATTCCATACATATATATGGGGAGGTACAAGCTCCAACTCGGTTTTACACTGAAAACTGCAGGAACTTCAAACCGGCACTAGGAAACAGACTGAGAAAGTAGAGAAAAAGTGTCTCCTGCAATCCGTTCCCTTGGTGCTAGATGAACGAACGTCTCTCCACTTGCTCAGTTCTGAGCGATAAGTGTGTGTGAATGCCGTCCTTCACCTAGCTTGTAGGGAACACAAAGTTTCTTTTCAGTTGCAAACTCCATTCCATACATATATAAGGGGAGGTACTAGCTCCAACTCGGTTTTACAGTGAAAACTGCAGGAACTTCAAACCGGCACTAGGAAACAGACTGCGAAAGAAGAGAAAAAGTGTCCCCTGCAAACTTTTCCCTTGGTGCTAGATGAACGAACGTCTCTCCAATTGCTCAGTTCTGAGAGATAAGTGTGGGTGAAAGCCGTCCTTCACCTAGCTTCTTGGGAACACAAAGTTTCTTTTCAGTTGCAAACTCCATTCCATACATATATATGGGGAGGTACTAGCTCCAACTCGGTTTTACAGTGAAATCTGCAGGAACTTCAAACCGGCACTAGGAAACAGACTGCAAAAGAAGAGAAAAAGTGTCCCCTGCAACCCTTTCCCTTGGTGCTAGATGAACGAACGTCTCTCCAATTGCTCAGATCTGAGAGATAAGTGTGGGTGAAAGCCGTCCTTCACCTAGCTTGTTGGGAACACAAAGTTTCTTTTCAGTTGCAAACTCCATTCCATACATATATATTGAGAGGTACTAGCTCCAAATCGATTTTACAGTGAAAACTGCAGGAACTTCAAAACGGCACTAGGAAACACACTGAGAAAGCAGAGAAAAAGTGTCTCCTGCAACCCGTTCCCTTGGTGCTAGATGAACGAACGTCTCTCCACTTGCTCAGTTCTGAGAGATAAGTGTGTGTGAAAGCCGTCCTTCACATAGCTTGTTCGGAACACAGTTTCTTTTCAGTTGCAAACTCCATTCCATACATATATTTGGGGAGGTACAAGCTCCAACCCGGTTTTACAGTGAAAACTGCAGGAACTTCAAACCGGCAGGAGGAACCAGACTAAGAAAGCAGAGAAAAAGTGTCTCCTGCAACCCGTTCCCTTGGTGCTAGATGAACGAACGTCTCTCCACTTGCTCAGTTCTGAGAGATAAGATTATGTGGAAGCCGTACTTCACCTAGCTTGTTGTGAACACAAAGTTTCTTTTCAGTTGCAAACTCCATTCCATACATATAAATGGGGAGGTACAAGCTCCAACTCGGTTTTACAGTGAAAACTGCAGGAACTTCAAACCGGCACTAGGACACAGACTGAGAAAGTAGAGAAAAAGTGTCTCCTGCAACCCGTTCCCTTGGTGCTAGATGAACGAACGTCCCTCCACTTGCTCAGTTCTGAGAGATAAGTGTGTCTGAAAGCCGTCCTTCACCTAGCTTGTTGGGAACACAAAGTTTCTTTTCAGTTGCAAACTCCATTCCATACATATATATGGGAGGTACAAGCTCCAACTCGGTTTTACCGTGAAAACTACAGGAACTTCATACCGGCACTAGGAAACAGACTGAGAAAGCAGAGAAAAAGTGTCTCCTGCAACCCGTTCCCTTGGTGCTAGATGAACGAACGTCTCTCCACTTACTCAGTTCTGAGAGATATGTGTGTGTGAAAGCCGTCCTTCAGCTAGCTTGTTGGGAACACAAAGTTTCTTTTCAGTTGCAAACTCCATTCCATACATATATATGGGAGGTACAAGCTCCAACTCGGTTTTACAGTGAAAACTGCAGGAACTTCAAAACGGCACTAGGAAACAGACTGAGAAAGCAGAGAAAAAGTGTCTCCTGCAACCCGTTCCCTTGGTGCTAGATGAACGAACGTCTCTCCACTTGCTCAGTTCTGAGAGATAAGTGTGTGTGAACGCCGTCCTTCATCTAGCTTGTTGGGAACACAAAGTTTCTTTTCAGTTGCAAACTCCATTCCATACATATATATGGGAGGTACAAGCTCCAACTCGGTTTAACAGTGAAAACTGCAGGAACTTCAAAACGGCACTAGGAAACAGACTGAGAAAGCAGAGAAAAAGTGTCCCCTGCAACCCTTTCCCTTGGTGCTAGATGAACGAACGTCTCTCCAATTGCTCAGTTTTGAGAGATAAGTGTGGGTGAAATCCGTCCTTCACCTAGCTTGTTGGGAACACAAAGTTTCTTTTCAGTTGCAAACTCCAATCCATACATATATATTGAGAGGTACTAGCTCCAAATCGATTTTACAGTGAAAACTGCAGGAACTTTAAACCGGCACTAGGAAACAGACTGAGAAAGCAGAGAAAAAGTGTCTCCTGCAACCCGTTCCCTGGGTGCTAGATGAACGAACGTCTCTCCACTTGCTAAGTTCTTAGAGATAATTGTGTGTGAAAGCCGTCCTTCACATAGCTTGTTGGGAACACAGTTTCTTTTCAGTTGCAAACTCCATTCCATACATATATATGGGGAGGTACAAGCTCCAACCCGGTTTTACAGTGTAAACTGCCGGAACTTCAAACCGGCACTAGGAAACAGACTGAGAAAGCAGAGAAAAAGTGTCTCCTGCAACCCGTTCCCTTGGTGCTAGATGAACGAACGTCTTTCCACTGCTCAGTTCTGAGAGGTAAGTGTGTGTGAACGCCTTTCTTCATCTAGCTTGTTGGGAACACAAAGTTTCTTTTCAGTTGCAAACTCCATTCCATACATATATATGGGAGGTACAAGCTCCAACTCGGTTTTACCGTGAAAACTGCAGGAACTTCAAAACGGCACTAGGAAACAGACTGAGAAAGCAGAGAAAAAGTGTCTCCTGCAACCCGTTCCCTTGGTGCTAGATGAACGAACGTCTCTCCACTTGCTCAGTTCTAAGAGATAAGATTATGTGGAAGCCGTCCTTCACCTAGCTTGTTGTGAACACAAAGTTTCTTTTCAGTTGCAAACTCCATTCCATACATATATATGGGGAGGTACAAGCTCCAACTCGGTTTTACAGTGAAAACTGCAGGAACTTCAAACCGGCACTAGGACACAGACTGAGAAAGTAGAGAAAAAGTGTCTCCTACAACCCGTTCCCTTGGTGCTAGATGAACGAACGTCCCTCCACTTGCTCAGTTCTGAGAGATAAGATTATGTGGAAGCCGTACTTCACCTAGCTTGTTGTGAACACAAAGTTTCTTTTCAGTTGCAAACTCCATTCCATACATATATATGGGGAGGTACAAGCTCCAACACGGTTTTACAGTGAAAACTGCAGGAACTTCAAACCGGCACTAGGAAACAGACTGAGAAAGTAGAGAAAAAGTGTCTCCTGCAATCCGTTCCCTTGGTGCTAGATGAACGAACGTCCCTCCACTTGCTCAGTTCTGAGAGATAAGTGTGTGTGAAAGCCGTCCTTCACCTAGCTTGTTGGGAGCACAAAGTTTCTTTTCAGTTGCAAACTCCATTCCATACATAAATATGGGAGGTACAAGCTCCAACTCGGTTTTACAGTGAAAACTGCAGGAACTTCATACCGGCACTAGGAAACAGACTGAGAAAGCAGAGAAAAAGTGTCTCCTGCAACCCGTTCCCTTGGTGCTAGATGAACGAACGTCTCTCCACTTACTCAGTTCTGAGAGATAAGTGTGTGTGAAAGCCGTCCTTCAGCTAACTTGTTGGGAACACAAAGTTTCTTTCCAGTTGCAAACTCCATTCCATACATATATAAGGGAGGTACAAGCTCCAAATCGGTTTTACAGTGAAAACTGCAGGAACTTCAAAACGGCACTAGGAAACAGACTGAGAAAGCAGAGAAAAAGTGTCCCCTGCAACCCTTTCCCTTGGTGCTAGATGAACGAACGTCTCTCCAATTACGCAGTTCTGAGAGATAAGTGTGGGTGAAAGCAGTCCTTCACCTAGCTTGTTGGGAACACAAAGTTTCTTTTCAGTTGCAAACTCCATTCCATACATATATATTGAGAGGTACTAGCTCCAAATCGATTTTACAGTGAAAACTGCAGGAACTTTAAACCGGAACTAGGAAACAGACTGAGAAAGCAGAGAAAAAGTGTCTCCTGCAACCCGTTCCCTTGGTGCTAGATGAACGAACGTCTCTCCACTTGCTCAGTTCTGAGAGATAAGTGTGTGTGAAAGCCGTCCTTCACATAGCTTGTTGGGAACACATTTTCTTTTCAGTTGCAAACTTCATTCCATACATATATATGGGGAGGTACAAGCTCCAACCCGGTTTTACAGTGAAAACTGCAGGAACTTCAAACTGGCACTAGGAAACAGACTGAGAAAGCAGAGAAAAAGTGTCTCCTGCAACCCGTTCCCTTGGTGCTAGATGAACGAACGTCTCTCCACTTGCTCAGTTCTAAGAGATAAGATTATGTGGAAGCCGTCCTTCACATAGCTTGTTGTGAACACAAAGTTTCTTTTCAGTTGCAAACTCCATTCCATACATATATATGGGAGGTACAAGCTCCAACTCGGTTTTACAGTGAAAACTGCAGGAACTTCAAAACGGCACTAGGAAACAGACTGAGAAAGCAGAGAAAAAGTGTCTCCTGCAACCCGTTCCCTTGGTGCTAGATGAACGAACGTCTCTCCACTTGCTCAGTTCTGAGAGATAAGTGTGTGTGAACGCCGTCCTTCATCTAGCTTGTTGGGAACACAAAGTTTCTTTTCAGTTGCAAACTCCATTCCATACATATATATGGGAGGTACAAGCTCCAACTCGGTTTAACAGTGAAAACTGCAGGAACTTCAAAACGGCACTAGGAAACAGACTGAGAAAGCAGAGAAAAAGTGTCCCCTGCAACCCTTTCCCTTGGTGCTAGATGAACGAACGTCTCTCCAATTGCTCAGTTTTGAGAGATAAGTGTGGGTGAAATCCGTCCTTCACCTAGCTTGTTGGGAACACAAAGTTTCTTTTCAGTTGCAAACTCCAATCCATACATATATATTGAGAGGTACTAGCTCCAAATCGATTTTACAGTGAAAACTGCAGGAACTTTAAACCGGCACTAGGAAACAGACTGAGAAAGCAGAGAAAAAGTGTCTCCTGCAACCCGTTCCCTGGGTGCTAGATGAACGAACGTCTCTCCACTTGCTAAGTTCTTAGAGATAATTGTGTGTGAAAGCCGTCCTTCACATAGCTTGTTGGGAACACAGTTTCTTTTCAGTTGCAAACTCCATTCCATACATATATATGGGGAGGTACAAGCTCCAACCCGGTTTTACAGTGTAAACTGCCGGAACTTCAAACCGGCACTAGGAAACAGACTGAGAAAGCAGAGAAAAAGTGTCTCCTGCAACCCGTTCCCTTGGTGCTAGATGAACGAACGTCTCTCCACTGCTCAGTTCTGAGAGGTAAGTGTGTGTGAACGCCTTTCTTCATCTAGCTTGTTGGGAACACAAAGTTTCTTTTCAGTTGCAAACTCCATTCCATACATATATATGGGAGGTACAAGCTCCAACTCGGTTTTACCGTGAAAACTGCAGGAACTTCAAAACGGCACTAGGAAACAGACTGAGAAAGCAGAGAAAAAGTGTCTCCTGCAACCCGTTCCCTTGGTGCTAGATGAACGAACGTCTCTCCACTTGCTCAGTTCTAAGAGATAAGATTATGTGGAAGCCGTCCTTCACCTAGCTTGTTGTGAACACAAAGTTTCTTTTCAGTTGCAAACTCCATTCCATACATATATATGGGGAGGTACAAGCTCCAACTCGGTTTTACAGTGAAAACTGCAGGAACTTCAAACCGGCACTAGGACACAGACTGAGAAAGTAGAGAAAAAGTGTCTCCTGCAACCCGTTCCCTTGGTGCTAGATGAACGAACGTCCCTCCACTTGCTCAGTTCTGAGAGATAAGATTATGTGGAAGCCGTACTTCACCTAGCTTGTTGTGAACACAAAGTTTCTTTTCAGTTGCAAACTCCATTCCATACAAATATATGGGGAGGTACAAGCTCCAACTCGGTTTTACAGTGAAAACTGCAGGAACTTCAAACCGGCACTAGGAAACAGACTGAGAAAGTAGAGAAAAAGTGTCTCCTGCAATCCGTTCCCTTGGTGCTAGATGAACGAACGTCCCTCCACTTGCTCAGTTCTGAGAGATAAGTGTGTGTGAAAGCCGTCCTTCACCTAGCTTGTTGGGAACACAAAGTTTCTTTTCAGTTGCAAACTCCATTCCATACATAAATATGGGAGGTACAAGCTCCAACTCGGTTTTACAGTGAAAACTGCAGGAACTTCATACCGGCACTAGGAAACAGACTGAGAAAGCAGAGAAAAAGTGTCTCCTGCAACCCGTTCCCTTGGTGCTAGATGAACGAACGTCTCTCCACTTACTCAGTTCTGAGAGATAAGTGTGTGTGAAAGCCGTCCTTCATCTAGCTTGTTGGGAACACAAAGTTTCTTTTCAGTTGCAAACTCCATTCCATACATATATATGGGAGGTACAAGCTCCAACTCGGTTTTACCGTGAAAACTACAGGAACTTCATACCGGCACTAGGAAACAGACTGAGAAAGCAGAGAAAAAGTGTCTCCTGCAACCCGTTCCCTTGGTGCTAGATGAACGAACGTCTCTCCACTTACTCAGTTCTGAGAGATATGTGTGTGTGAAAGCCGTCCTTCAGCTAGCTTGTTGGGAACACAAAGTTTCTTTTCAGTTGCAAACTCCATTCCATACATATATATGGGAGGTACAAGCTCCAACTCGGTTTTACAGTGAAAACTGCAGGAACTTCAAAACGGCACTAGGAAACAGACTGAGAAAGCAGAGAAAAAGTGTCTCCTGCAACCCGTTCCCTTGGTGCTAGATGAACGAACGTCTCTCCACTTGCTCAGTTCTGAGAGATAAGTGTGTGTGAACGCCGTCCTTCATCTAGCTTGTTGGGAACACAAAGTTTCTTTTCAGTTGCAAACTCCATTCCATACATATATATGGGAGGTACAAGCTCCAACTCGGTTTAACAGTGAAAACTGCAGGAACTTCAAATCGGCACTAGGAAACAGACTGAGAAAGCAGAGAAAAAGTGTCCCCTGCAACCCTTTCCCTTGGTGCTAGATGAACGAACGTCTCTCCAATTGCTCAGTTTTGAGAGATAAGTGTGGGTGAAATCCGTCCTTCACCTAGCTTGTTGGGAACACAAAGTTTCTTTTCAGTTGCAAACTCCAATCCATACATATATATTGAGAGGTACTAGCTCCAAATCGATTTTACAGTGAAAACTGCAGGAACTTTAAACCGGCACTAGGAAACAGACTGAGAAAGCAGAGAAAAAGTGTCTCCTGCAACCCGTTCCCTGGGTGCTAGATGAACGAACGTCTCTCCACTTGCTAAGTTCTTAGAGATAATTGTGTGTGAAAGCCGTCCTTCACATAGCTTGTTGGGAACACAGTTTCTTTTCAGTTGCAAACTCCATTCCATACATATATATGGGGAGGTACAAGCTCCAACCCGGTTTTACAGTGTAAACTGCCGGAACTTCAAACCGGCACTAGGAAACAGACTGAGAAAGCAGAGAAAAAGTGTCTCCTGCAACCCGTTCCCTTGGTGCTAGATGAACGAACGTCTTTCCACTGCTCAGTTCTGAGAGGTAAGTGTGTGTGAACGCCTTTCTTCATCTAGCTTGTTGGGAACACAAAGTTTCTTTTCAGTTGCAAACTCCATTCCATACATATATATGGGAGGTACAAGCTCCAACTCGGTTTTACCGTGAAAACTGCAGGAACTTCAAAACGGCACTAGGAAACAGACTGAGAAAGCAGAGAAAAAGTGTCTCCTGCAACCCGTTCCCTTGGTGCTAGATGAACGAACGTCTCTCCACTTGCTCAGTTCTAAGAGATAAGATTATGTGGAAGCCGTCCTTCACCTAGCTTGTTGTGAACACAAAGTTTCTTTTCAGTTGCAAACTCCATTCCATACATATATATGGGGAGGTACAAGCTCCAACTCGGTTTTACAGTGAAAACTGCAGGAACTTCAAACCGGCACTAGGACACAGACTGAGAAAGTAGAGAAAAAGTGTCTCCTACAACCCGTTCCCTTGGTGCTAGATGAACGAACGTCCCTCCACTTGCTCAGTTCTGAGAGATAAGAATATGTGGAAGCCGTACTTCACCTAGCTTGTTGTGAACACAAAGTTTCTTTTCAGTTGCAAACTCCATTCCATACATATATATGGGGAGGTACAAGCTCCAACTCGGTTTTACAGTGAAAACTGCAGGAACTTCAAACAGGCACTAGGAAACAGACTGAGAAAGTAGAGAAAAAGTGTCTCCTGCAATCCGTTCCCTTGGTGCTAGATGAACGAACGTCCCTCCACTTGCTCAGTTCTGAGAGATAAGTGTGTGTGAAAGCCGTCCTTCACCTAGCTTGTTGGGAACACAAAGTTTCTTTTCAGTTGCAAACTCCATTCCATACATAAATATGGGAGGTACAAGCTCCAACTCGGTTTTACAGTGAAAACTGCAGGAACTTCATACCGGCACTAGGAAACAGACTGAGAAAGCAGAGAAAAAGTGTCTCCTGCAACCCGTTCCCTTGGTGCTAGATGAACGAACGTCTCTCCACTTACTCAGTTCTGAGAGATAAGTGTGTGTGAAAGCCGTCCTTCAGCTAACTTGTTGGGAACACAAAGTTTCTTTTCAGTTGCAAACTCCATTCCATACATATATAAGGGAGGTACAAGCTCCAAATCGGTTTTACAGTGAAAACTGCAGGAACTTCAAAACGGCACTAGGAAACAGACTGAGAAAGCAGAGAAAAAGTGTCCCCTGCAACCCTTTCCCTTGGTGCTAGATGAACGAACGTCTCTCCAATTACGCAGTTCTGAGAGATAAGTGTGGGTGAAAGCAGTCCTTCACCTAGCTTGTTGGGAACACAAAGTTTCTTTTCAGTTGCAAACTCCATTCCATACATATATATTGAGAGGTACTAGCTCCAAATCGATTTTACAGTGAAAACTGCAGGAACTTTAAACCGGAACTAGGAAACAGACTGAGAAAGCAGAGAAAAAGTGTCTCCTGCAACCCGTTCCCTTGGTGCTAGATGAACGAACGTCTCTCCACTTGCTCAGTTCTGAGAGATAAGTGTGTGTGAAAGCCGTCCTTCACATAGCTTGTTGGGAACACATTTTCTTTTCAGTTGCAAACTTCATTCCATACATATATATGGGGTGGTACAAGCTCCAACCCGGTTTTACAGTGAAAACTGCAGGAACTTCAAACTGGCACTAGGAAACAGACTGAGAAAGCAGAGAAAAAGTGTCTCCTGCAACCCGTTCCCTTGGTGCTAGATGAACGAACGTCTCTCCACTTGCTCAGGTCTAAGAGATAAGATTATGTGGAAGCCGTCCTTCACATAGCTTGTTGTGAACACAAAGTTTCTTTTCAGTTGCAAACTCCATTCCATACATATATATGGGAGGTACAAGCTCCAACTCGGTTTTACAGTGAAAACTGCAGGAACTTCAAACCGGCACTAGGAAACAGACTGAGAAAGCAGAGAAAAAGTGTCTCCTGCAACCCGTTCCCTTGGTGCTAGATGAACGAACGTCTCTCCACTTGCTCAGTTCTGAGAGATAAGTGTGTGTGAACGCCGTCCTTCATCTAGCTTGTTGGGAAAACAAAGTTTCTTTTCAGTTGCAAACTCCATTCCATACATATATATGGGAGGTACAAGCTCCAACTCGGTTTAACAGTGAAAACTGCAGGAACTTCAAACCGGCACTAGGAAACAGACTGAGAAAGCAGAGAAAAAGTGTCCCCTGCAACCCTTTCCCTTGGTGCTAGATGAACGAACGTCTCTCCAATTGCTCAGTTTTGAGAGATAAGTGTGGGTGAAATCCGTCCTTCACCTAGCTTGTTGGGAACACAAAGTTTCTTTTCAGTTGCAAACTCCAATCCATACATATATATTGAGAGGTACTAGCTCCAAATCGATTTTACAGTGAAAACTGCAGGAACTTTAAACCGGCACTAGGAAACAGACTGAGAAAGCAGAGAAAAAGTGTCTCCTGCAACCCGTTCCCTGGGTGCTAGATGAACGAACGTCTCTCCACTTGCTAAGTTCTTAGAGATAATTGTGTGTGAAAGCCGTCCTTCACATAGCTTGTTGGGAACACAGTTTCTTTTCAGTTGCAAACTCCATTCCATACATATATATGGGGAGGTACAAGCTCCAACCCGGTTTTACAGTGTAAACTGCCGGAACTTCAAACCGGCACTAGGAAACAGACTGAGAAAGCAGAGAAAAAGTGTCTCCTGCAACCCGTTCCCTTGGTGCTAGATGAACGAACGTCTCTCCACTGCTCAGTTCTGAGAGGTAAGTGTGTGTGAACGCCTTTCTTCATCTAGCTTGTTGGGAACACAAAGTTTCTTTTCAGTTGCAAACTCCATTCCATACATATATATGGGAGGTACAAGCTCCAACTCGGTTTTACCGTGAAAACTGCAGGAACTTCAAAACGGCACTAGGAAACAGACTGAGAAAGCAGAGAAAAAGTGTCTCCTGCAACCCGTTCCCTTGGTGCTAGATGAACGAACGTCTCTCCACTTGCTCAGTTCTAAGAGATAAGATTATGTGGAAGCCGTCCTTCACCTAGCTTGTTGTGAACACAAAGTTTCTTTTCAGTTGCAAACTCCATTCCATACATATATATGGGGAGGTACAAGCTCCAACTCGGTTTTACAGTGAAAACTGCAGGAACTTCAAACCGGCACTAGGACACAGACTGAGAAAGTAGAGAAAAAGTGTCTCCTGCAACCCGTTCCCTTGGTGCTAGATGAACGAACGTCCCTCCACTTGCTCAGTTCTGAGAGATAAGATTATGTGGAAGCCGTACTTCACCTAGCTTGTTGTGAACACAAAGTTTCTTTTCAGTTGCAAACTCCATTCCATACAAATATATGGGGAGGTACAAGCTCCAACTCGGTTTTACAGTGAAAACTGCAGGAACTTCAAACCGGCACTAGGAAACAGACTGAGAAAGTAGAGAAAAAGTGTCTCCTGCAATCCGTTCCCTTGGTGCTAGATGAACGAACGTCCCTCCACTTGCTCAGTTCTGAGAGATAAGTGTGTGTGAAAGCCGTCCTTCACCTAGCTTGTTGGGAACACAAAGTTTCTTTTCAGTTGCAAACTCCATTCCATACATAAATATGGGAGGTACAAGCTCCAACTCGGTTTTACAGTGAAAACTGCAGGAACTTCATACCGGCACTAGGAAACAGACTGAGAAAGCAGAGAAAAAGTGTCTCCTGCAACCCGTTCCCTTGGTGCTAGATGAACGAACGTCTCTCCACTTACTCAGTTCTGAGAGATAAGTGTGTGTGAAAGCCGTCCTTCAGCTAACTTCTTGGGAACACAAAGTTTCTTTTCAGTTGCAAACTCCATTCCATACATATATAAGGGAGGTACAAGCTCCAAATCGGTTTTACAGTGAAAACTGCAGGAACTTCAAAACGGCACTAGGAAACAGACTGAGAAAGCAGAGAAAAAGTGTCCCCTGCAACCCTTTCCCTTGGTGCTAGATGAACGAACGTCTCTCCAATTACGCAGTTCTGAGAGATAAGTGTGGGTGAAAGCAGTCCTTCACCTAGCTTGTTGGGAACACAAAGTTTCTTTTCAGTTGCAAACTCCATTCCATACATATATATTGAGAGGTACTAGCTCCAAATCGATTTTACAGTGAAAACTGCAGGAACTTTAAACCGGAACTAGGAAACAGACTGAGAAAGCAGAGAAAAAGTGTCTCCTGCAACCCGTTCCCTTGGTGCTAGATGAACGAACGTCTCTCCACTGCTCAGTTCTGAGAGGTAAGTGTGTGTGAACGCCTTTCTTCATCTAGCTTGTTGGGAACACAAAGTTTCTTTTCAGTTGCAAACTCCATTCCATACATATATATGGGAGGTACAAGCTCCAACTCGGTTTTACCGTGAAAACTGCAGGAACTTCAAAACGGCACTAGGAAACAGACTGAGAAAGCAGAGAAAAAGTGTCTCCTGCAAACCGTTCCCTTGGTGCTAGATGAACGAACGTCTCTCCACTTGCTCAGTTCTAAGAGATAAGATTATGTGGAAGCCGTCCTTCACCTAGCTTGTTGTGAACACAAAGTTTCTTTTCAGTTGCAAACTCCATTCCATACATATATATGGGGAGGTACAAGCTCCAACTCGGTTTTACAGTGAAAACTGCAGGAACTTCAAACCGGCACTAGGACACAGACTGAGAAAGTAGAGAAAAAGTGTCTCCTGCAACCCGTTCCCTTGGTGCTAGATGAACGAACGTCCCTCCACTTGCTCAGTTCTGAGAGATAAGATTATGTGGAAGCCGTACTTCACCTAGCTTGTTGTGAACACAAAGTTTCTTTTCAGTTGCAAACTCCATTCCATACAAATATATGGGGAGGTACAAGCTCCAACTCGGTTTTACAGTGAAAACTGCAGGAACTTCAAACCGGCACTAGGAAACAGACTGAGAAAGCAGAGAAAAAGTGTCTCCTGCAACCCGTTCCCTTGGTGCTAGATGAACGAACGTCTCTCCACTGCTCAGTTCTGAGAGGTAAGTGTGTGTGAACGCCTTTCTTCATCTAGCTTGTTGGGAACACAAAGTTTCTTTTCAGTTGCAAACTCCATTCCATACATATATATGGGAGGTACAAGCTCCAACTCGGTTTTACCGTGAAAACTGCAGGAACTTCAAAACGGCACTAGGAAACAGACTGAGAAAGCAGAGAAAAAGTGTCTCCTGCAACCCGTTCCCTTGGTGCTAGATGAACGAACGTCTCTCCACTTGCTCAGTTCTAAGAGATAAGATTATGTGGAAGCCGTCCTTCACCTAGCTTGTTGTGAACACAAAGTTTCTTTTCAGTTGCAAACTCCATTCCATACATATATATGGGGAGGTACAAGCTCCAACTCGGTTTTACAGTGAAAACTGCAGGAACTTCAAACCGGCACTAGGACACAGACTGAGAAAGTAGAGAAAAAGTGTCTCCTGCAACCCGTTCCCTTGGTGCTAGATGAACGAACGTCCCTCCACTTGCTCAGTTCTGAGAGATAAGATTATGTGGAAGCCGTACTTCACCTAGCTTGTTGTGAACACAAAGTTTCTTTTCAGTTGCAAACTCCATTCCATACAAATATATGGGGAGGTACAAGCTCCAACTCGGTTTTACAGTGAAAACTGCAGGAACTTCAAACCGGCACTAGGAAACAGACTGAGAAAGTAGAGAAAAAGTGTCTCCTGCAATCCGTTCCCTTGGTGCTAGATGAACGAACGTCCCTCCACTTGCTCAGTTCTGAGAGATAAGTGTGTGTGAAAGCCGTCCTTCACCTAGCTTGTTGGGAACACAAAGTTTCTTTTCAGTTGCAAACTCCATTCCATACATAAATATGGGAGGTACAAGCTCCAACTCGGTTTTACAGTGAAAACTGCAGGAACTTCATACCGGCACTAGGAAACAGACTGAGAAAGCAGAGAAAAAGTGTCTCCTGCAACCCGTTCCCTTGGTGCTAGATGAACGAACGTCTCTCCACTTACTCAGTTCTGAGAGATAAGTGTGTGTGAAAGCCGTCCTTCAGCTAACTTCTTGGGAACACAAAGTTTCTTTTCAGTTGCAAACTCCATTCCATACATATATAAGGGAGGTACAAGCTCCAAATCGGTTTTACAGTGAAAACTGCAGGAACTTCAAAACGGCACTAGGAAACAGACTGAGAAAGCAGAGAAAAAGTGTCCCCTGCAACCCTTTCCCTTGGTGCTAGATGAACGAACGTCTCTCCAATTACGCAGTTCTGAGAGATAAGTGTGGGTGAAAGCAGTCCTTCACCTAGCTTGTTGGGAACACAAAGTTTCTTTTCAGTTGCAAACTCCATTCCATACATATATATTGAGAGGTACTAGCTCCAAATCGATTTTACAGTGAAAACTGCAGGAACTTTAAACCGGAACTAGGAAACAGACTGAGAAAGCAGAGAAAAAGTGTCTCCTGCAACCCGTTCCCTTGGTGCTAGATGAACGAACGTCTCTCCACTTGCTCAGTTCTGAGAGATAAGTGTGTGTGAAAGCCGTCCTTCACATAGCTTGTTGGGAACACATTTTCTTTTCAGTTGCAAACTTCATTCCATACATATATATGGGGAGGTACAAGCTCCAACCCGGTTTTACAGTGAAAACTGCAGGAACTTCAAACTGGCACTAGGAAACAGACTGAGAAAGCAGAGAAAAAGTGTCTCCTGCAACCCGTTCCCTTGGTGCTAGATGAACGAACGTCTCTCCACTTGCTCAGTTCTAAGAGATAAGATTATGTGGAAGCCGTCCTTCACATAGCTTGTTGTGAACACAAAGTTTCTTTTCAGTTGCAAACTCCATTCCATACATATATATGGGGAGGTACAAGCTCCAACTCGTTTTTACAGTGAAAACTGCAGGAACTTCAAACCGGCACTAGGACACAGACTGAGAAAGTAGAGAAAAAGTGTCTCCTGCAACCCGTTCCCTTGGTGCTAGATGAACGAACGTCCCTCCACTTGCTCAGTTCTGAGAGATAAGTGTGTCTGAAAGCCGTCCTTCACCTAGCTTGTTGGGAACACAAAGTTTCTTTTCAGTTGCAAACTCCATTCCATACATATATATGGGAGGTACAAGCTCCAACTCGGTTTTACAGTGAAAACTGCAGGAACTTCATACCGGCACTAGGAAACAGACTGAGAAAGCAGAGAAAAAGTGTCTCCTGCAACCCGTTCCCTTGGTGCTAGATGAACGAACGTCTCTCCACTTACTCAGTTCTGAGAGATATGTGTGTGTGAAAGCCGTCCTTCAGCTAGCTTGTTGGGAACACAAAGTTTCTTTTCAGTTGCAAACTCCATTCCATACATATATATGGGAGGTACAAGCTCCAACTCGGTTTTACAGTGAAAACTGCAGGAACTTCAAAACGGCACTAGGAAACAGACTGAGAAAGCAGAGAAAAAGTGTCTCCTGCAACCCGTTCCCTTGGTGCTAGATGAACGAACGTCTCTCCACTTGCTCAGTTCTGAGAGATAAGTGTGTGTGAACGCCGTCCTTCATCTAGCTTGTTGGGAACACAAAGTTTCTTTTCAGTTGCAAACTCCATTCCATACATATATATGGGAGGTACAAGCTCCAACTCGGTTTAACAGTGAAAACTGCAGGAACTTCAAAACGGCACTAGGAAACAGACTGAGAAAGCAGAGAAAAAGTGTCCCCTGCAACCCTTTCCCTTGGTGCTAGATGAACGAACGTCTCTCCAATTGCTCAGTTTTGAGAGATAAGTGTGCGTGAAATCCGTCCTTCACCTAGCTTGTTGGGAACACAAAGTTTCTTTTCAGTTGCAAACTCCAATCCATACATATATATTGAGAGGTACTAGCTCCAAATCGATTTTACAGTGAAAACTGCAGGAACTTTAAACCGGCACTAGGAAACAGACTGAGAAAGCAGAGAAAAAGTGTCTCCTGCAACCCGTTCCCTGGGTGCTAGATGAACGAACGTCTCTCCACTTGCTAAGTTCTTAGAGATAATTGTGTGTGAAAGCCGTCCTTCACATAGCTTGTTGGGAACACAGTTTCTTTTCAGTTGCAAACTCCATTCCATACATATATATGGGGAGGTACAAGCTCCAACCCGGTTTTACAGTGTAAACTGCCGGAACTTCAAACAGGCACTAGGAAACAGACTGAGAAAGCAGAGAAAAAGTGTCTCCTGCAACCCGTTCCCTTGGTGCTAGATGAACGAACGTCTCTCCACTGCTCAGTTCTGAGAGGTAAGTGTGTGTGAACGCCTTTCTTCATCTAGCTTGTTGGGAACACAAAGTTTCTTTTCAGTTGCAAACTCCATTCCATACATATATATGGGAGGTACAAGCTCCAACTCGGTTTTACCGTGAAAACTGCAGGAACTTCAAAACGGCACTAGGAAACAGACTGAGAAAGCAGAGAAAAAGTGTCTCCTGCAACCCGTTCCCTTGGTGCTAGATGAACGAACGTCTCTCCACTTGCTCAGTTCTAAGAGATAAGATTATGTGGAAGCCGTCCTTCACCTAGCTTTTTGTGAACACAAAGTTTCTTTTCAGTTGCAAACTCCATTCCATACATATATATGGGGAGGTACAAGCTCCAACTCGGTTTTACAGTGAAAACTGCAGGAACTTCAAACCGGCACTAGGACACAGACTGAGAAAGTAGAGAAAAAGTGTCTCCTGCATCCCGTTCCCTTGGTGCTAGATGAACGAACGTCCCTCCACTTGCTCAGTTCTGAGAGTTAAGTGTGTCTGAAAGCCGTCCTTCACCTAGCTTGTTGGGAACACAAAGTTTCTTTTCAGTTGCAAACTCCATTCCATACATATATATGGGAGGTACAAGCTCCAACTCGGTTTTACAGTGAAAACTGCAGGAACTTCATACCGGCACTAGGAAACAGACTGAGAAAGCAGAGAAAAAGTGTCTCCTGCAACCCGTTCCCTTGGTGCTAGATGAACGAACGTGCTCCACTTACTCAGTTCTGAGAGATAAGTGTGTGTGAAAGCCGTCCTTCAGCTAGCTTGTTGGGAACACAAAGTTTCTTTTCAGTTGCAAACTCCATTCCATACATATATATGGGAGGTACAAGCTCCAACTCGGTTTTACAGTGAAAACTGCAGGAACTTCAAAACGGCACTAGGAAACAGACTGAGAAAGCAGAGAAAAAGTGTCTCCTGCAACCCGTTCCCTTGGTGCTAGATGAACGAACGTCTCTCCAATTGCTCAGTTTTGAGAGATAAGTGTGGGTGAAAGCCGTCCTTCACCTAGCTTGTTGGGAACACAAAGTTTCTTTTCATTTGCAAACTCCATTCCATACATATATATTGAGAGGTACTAGCTCCAAATCGATTTTACAGTGAAAACTGCAGGAACTTTAAACCGGCACTAGGAAACAGACTGAGAAAGCAGAGAAAAAGTGTCTCCTGCAACCCGTTCCCTGGGTGCTAGATGAACGAACGTCTCTCCACTTGCTAAGTTCTTAGAGATAATTGTGTGTGAAAGCCGTCCTTCACATAGCTTGTTGGGAACACAGTTTCTTTTCAGTTGCAAACTCCATTCCATACATATATATGGGGAGGTACAAGCTCCAACCCGGTTTTAGAGTGTAAACTGCAGGATCTTCAAACCGGCACTAGGAAACAGACTGAGAACGCAGAGAAAAAGTGACTCCTGCAACCCGTTCCCTTGGTGCTAGATGAACGAACGTCTCTCCACTTGCTCAGTTCTGAGAGATAAGATTATGTGGAAGCCGTCCTTCACCTAGCTTTTTGTGAACACAAAGTTTCTTTTCAGTTGCAAACTCCATTCCATACATATATATGGGGAGGTACAAGCTCCAATTCGGTTTTACAGTGAAAACTGCAGGAACATCAAACCGGCACTAGGAAACAGACTGAGAAGTAGAGAAAAAGTGTCTCCTGCAATCCGTTCCCTTGGTGCTAGATGAACGAACGTCCCTCCACTTGCTCAGTTCTGAGAGATAAGTGTGTGTGAAAGCCGTCCTTCACCTAGCTTGTTGGGAACACAAAGTTTCTTTTCAGTTGCAAACTCCATTCCATACATATATATTGAGAGGTACTAGCTCCAAATCGATTTTACAGTGAAAACTACAGGAAATTTAAACCGGCACTAGGAAACAGACTGAGAAAGCAGAGAAAAAGTGTCTCCTGCAACCCGTTTCCTTGGTGCTAGATGAATGAACGTCTCTCCACTTGCACAGTTCTGAGAGATATGTGTGTGTGAACGCCGACCTTCACCTAGCTTGTTGGGAACACAAAGTTTCTTTTCAGTTGCAAACTCCATTCCATACATATATAAGGGAAGGTACTAGCTCCAACTCGGTTTTACAGTGAAAACTGCAGGAACTTCAAACCGGCACTAGGAAACAGACTGCGAAAGAAGAGAAAAAGTGTCCCCTGCAAACTTTTCCCTTGGTGCTAGATGAACGAACGTCTCTCCAATTGCTCAGTTCTGAGAGATAAGTGTGGGTGAAAGCCGTCCTTCACCTAGCTTCTTGGGAACACAAAGTTTCTTTTCAGTTGCAAACTCCATTCCATACTTATATATGGGGAGGTACTAGCTCCAACTCGGTTTTACAGTGAAATCTGCAGGAACTTCAAACCGGCACTAGGAAACAGACTGCAAAAGAAGAGAAAAAGTGTCCCCTGCAACCCTTTCCCTTGGTGCTAGATGAACGAACGTCTCTCCAATTGCTCAGATCTGAGAGATAAGTGTGGGTGAAAGCCGTCCTTCACCTAGCTTGTAGGGAACACAAAGTTTATTTCAGTTGCAAACTCCATTCCATACATATATATTGAGAGGTACTAGCTCCAAATCGATTTTACAGTGAAAACTGCAGGAACTTTAAACCGGCACTAGGAAACAGACTGAGAAAGCAGAGAAAAAGTGTCTCCTGCAACCCGTTCCCTTGGTGCTAGATGAACGAACGTCTCTCCACTTGCTCAGTTCTGAGAGATAAGTGTGTGTGAAAGCCGTCCTTCACATAGCTTGTTCGGAACACAGTTTCTTTTCAGTTGCAAACTCCATTCCATACATATATATGGGGAGGTACAAGCTCCAACCCGGTTTTACAGTGAAAACTGCAGGAACTTCAAACCGGCACTAGGAACCAGACTAAGAAAGCAGAGAAAAAGTGTCTCCTGCAACCCGTTCCCTTGGTGCTAGATGAACGAACGTCTCTCCACTTGCTCAGTTCTGAGAGATAAGATTATGTGGAAGCCGTACTTCACCTAGCTTGTTGTGAACACAAAGTTTCTTTTCAGTTGCAAACTCCATTCCATACATATATATGGGGAGGTACAAGCTCCAACTCGGTTTTACAGTGAAAACTGCAGGAACTTCAAACCGGCACTAGGAAACAGACTGAGAAAGTAGAGAAAAAGTGTCTCCTGCAATCCGTTCCCTTGGTGCTAGATGAACGAACGTCCCTCCACTTGCTCAGTTCTGAGGGATAAGTGTGTGTGAAAGCCGTCCTTCACCTAGCTTGTTGGGAACACAAAGTTTCTTTTCAGTTGCAAACTCCATTCCATACATAAATATGGGAGGTACAAGCTCCAACTCGGTTTTACAGTGAAAACTGCAGGAACTTCATACCGGCACTAGGAAACAGACTGAGAAAGCAGAGAAAAAGTGTCTCCTGCAACCCGTTCCCTTGGTGCTAGATGAACGAACGTCTCTCCACTTACTCAGTTCTGAGAGATAAGTGTGGGTGAAAGCAGTCCTTCACCTAGCTTGTTGGGAACACAAAGTTTCTTTTCAGTTGCAAACTCCATTCCATACATATATATTGAGAGGTACTAGCTCCAAATCGATTTTACAGTGAAAACTGCAGGAACTTTAAACCGGCACTAGGAAACAGACTGAGAAAGCAGAGAAAAAGTGTCTCCTGCAACCCGTTCCCTTGGTGCTAGATGAACGAACGTCTCTCCACTTGCTCAGTTCTGAGAGATAAGTGTGTGTGAAAGCCGTCCTTCACATAGCTTGTTGGGAACACATTTTCTTTTCAGTTGCAAACTTCATTCCATACATATATATGGGGAGGTACAAGCTCCAACCCGGTTTTACAGTGAAAACTGCAAGAACTTCAAACTGGCACTAGGAAACAGACTGAGAAAGCAGAGAAAAAGTGTCTCCTGCAACCCGTTCCCTTGGTGCTAGATGAACGAACGTCTCTCCACTTGCTCAGTTCTAAGAGATAAGATTATGTGGAAGCCGTCCTTCACATAGCTTGTTGTGAACACAAAGTTTCTTTTCAGTTGCAAACTCCATTCCATACATATATATGGGGAGGTACAAGCTCCAACTCGTTTTTACAGTGAAAACTGCAGGAACTTCAAACCGGCACTAGGACACAGACTGAGAAAGTAGAGAAAAAGTGTCTCCTGCAACCCGTTCCCTTGGTGCTAGATGAACGAACGTCTCTCCACTTGCTCAGTTCTGAGAGATAAGTGTGTCTGAAAGCCGTCCTTCACCTAGCTTGTTGGGAACACAAAGTTTCTTTTCAGTTGCAAACTCCATTCCATACATATATATGGGAGGTACAAGCTCCAACTCGGTTTTACAGTGAAAACTGCAGGAACTTCATACCGGCACTAGGAAACAGACTGAGAAAGCAGAGAAAAAGTGTCTCCTGCAACCCGTTCCCTTGGTGCTAGATGAACGAACGTCTCTCCACTTACTCAGTTCTGAGAGATATGTGTGTGTGAAAGCCGTCCTTCAGCTAGCTTGTTGGGAACACAAAGTTTCTTTTCAGTTGCAAACTCCATTCCATACATATATATGGGAGGTACAAGCTCCAACTCGGTTTTACAGTGAAAACTGCAGGAACTTCAAAACGGCACTAGGAAACAGACTGAGAAAGCAGAGAAAAAGTGTCTCCTGCAACCCGTTCCCTTGGTGCTAGATGAACGAACGTCTCTCCACTTGCTCAGTTCTGAGAGATAAGTGTGTGTGAACGCCGTCCTTCATCTAGCTTGTTGGGAACACAAAGTTTCTTTTCAGTTGCAAACTCCATTCCATACATATATATGGGAGGAACAAGCTCCAACTCGGTTTAACAGTGAAAACTGCAGGAATTTCAAAACGGCACTAGGAAACAGACTGAGAAAGCAGAGAAAAAGTGTCCCCTGCAACCCTTTCCCTTGGTGCTAGATGAACGAACGTCTCTCCAATTGCTCAGTTTTGAGAGATAAGTGTGGGTGAAATCCGTCCTTCACCTAGCTTGTTGGGAACACAAAGTTTCTTTTCAGTTGCAAACTCCAATCCATACATATATATTGAGAGGTACTAGCTCCAAATCGATTTTACACTGAAAACTGCAGGAACTTTAAACCGGCACTAGGAAACAGACTGAGAAAGCGGAGAAAAAGTGTCTCCTGCAACCCGTTCCCTGGGTGCTAGATGAACGAACGTCTCTCCACTTGCTAAGTTCTTAGAGATAATTGTGTGTGAAAGCCGTCCTTCACATAGCTTGTTGGGAACACAGTTTCTTTTCAGTTGCAAACTCCATTCCATACATATATATGGGGAGGTACAAGCTCCAACCCGGTTTTACAGTGTAAACTGCCGGAACTTCAAACCGGCACTAGGAAACAGACTGAGAAAGCAGAGAAAAAGTGTCTCCTGCAACCCGTTCCCTTGGTGCTAGATGAACGAACGTCTCTCCACTGCTCAGTTCTGAGAGGTAAGTGTGTGTGAACGCCTTTCTTCATCTAGCTTGTTGGGAACACAAAGTTTCTTTTCAGTTGCAAACTCCATTCCATACATATATATGGGAGGTACAAGCTCCAACTCGGTTTTACAGTGAAAACTGCAGGAACTTCATACCGGCACTAGGAAACAGACTGAGAAAGCAGAGAAAAAGTGTCTCCTGCAACCCGTTCCCTTGGTGCTAGATGAACGAACGTGCTCCACTTACTCAGTTCTGAGAGATAAGTGTGTGTGAAAGCCGTCCTTCAGCTAGCTTGTTGGGAACACAAAGTTTCTTTTCAGTTGCAAACTCCATTCCATACATATATATGGGAGGTACAAGCTCCAACTCGGTTTTACAGTGAAAACTGCAGGAACTTCAAAACGGCACTAGGAAACAGACTGAGAAAGCAGAGAAAAAGTGTCTCCTGCAACCCGTTCCCTTGGTGCTAGATGAACGAACGTCTCTCCACTTGCTCAGTTCTGAGAGATAAGTGTGTGTGAACGCCGTCCTTCATCTAGCTTGTTGGGAACACAAAGTTTCTTTTCAGTTGCAAACTCCATTCCATACATATATATGGGAGGTACAAGCTCCAACTCGGTTTTACAGTGAAAACTGCAGGAACTTCAAAACGGCACTAGGAAACAGACTGAGAAAGCAGAGAAAAAGTGTCCCCTGCAACCCTTTCCCTTGGTGCTAGATGAACGAACGTCTCTCCAATTGCTCAGTTTTGAGAGATAAGTGTGGGTGAAAGCCGTCCTTCACCTAGCTTGTTGGGAACACAAAGTTTCTTTTCAGTTGCAAACTCCATTCCATACATATATATTGAGAGGTACTAGCTCCAAATCGATTTTACAGTGAAAACTGCAGGAACTTTAAACCGGCACTAGGAAACAGACTGAGAAAGCAGAGAAAAAGTGTCTCCTGCAACCCGTTCCCTGGGTGCTAGATGAACGAACGTCTCTCCACTTGCTAAGTTCTTAGAGATAATTGTGTGTGAAAGCCGTCCTTCACATAGCTTGTTGGGAACACAGTTTCTTTTCAGTTGCAAACTCCATTCCATACATATATATGGGGAGGTACAAGCTCCAACCCGGTTTTACAGTGTAAACTGCAGGAACTTCAAAACGGCACTAGGAAACAGACTGAGAAAGCAGAGAAAAAGTGTCTCCTGCAACCCGTTTCCTTGGTGCTAGATGAACGAACGTCTCTCCACTTGCTCAGTTCTGAGAGGTATGTGTGTGTGAACGCCTTTCTTCATCTAGCTTGTTGGGAACACAAAGTTTCTTTTCAGTTGCAAACTCCATTCCATACATATATATGGGAGGTACAAGCTCCAACTCGGTTTTACACTGAAAACTGCAGGAACTTCAAACCGGCACTAGGAAACAGACTGAGAAAGCAGAGAAAAAGTGTCTCCTGCAACCCGTTCCCTTGGTGCTAGATGAACGAACGTCTCTCCACTTGCTCAGTTCTGAGAGATAAGTGTGTGTGAACGCCGTCCTTCATCTAGATTGTTGGGAACACAAAGTTTCTTTTCAGTTGCAAACTCCATTCCATACATATATATGGGAGGTACAAGCTCCAACTCGGTTTTACAGTGAAAACTGCAGGAACTTCAAAACGGCACTAGGAAACAGACTGAGAAAGCAGAGAAAAAGTGTCCCCTGCAACCCTTTCCCTTGGTGCTAGATGAACGAAAGTCTCTCCACTTGCTAAGTTCTGAGAGATAAGATGATGTGGAAGCCGTCCTTCACCTAGCTTGTTGGGAACACAAAGTTTCTTTTCAGTTGCAAACTCCATTCCATACATATATATTGAGAGGTACTAGCTCCAAATCGATTTTACAGTGAAAACTGCAGGAACTTTAAATCGGCACTAGGAAACAGACTGAGAAAGCAGAGAAAAAGTGTCTCCTGCAACCCGTTCCCTTGGTGCTAGATGAACGAACGTCTCTCCACTTGCTCAGTTCTGAGAGATAATTGTGTGTGAAAGCCGTCCTTCACATAGCTTGTTGGGAACACAGTTTCTTTTCAGTTGCAAACTCCATTCCATACATATATATGGGGAGGTACAAGCTCCAACCCGGTTTTACAGTGTAAACTGCAGGAACTTCAAACCGGCACTAGGAAACAGACTGAGAACGCAGAGAAAAAGTGTCTCCTGCAACCCGTTCCCTTGGTGCTAGATGAACGAACGTCTCTCCTCTTGCTCAGTTCTGAGAGATAAGATTATGTGGAAGCCGTCCTTCACCTAGCTTTTTGTGAACACAAAGTTTCTTTTCAGTTGCAAACTCCATTCCATACATATATATGGGGAGGTACAAGCTCCAATTCGGTTTTACAGTGAAAACTGCAGGAACTTCAAACCGGCACTAGGAAACAGACTGAGAAGTGGAGAAAAAGTGTCTCCTGCAATCCGTTCCCTTGGTGCTAGATGAACGAACGTCCCTCCACTTGCTCAGTTCTGAGAGATAAGTGTGTGTGAAAGCCGTCCTTCAGCTAGCTTGTTGGGAACACAAAGTTTCTTTTCAGTTGCAAACTCCATTCCAAACATATATATGGGAGGTACAAGCTCCAACTCGGTTTTACAGTGAAAACTGCAGGAACTTCATACCGGCACTAGGAAACAGACTGAGAAAGCAGAGAAAAAGTGTCTCCTGCAACCCGTTCCCTTGGTGCTAGATGAACGAACGTCTCTCCACTTACTCAGTTCTGAGAGATAAGTGTGTGTGAAAGCCGTCCTTCAGCTAGCTTGTTGGGAACACAAAGTTTCTTTTCAGTTGCAAACTCCATTCCATATATATATATAGGAGGTACAAGCTTCAACTCGGTTTTACAGTGAAAACTGCAGGAACTTCAAAACGGCACTAGGAAACAGACTGAGAAAGCAGAGAAAAAGTGTCCCCTGCAACCCTTTCCCTTGGTGCTAGATGAACGAACGTCTCTCCAATTGCTCAGTTCTGAGAGATAAGTGTGGGTGAAAGCCGTCCTTCACCTAGCTTGTTGGGAACACAAAGTTTCTTTTCAGTTGCAAACTCCATTCCATACATATATATTGAGAGGTACTAGCTCCAAATCGATTTTACAGTGAAAACTACAGGAAATTTAAACCGGCACTAGGAAACAGACTGAGAAAGCAGAGAAAAAGTGTCTCCTGCAACCCGTTTCCTTGGTGCTAGATGAATGAACGTCTCTCCACTTGCACAGTTCTGAAAGATATGTGTGTGTGAACACCGACCTTCACCTAGCTTGTTGGGAACACAAAGTTTCTTTTCAGTTGCAAACTCCATTCCATACATATATAAGGGGAGGTACTAGCTCCAACTCGGTTTTACAGTGAAAACTGCAGGAACTTCAAACCGGCACTAGGAAACAGACTGCGAAAGAAGAGAAAAAGTGTCCCCTGCAAACTTTTCCCTTGGTGCTAGATGAACGAACGTCTCTCCAATTGCTCAGTTCTGAGAGATAAGTGTGGGTGAAAGCCGTCCTTCACCTAGCTTCTTGGGAACACAAAGTTTCTTTTCAGTTGCAAACTCCATTCCATACATATATATGGGGAGGTACTAGCTCCAACTCGGTTTTACAGTGAAATCTGCAGGAACTTCAAACCGGCACTAGGAACCAGACTAAGAAAGCAGAGAAAAAGTGTCTCCTGCAACCCGTTCCCTTGGTGCTAGATGAACGAACGTCTCTCCACTTGCTCAGTTCTGAGAGATAAGATTATGTGGAAGCCGTACTTCACCTAGCTTGTTGTGAACACAAAGTTTCTTTTCAGTTGCAAACTCCATTCCATACATATATATGGGGAGGTACAAGCTCCAACTCGGTTTTACAGTGAAAACTGCAGGAACTTCAAACCGGCACTAGGAAACAGACTGAGAAAGTAGAGAAAAAGTGTCTCCTGCAATCCGTTCCCTTGGTGCTAGATGAACGAACGTCCCTCCACTTGCTCAGTTCTGAGAGATAAGTGTGTGTGAAAGCCGTCCTTCACCTAGCTTGTTGGGAACACAAAGTTTCTTTTCAGTTGCAAACTCCATTCCATACATATATATGGGAGGTACAAGCTCCAACTCGGTTTTACAGTGAAAACTGCAGGAACTTCATACCGGCACTAGGAAACAGACTGAGAAAGCAGAGAAAAAGTGTCTCCTGCAACCCGTTCCCTTGGTGCTAGATGAACGAACGTCTCTCCACTTACTCAGTTCTGAGAGATAAGTGTGTGTGAAAGCCGTCCTTCAGCTAACTTGTTGGGAACACAAAGTTTCTTTTCAGTTGCAAACTCCATTCCATACATATATAAGGGAGGTACAAGCTCCAAATCGGTTTTACAGTGAAAACTGCAGGAACTTCAAAACGGCACTAGGAAACAGACTGAGAAAGCAGAGAAAAAGTGTCCCCTGCAACCCTTTCCCTTGGTGCTAGATGAACGAACGTCTCTCCAATTACGCAGTTCTGAGAGATAAGTGTGGGTGAAAGCAGTCCTTCACCTAGCTTGTTGGGAACACAAAGTTTCTTTTCAGTTGCAAACTCCATTCCATACATATATATTGAGAGGTACTAGCTCCAAATCGATTTTACAGTGAAAACTGCAGGAACTTTAAACCGGCACTAGGAAACAGACTGAGAAAGCAGAGAAAAAGTGTCTCCTGCAACCCGTTCCCTTGGTGCTAGATGAACGAACGTCTCTCCACTTGCTCAGTTCTGAGAGATAAGTGTGTGTGAAAGCCGTCCTTCACATAGCTTGTTGGGAACACATTTTCTTTTCAGTTGCAAACTTCATTCCATACATATATATGGGGAGGTACAAGCTCCAACCCGGTTTTACAGTGAAAACTGCAATAACTTCAAACTGGCACTAGGAAACAGACTGAGAAAGCAGAGAAAAAGTGTCTCCTGCAACCCGTTCCCTTGGTGCTAGATGAACGAACGTCTCTCCACTTGCTCAGTTCTAAGAGATAAGATTATGTGGAAGCCGTCCTTCACATAGCTTGTTGTGAACACAAAGTTTCTTTTCAGTTGCAAACTCCATTCCATACATATATATGGGGAGGTACAAGCTCCAACTCGTTTTTACAGTGAAAACTGCAGGAACTTCAAACCGGCACTAGGACACAGACTGAGAAAGTAGAGAAAAAGTGTCTCCTGCAACCCGTTCCCTTGGTGCTAGATGAACGAACGTCCCTCCACTTGCTCAGTTCTGAGAGATAAGTGTGTGTGAAAGCCGTCCTTCACCTAGCTTGTTGGGAACACAAAGTTTCTTTTCAGTTGCAAACTCCATTCCATACATAAATATGGGAGGTACAAGCTCCAACTCGGTTTTACAGTGAAAACTGCAGGAACTTCATACCGGCACTAGGAAACAGACTGAGAAAGCAGAGAAAAAGTGTCTCCTGCAACCCGTTCCCTTGGTGCTAGATGAACGAACGTCTCTCCACTTACTCAGTTCTGAGAGATAAGTGTGTGTGAAAGCCGTCCTTCAGCTAACTTGTTGGGAACACAAAGTTTCTTTTCAGTTGCAAACTCCATTCCATACATATATAAGGGAGGTACAAGCTCCAAATCGGTTTTACAGTGAAAACTGCAGGAACTTCAAAACGGCACTAGGAAACAGACTGAGAAAGCAGAGAAAAAGTGTCCCCTGCAACCCTTTCCCTTGGTGCTAGATGAACGAACGTCTCTCCAATTACGCAGTTCTGAGAGATAAGTGTGGGTGAAAGCAGTCCTTCACCTAGCTTGTTGGGAACACAAAGTTTCTTTTCAGTTGCAAACTCCATTCCATACATATATATTGAGAGGTACTAGCTCCAAATCGATTTTACAGTGAAAACTGCAGGAACTTTAAACCGGCACTAAGAAACAGACTGAGAAAGCAGAGAAAAAGTGTCTCCTGCAACCCGTTCCCTTGGTGCTAGATGAACGAACGTCTCTCCACTTGCTCAGTTCTGAGAGATAAGTGTGTGTGAAAGCCGTCCTTCACATAGCTTGTTGGGAACACATTTTCTTTTCAGTTGCAAACTTCATTCCATACATATATATGGGGAGGTACAAGCTCCAACCCGGTTTTACAGTGAAAACTGCAGGAACTTCAAACTGGCACTAGGAAACAGACTGAGAAAGCAGAGAAAAAGTGTCTCCTGCAACCCGTTCCCTTGGTGCTAGATGAACGAACGTCTCTCCACTTGCTCAGTTCTAAGAGATAAGATTATGTGGAAGCCGTCCTTCACATAGCTTGTTGTGAACACAAAGTTTCTTTTCATTTGCAAACTCCATTCCATACATATATATGGGGAGGTACAAGCTCCAACTCGTTTTTACAGTGAAAACTGCAGGAACTTCAAACCGGCACTAGGACACAGACTGAGATAGTAGAGAAAAAGTGTCTCCTGCAACCCGTTCCCTTGGTGCTAGATGAACGAACGTCCCTCCACTTGCTCAGTTCTGAGAGATAAGTGTGTCTGAAAGCCGTCCTTCACCTAGCTTGTTGGGAACACAAAGTTTCTTTTCAGTTGCAAACTCCATTCCATACATATATATGGGAGGTACAAGCTCCAACTCGGTTTTACAGTGAAAACTGCAGGAACTTCATACCGGCACTAGGAAACAGACTGAGAAAGCAGAGAAAAAGTGTCTCCTGCAACCCGTTCCCTTGGTGCTAGATGAACGAACGTCTCTCCACTTACTCAGTTCTGAGAGATATGTGTGTGTGAAAGCCGTCCTTCAGCTAGCTTGTTGGGAACACAAAGTTTCTTTTCAGTTGCAAACTCCATTCCATACATATATATGGGAGGTACAAGCTCCAACTCGGTTTTACAGTGAAAACTGCAGGAACTTCAAAACGGCACTAGGAAACAGACTGAGAAAGCAGAGAAAAAGTGTCTCCTGCAACCCGTTCCCTTGGTGCTAGATGAACGAACGTCTCTCCACTTGCTCAGTTCTGAGAGATAAGTGTGTGTGAACGCCGTCCTTCATCTAGCTTGTTGGGAACACAAAGTTTCTTTTCAGTTGCAAACTCCATTCCATACATATATATGGGAGGTACAAGCTCCAACTCGGTTTAACAGTGAAAACTGCAGGAACTTCAAAACGGCACTAGGAAACAGACTGAGAAAGCAGAGAAAAAGTGTCCCCTGCAACCCTTTCCCTTGGTGCTAGATGAACGAACGTCTCTCCAATTGCTCAGTTTTGAGAGATAAGTGTGGGTGAAATCCGTCCTTCACCTAGCTTGTTGGGAACACAAAGTTTCTTTTCAGTTGCAAACTCCAATCCATACATATATATTGAGAGGTACTAGCTCAAAATCGATTTTACAGTGAAAACTGCAGGAACTTTAAACCGGCACTAGGAAACAGACTGAGAAAGCAGAGAAAAAGTGTCTCCTGCAACCCGTTCCCTGGGTGCTAGATGAACGAACGTCTCTCCACTTGCTAAGTTCTTAGAGATAATTGTGTGTGAAAGCCGTCCTTCACGTAGCTTGTTGGGAACACAGTTTCTTTTCAGTTGCAAACTCCATTCCATACATATATATGGGGAGGTACAAGCTCCAACCCGGTTTTACAGTGTAAACTGCCGGAACTTCAAACCGGCACTAGGAAACAGACTGAGAAAGCAGAGAAAAAGTGTCTCCTGCAACCCGTTCCCTTGGTGCTAGATGAACGAACGTCTCTCCACTGCTCAGTTCTGAGAGGTAAGTGTGTGTGAACGCCTTTCTTCATCTAGCTTGTTGGGAACACAAAGTTTCTTTTCAGTTGCAAACTCCATTCCATACATATATATGGGAGGTACAAGCTCCAACTCGGTTTTACCGTGAAAACTGCAGGAACTTCAAAACGGCACTAGGAAACAGACTGAGAAAGCAGAGAAAAAGTGTCTCCTGCAACCCGTTCCCTTGGTGCTAGATGAACGAACGTCTCTCCACTTGCTCAGTTCTAAGAGATAAGATTATGTGGAAGCCGTCCTTCACCTAGCTTGTTGTGAACACAAAGTTTCTTTTCAGTTGCAAACTCCATTCCATACATATATATGGGGAGGTACAAGCTCCAACTCGGTTTTACAGTGAAAACTGCAGGAACTTCAAACCGGCACTAGGACACAGACTGAGAAAGTAGAGAAAAAGTGTCTCCTGCAACCCGTTCCCTTGGTGCTAGATGAACGAACGTCCCTCCACTTGCTCAGTTCTGAGAGATAAGTGTGTCTGAAAGCCGTCCTTCAGCTAGCTTGTTGGGAACACAAAGTTTCTTTTCAGTTGCAAACTCCATTCCATACATATATATGGGAGGTACAAGCTCCAACTCGGTTTTACAGTGAAAACTGCAGGAACTTCAAACCGGCACTAGGAAACAGACTGAGAAAGCAGAGAAAAAGTGTCTCCTGCAACCCGTTTCCTTGGTGCTAGATGAACGAACGTCTCTCCACTTGCTCAGTTCTGAGAGGTATGTGTGTGTGAACGCCTTTCTTCATCTAGCTTGTTGGGAACACAAAGTTTCTTTTCAGTTGCAAACTCCATTCCATACATATATATGGGAGGTACAAGCTCCAACTCGGTTTTACCGTGAAAACTGCAGGAACTTCAAAACGGCACTAGGAAACAGACTGAGAAAGCAGAGAAAAAGTGTCTCCTGCAACCCGTTTCCTTGGTGCTAGATGAACGAACGTCTCTACACTTGCACAGTTCTGAGAGATAAGTGTGTGTGAACGCCGTCCTTCATCTAGCTTGTTGGGAACACAAAGTTTCTTTTCAGTTGCAAACTCCATTCCATACATATATATGGGGAAGTACAAGCTCCAACTCTGTTTTACACTGAAAACTGCAGGAACTTCAAACCGGCACTAGGAAACAGACTGAGAAAGCAGAGAAAAAGTGTCCCCTGCAACCCTTTCCCTTGGTGCTAGATGAACGAACGTCTCTCCACTTGCTCAGTTCTGAGAGATAATTGTGTGTGAAAGCCGTCCTTCACATAGCTTGTTGGGAACACAGTTTCTTTTCAGTTGCAAACTCCATTCCATACATATATATGGGGAGGTACAAGCTCCAACCCGGTTTTACAGTGTAAACTGCGGGAACTTCAAACCGGCACTAGGAAACAGACTGAGAACGCAGAGAAAAAGTGTCTCCTGCAACCCGTTCCCTTGGTGCTAGATGAACGAATGTCTCTCCACTTGCTCAGTTCTGAGAGATAAGATTATGTGGAAGCCGTCCTTCACCTAGCTTTTTGTGAACACAAAGTTTCTTTTCAGTTGCAAACTCCATTCCATACATATATATGGGGAGGTACAACCTCCAATTCGGTTTTACAGTGAAAACTGCAGGAACTTCAAACCGGCACTAGGAAACAGACTGAGAAGTAGAGAAAAAGTGTCTCCTGCAATCCGTTCCCTTGGTGCTAGATGAACGAACGTCCCTCCACTTGCTCAGTTCTGAGAGATAAGTGTGTGTGAAAGCCGTCCTTCACCTAGCTTGTTGGGAACACAAAGTTTCTTTTCAGTTGCAAACTCCATTCCAAACATATATATGGGAGGTACAAGCTCCAACTCGGTTTTACAGTGAAAACTGCAGGAACTTCATACCGGCACTAGAAAACAGACTGAGAAAGCAGAGAAAAAGTGTCTCCTGCAACCCGTTCCCTTGGTGCTAGATGAACGAACGTCTCTCCACTTACTCAGTTCTGAGAGATAAGTGTGTGTGAAAGCCGTCCTTCAGCTAGCTTGTTGGGAACACAAAATTTCTTTTCAGTTGCAAACTCCATTCCATACATATATATAGGAGGTACAAGCTTCAACTCGGTTTTACAGTGAAAACTGCAGGAACTTCAAAACGGCACTAGGAAACAGACTGAGAAAGCAGAGAAAAAGTGTCCCCTGCAACCCTTTCCCTTGGTGCTAGATGAACGAACGTCTCTCCAATTGCTCAGTTCTGAGAGATAAGTGTGGGTGAAAGCCGTCCTTCACCTTGCTTGTTGGAAACACAAAGTTTCTTTTCAGTTGCAAACTCCATTCCATACATATATATGGGGAGGTACAAGCTCCAACTCGGTTTTACACTGAAAACTGCAGGAACTTCATACCGGTACTAGGAAACAGACTGAGAAAGCAGAGAAAAAGTGTCTCCTGCAACCCGTTCCCTTGGTGCTAGATGAACGAACGTCTCTCCACTTGCTCAGTTCTGAGAGATAAGTGTGTGTGAAAGCCGTCCTTCACATAGCTTGTTGGGAACACAGTTTCTTTTCAGTTGCAAACTCCATTCCATACATATATATGGGGAGGTACAAGCTCCAACCCGGTTTTACAGTGTAAACTGCAGGAACTTCAAACCGGCACTAGGAAACAGACTGAGAACGCAGAGAAAAAGTGTCTCCTGCAACCCGTTCCCTTGGTGCTAGATGAACGAACGTCTCTCCACTTGCTCAGTTCTGAGAGATAAGATTATGTGGAAGCCGTCCTTCACCTAGCTTTTGTGAACACAAAGTTTCTTTTCAGTTGCAAACTCCATTCCATACATATATATGGGGAGGTACCAGCTCCAATTCGGTTTTACAGTGAAAACTGCAGGAACATCAAACCGGCACTAGGAAACAGACTGAGAAGTAGAGAAAAAGTGTCTCCTGCAATCCGTTCCCTTGGTGCTAGATGAACGAACGTCCCTCCACTTGCTCAGTTCTGAGAGATAAGTGTGTGTGAAAGCCGTCCTTCACCTAGCTTGTTGGGAACACAAAGTTTCTTTTCAGTTGCAAACTCCTTTCCAAACATATATATGGGAGGTACAAGCTCCAACTCGGTTTTACAGTGAAAACTGCCGGAACTTCATACCGGCACTAGGAAACAGACTGAGAAAGCAGAGAAAAAGTGTCTCCTGCAACCCGTTCCCTTGGTGCTAGATGAACGAACGTCTCTCCACTTACTCAGTTCTGAGATATAATTGTGTGTGAAAGCCGTCCTTCAGCTAGCTTGTTGGGAACACAAAGTTTCTTTTCAGTTGCAAACTCCATTCCATACATATATATAGGAGGTACAAGCTTCAACTCGGTTTTACAGTGAAAACTGCAGGAACTTCAAAACGGCACTAGGAAACAGACTGAGAAAGCAGAGAAAAAGTGTCCCCTGCAACCCTTTCCCTTGGTGCTAGATGAACGAACGTCTCTCCAATTGCTCAGTTCTGAGAGATAAGTGTGGGTGAAAGCCGTCCTTCACCTAGCTTGTTGGGAACACAAAGTTTCTTTTCAGTTGCAAACTCCATTCCATACATATATATTGAGAGGTACTAGCTCCAAATCGATTTTACAGTGAAAACTACAGGAACTTTAAACCGGCACTAGGAAACAGACTGAGAAAGCAGAGAAAAAGTGTCTCCTGCAACCCGTTCCCTGGGTGCTAGATGAACGAACGTCTCTCCACTTGCTAAGTTCTTAGAGATAATTGTGTGTGAAAGCCGTCCTTCACATAGCTTGTTGGGAACACAGTTTCTTTTCAGTTGCAAACTCCATTCCATACATATATATGGGGAGGTACAAGCTCCAACCCGGTTTTACAGTGTAAACTGCAGGAACTTCAAAACGGCACTAGGAAACAGACTGAGAAAGCAGAGAAAAAGTGTCTCCTGCAACCCGTTTCCTTGGTGCTAGATGAACGAACGTCTCTCCACTTGCTCAGTTCTGAGAGGTATGTGTGTGTGAACGCCTTTCTTCATCTAGCTTGTTGGGAACACAAAGTTTCTTTTCAGTTGCAAACTCCATTCCATACATATATATGGGAGGTACAAGCTCCAACTCGGTTTTACCGTGAAAACTGCAGGAACTTCAAAACGGCACTAGGAAACAGACTGAGAAAGCAGAGAAAAAGTGTCTCCTGCAACCCGTTTCCTTGGTGCTAGATGAACGAACGTCTCTACACTTGCACAGTTCTGAGAGATAAGTGTGTGTGAACGCCGTCCTTCATCTAGCTTGTTGGGAACACAAAGTTTCTTTTCAGTTGCAAACTCCATTCCATACATATATATGGGGAAGTACAAGCTCCAACTCTGTTTTACACTGAAAACTGCAGGAACTTCAAACCGGCACTAGGAAACAGACTGAGAAAGCAGAGAAAAAGTGTCCCCTGCAACCCTTTCCCTTGGTGCTAGATGAACGAACGTCTCTCCACTTGCTCAGTTCTGAGAGATAATTGTGTGTGAAAGCCGTCCTTCACATAGCTTGTTGGGAACACAGTTTCTTTTCAGTTGCAAACTCCATTCCATACATATATATGGGGAGGTACAAGCTCCACCCCGGTTTTACAGTGTAAACTGCAGGAACTTCAAACCGGCACTAGGAAACAGACTGAGAACGCAGAGAAAAAGTGTCTCCTGCAACCCGTTCCCTTGGTGCTAGATGAACGAATGTCTCTCCACTTGCTCAGTTCTGAGAGATAAGATTATGTGGAAGCCGTCCTTCACCTAGCTTTTTGTGAACACAAAGTTTCTTTTCAGTTGAAAACTCCATTCCATACATATATATGGGGAGGTACAAGCTCCAATTCGGTTTTACAGTGAAAACTGCAGGAACTTCAAACCGGCACTAGGAAACAGACTGAGAAGTAGAGAAAAAGTGTCTCCTGCAATCCGTTCCCTTGGTGCTAGATGAACGAACGTCCCTCCACTTGCTCAGTTCTGAGAGATAAGTGTGTGTGAAAGCCGTCCTTCACCTAGCTTGTTGGGAACACAAAGTTTCTTTTCAGTTGCAAACTCCATTCCAAACATATATATGGGAGGTACAAGCTCCAACTCGGTTTTACAGTGAAAACTGCAGGAACTTCATACCGGCACTAGAAAACAGACTGAGAAAGCAGAGAAAAAGTGTCTCCTGCAACCCGTTCCCTTGGTGCTAGATGAACGAACGTCTCTCCACTTACTCAGTTCTGAGAGATAAGTGTGTGTGAAAGCCGTCCTTCAGCTAGCTTGTTGGGAACACAAAATTTCTTTTCAGTTGCAAACTCCATTCCATACATATATATAGGAGGTACAAGCTTCAACTCGGTTTTACAGTGAAAACTGCAGGAACTTCAAAACGGCACTAGGAAACAGACTGAGAAAGCAGAGAAAAAGTGTCCCCTGCAACCCTTTCCCTTGGTGCTAGATGAACGAACGTCTCTCCAATTGCTCAGTTCTGAGAGATAAGTGTGGGTGAAAGCCGTCCTTCACCTAGCTTGTTGGGAACACAAAGTTTCTTTTCAGTTGCAAACTCCATTCCATACATATATATGGGGAGGTACAAGCTCCAACTCGGTTTTACACTGAAAACTGCAGGAACTTCATACCGGTACTAGGAAACAGACTGAGAAAGCAGAGAAAAAGTGTCTCCTGCAACCCGTTCCCTTGGTGCTAGATGAACGAACGTCTCTCCACTTGCTCAGTTCTGAGAGATAATTGTGTGTGAAAGCCGTCCTTCACATAGCTTGTTGGGAACACAGTTTCTTTTCAGTTGCAAACTCCATTCCATACATATATATGGGGAGGTACAAGCTCCAACCCGGTTTTACAGTGTAAACTGCAGGAACTTCAAACCGGCACTAGGAAACAGACTGAGAACGCAGAGAAAAAGTGTCTCCTGCAACCCGTTCCCTTGGTGCTAGATGAACGAACGTCTCTCCACTTGCTCAGTTCTGAGAGATAAGATTATGTGGAAGCCGTCCTTCACCTAGCTTTTTGTGAACACAAAGTTTCTTTTCAGTTGCAAACTCCATTCCATACATATATATGGGGAGGTACCAGCTCCAATTCGGTTTTACAGTGAAAACTGCAGGAACATCAAACCGGCACTAGGAAACAGACTGAGAAGTAGAGAAAAAGTGTCTCCTGCAATCCGTTCCCTTGGTGCTAGATGAACGAACGTCCCTCCACTTGCTCAGTTCTGAGAGATAAGTGTGTGTGAAAGCCGTCCTTCACCTAGCTTGTTGGGAACACAAAGTTTCTTTTCAGTTGCATACTCCTTTCCAAACATATATATGGGAGGTACAAGCTCCAACTCGGTTTTACAGTGAAAACTGCAGGAACTTCATACCGGCACTAGGAAACAGACTGAGAAAGCAGAGAAAAAGTGTCTCCTGCAACCCGTTCCCTTGGTGCTAGATGAACGAACGTCTCTCCACTTACTCAGTTCTGAGATATAATTGTGTGTGAAAGCCGTCCTTCAGCTAGCTTGTTGGGAACACAAAGTTTCTTTTCAGTTGCAAACTCCATTCCATACATATATATAGGAGGTACAAGCTTCAACTCGGTTTTACAGTGAAAACTGCAGGAACTTCAAAACGGCACTAGGAAACAGACTGAGAAAGCAGAGAAAAAGTGTCCCCTGCAACCCTTTCCCTTGGTGCTAGATGAACGAACGTCTCTCCAATTGCTCAGTTCTGAGAGATAAGTGTGGGTGAAAGCCGTCCTTCACCTAGCTTGTTGGGAACACAAAGTTTCTTTTCAGTTGCAAACTCCATTCCATACATATATATGGGAGGTACAAGCTCCAACTCGGTTTAACAGTGAAAACTGCAGGAACTTCAAAACGGCACTAGGAAACAGACTGAGAAAGCAGAGAAAAAGTGTCCCCTGCAACCCTTTCCCTTGGTGCTAGATGAACGAACGTCTCTCCACTTGCACAGTTCTGAGAGATATGTGTGTGTGAACGCCGACCTTCACCTAGCTTGTTGGGAACACAAAGTTTCTTTTCAGTTGCAAACTTCATTCCATACATATATATGGGGAGGTACAAGCTCCAACTCGGTTTTACAGTGAAAACTGCAGGAACTTCAAACCGGCACTAGGAAACAGACTGAGAAAGTAGAGAAAAAGTGTCTCCTGCAATCCGTTCCCTTGGTGCTAGATGAACGAACGTCTCTCCACTTGCTCAGTTCTGAGCGATAAGTGTGTGTGAATGCCGTCCTTCACCTAGCTTGTAGGGAACACAAAGTTTCTTTTCAGTTGCAAACTCCATTCCATACATATATAAGGGGAGGTACTAGCTCCAACTCGGTTTTACAGTGAAAACTGCAGGAACTTCAAACCGGCACTAGGAAATAGACTGCGAAAGAAGAGAAAAAGTGTCCCCTGCAAACTTTTCCCTTGGTGCTAGATGAACGAACGTCTCTCCAATTGCTCAGTTCTGAGAGATAAGTGTGTGTGAAAGCCGTCCTTCACCTAGCTTCTTGGGAACACAAAGTTTCTTTTCAGTTGCAAACTCCATTCCATACATATATATGGGGAGGTACTAGCTCCAACTCGGTTTTACAGTGAAATCTGCAGGAACTTCAAACCGGCACTAGGAAACAGACTGCAAAAGAAGAGAAAAAGTGTCCCCTGCAACCCTTTCCCTTGGTGCTAGATGAACGAACGTCTCTCCACTTGCTCAGTTCTGAGAGATAAGTGTGTGTGAAAGCCGTCCTTCAGCTAGCTTGTTGGGAACACAAAGTTTCTTTTCAGTTGCAAACTCCATTCCATACATATATATGGGAGGTACAAGCTCCAACTCGGTTTTACAGTGAAAACTGCAGGAACTTCAAAACGGCACTAGGAAACAGACTGAGAAAGCAGAGAAAAAGTGTCTCCTGCAACCCGTTCCCTTGGTGCTAGATGAACGAACGTCTCTCCACTTGCTCAGTTTTGAGAGATAAGTGTGTGTGAACGCCGTCCTTCATCTAGCTTGTTGGGAACACAAAGTTTCTTTTCAGTTGCAAACTCCATTCCATACATATATATGGGAGGTACAAGCTCCAACTCGGTTTAACAGTGAAAACTGCAGGAACTTCAAAACGGCACTAGGAAACAGACTGAGAAAGCAGAGAAAAAGTGTCCCCTGCAACCCTTTCCCTTGGTGCTAGATGAACGAACGTCTCTCCAATTGCTCAGTTTTGAGAGATAAGTGTGGGTGAAATCCGTCCTTCACCTAGCTTGTTGGGAACACAAAGTTTCTTTTCAGTTGCAAACTCCAATCCATACATATATATTGGGAGGTACTAGCTCCAAATCGATTTTACAGTGAAAACTGCAGGAACTTTAAACCGGCACTAGGAAACAGACTGAGAAAGCAGAGAAAAAGTGTCTCCTGCAACCCGTTCCCTGGGTGCTAGAAGAACGAACGTCTCTCCACTTGCTAAGTTCTTAGAGATAATTGTGTGTGAAAGCCGTCCTTCACATAGCTTGTTGGGAACACAAAGTTTCTTTTCAGTTGCAAACTCCATTCCATACATATATATGGGGAGGTACAAGCTCCAACCCGGTTTTACAGTGTAAACTGCCGGAACTTCAAACCGGCACTAGGAAACAGACTGAGAAAGCAGAGAAAAAGTGTCTCCTGCAACCCGTTCCCTTGGTGCTAGATGAACGAACGTCTCTCCACTGCTCAGTTCTGAGAGGTAAGTGTGTGTGAACGCCTTTCTTCATCTAGCTTGTTGGGAACACAAAGTTTCTTTTCAGTTGCAAACTCCATTCCATACATATATATGGGAGGTACAAGCTCCAACTCGGTTTTACCGTGAAAACTGCAGGAACTTCAAAACGGCACTAGGAAACAGACTGAGAAAGCAGAGAAAAAGTGTCTCCTGCAACCCGTTCCCTTGGTGCTAGATGAACGAACGTCTCTCCACTTGCTCAGTTCTAAGAGATAAGATTATGTGGAAGCCGTCCTTCACCTAGCTTGTTATGAACACAAAGTTTCTTTTCAGTTGCAAACTCCATTCCATACATATATATGGGGAGGTACAAGCTCCAACTCGGTTTTACAGTGAAAACTGCAGGAACTTCAAACCGGCACTAGGACACAGACTGAGAAAGTAGAGAAAAAGTGTCTCCTGCAACCCGTTCCCTTGGTGCTAGATGAACGAACGTCCCTCCACTTGCTCAGTTCTGAGAGATAAGTGTGTCTGAAAGCCGTCCTTCACCTAGCTTGTTGGGAACACAAAGTTTCTTTTCAGTTGCAAACTCCATTCCATACATATATATGGGAGGTACAAGCTCCAACTCGGTTTTACAGTGAAAACTGCAGGAACTTCATACCGGCACTAGGAAACAGACTGAGAAAGCAGAGAAAAAGTGTCTCCTGCAACCCGTTCCCTTGGTGCTAGATGAACGAACGTGCTCCACTTACTCAGTTCTGAGAGATAAGTGTGTGTGAAAGCCGTCCTTCAGCTAGCTTGTTGGGAACACAAAGTTTCTTTTCAGTTGCAAACTCCATTCCATACATATATATGGGAGGTACAAGCTCCAACTCGGTTTTACAGTGAAAACTGCAGGAACTTCAAAACGGCACTAGGAAACAGACTGAGAAAGCAAAGAAAAAGTGTCCCCTGCAACCCTTTCCCTTGGTGCTAGATGAACGAACGTCTCTCCAATTGCTCAGTTTTGAGAGATAAGTGTGGGTGAAAGCCGTCCTTCACCTAGCTTGTTGGGAACACAAAGTTTCTTTTCAGTTGCAAACTCCATTCCATACATATATATTGAGAGGTACTAGCTCCAAATCGATTTTACAGTGAAAACTGCAGGAACTTTAAACCGGCACTAGGAAACAGACTGAGAAAGCAGAGAAAAAGTGTCTCCTGCAACCCGTTCCCTGGGTGCTAGATGAACGAACGTCTCTCCACTTGCTAAGTTCTTAGAGATAATTGTGTGTGAAAGCCGTCCTTCACATAGCTTGTTGGGAACACAGTTTCTTTTCAGTTGCAAACTCCATTCCATACATATATATGGGGAGGTACAAGCTCCAACCCGGTTTTACAGTGTAAACTGCAGGAACTTCAAAACGGCACTAGGAAACAGACTGAGAAAGCAGAGAAAAAGTGTCTCCTGCAACCCGTTTCCTTGGTGCTAGATGAACGAACGTCTCTCCACTTGCTCAGTTCTGAGAGGTATGTGTGTGTGAACGCCTTTCTTCATCTAGCTTGTTGGGAACACAAAGTTTCTTTTCAGTTGCAAACTCCATTCCATACATATATATGGGAGGTACAAGCTCCAACTCGGTTTTACCGTGAAAACTGCAGGAACTTCAAAACGGCACTAGGAAACAGACTGAGAAAGCAGAGAAAAAGTGTCTCCTGCAACCCGTTTCCTTGGTGCTAGATGAACGAACGTCACTACACTTGCACAGTTCTGAGAGATAAGTGTGTGTGAACGCCGTCCTTCATCTAGCTTGTTGGGAACACAAAGTTTCTTTTCAGTTGCAAACTCCATTCCATACATATATATGGGGAAGTACAAGCTCCAACTCTGTTTTACACTGAAAACTGCAGGAACTTCAAACCGGCACTAGGAAACAGACTGAGAAAGCAGAGAAAAAGTGTCTCCTGCAACCCGTTCCCTTGGTGCTAGATGAACGAACGTCTCTCCACTTGCTCAGTTCTGAGAGATAAGTGTGTGTGAACGCCGTCCTTCATCTAGCTTGTTGGGAACACAAAGTTTCTTTTCAGTTGCAAACTCCATTCCATACATATGTATGGGAGGTACAAGCTCCAACTCGGTTTTACAGTGAAAACTGCAGGAACTTCAAAACGGCACTAGGAAACAGACTGAGAAAGCAGACAAAAAGTGTCCCCTGCAACCCTTTCCCTTGGTGCTAGATGAACGAAAGTCTCTCCACTTGCTAAGTTCTGAGAGATAAGATTATGTGGAAGCCGTCCTTCACCTAGCTTGTTGGGAACACAAAGTTTCTTTTCAGTTGCAAACTCCATTCCATACATATATATTGAGAGGTACTAGCTCCAAATCGATTTTACAGTGAAAACTGCAGGAACTTTAAATCGGCACTAGGAAACAGACTGAGAAAGCAGAGAAAAAGTGTCTCCTGCAACCCGTTCCCTTGGTGCTAGATGAACGAACGTCTCTCCACTTGCTCAGTTCTGAGAGATAATTGTGTGTGAAAGCCGTCCTTCACATAGCTTGTTGGGAACACAGTTTCTTTTCAGTTGCAAACTCCATTCCATACATATATATGGGGAGGTACAAGCTCCAACCCGGTTTTACAGTGTAAACTGCAGGAACTTCAAACCGGCACTAGGAAACAGACTGAGAACGCAGAGAAAAAGTGTCTCCTGCAACCCGTTCCCTTGGTGCTAGATGAACGAATGTCTCTCCACTTGCTCAGTTCTGAGAGATAAGATTATGTGGAAGCCGTCCTTCACCTAGCTTTTTGTGAACACAAAGTTTCTTTTCAGTTGCAAACTCCATTCCATACATATATATGGGGAGGTACAAGCTCCAATTCGGTTTTACAGTGAAAACTGCAGGAACTTCAAACCGGCACTAGGAAACAGACTGAGAAGTAGAGAAAAAGTGTCTCCTGCAATCCGTTCCCTTGGTGCTAGATGAACGAACGTCCCTCCACTTGCTCAGTTCTGAGAGATAAGTGTGTGTGAAAGCCGTCCTTCACCTAGCTTGTTGGGAACACAAAGTTTCTTTTCAGTTGCAAACTCCATTCCAAACATATATATGGGAGGTACAAGCTCCAACTCGGTTTTACAGTGAAAACTGCAGGAACTTCATACCGGCACTAGGAAACAGACTGAGAAAGCAGAGAAAAAGTGTCTCCTGCAACCCGTTCCCTTGGTGCTAGATGAACGAACGTCTCTCCACTTACTCAGTTCTGAGAGATAAGTGTGTGTGAAAGCCGTCCTTCAGCTAGCTTGTTGGGAACACAAAATTTCTTTTCAGTTGCAAACTCCATTCCATACATATATATAGGAGGTACAAGCTTCAACTCGGTTTTACAGTGAAAACTGCAGGAACTTCAAAACGGCACTAGGAAACAGACTGAGAAAGCAGAGAAAAAGTGTCCCCTGCAACCCTTTCCCTTGGTGCTAGATGAACGAACGTCTCTCCAATTGCTCAGTTCTGAGAGATAAGATTATGTGGAAGCCGTCCTTCACATAGCTTGTTGGGAACACAGTTTCTTTTCAGTTGCAAACTCCATTCCATACATATATATGGGGAGGTACAAGCTCCAATCCGGTTTTACAGTGTAAACTGCAGGAACTTCAAACCGGCACTAGGAAACAGACTGAGAACGCAGAGAAAAAGTGTCTCCTGCAACCCGTTCCCTTGGTGCTAGATGAACGAACGTCTCTCCACTTGCTCAGTTCTGAGAGATAAGATTATGTGGAAGCCGTCCTTCACCTAGCTTTTTGTGAACACAAAGTTTCTTTTCAGTTGCAAACTCCATTCCATACATATATATGGGGAGGTACAAGCTCCAATTCGGTTTTACAGTGAAAACTGCAGGAACATCAAACCGGCACTAGGAAACAGACTGAGAAGTAGAGAAAAAGTGTCTCCTGCAATCCGTTCCCTTGGTGCTAGATGAACGAACGTCCCTCCACTTGCTCAGTTCTGAGAGATAAGTGTGTGTGAAAGCCGTCCTTCACCTAGCTTGTTGGGAACACAAAGTTTCTTTTCAGTTGCAAACTCCATTCCAAACATATATATGGGAGGTACAAGCTCCAACTCGGTTTTACAGTGAAAACTGCAGGAACTTCATACCGGCACTAGGAAACAGACTGAGAAAGCAGAGAAAAAGTGTCTCCTGCAACCCGTTCCCTTGGTGCTAGATGAACGAACGTCTCTCCACTTACTCAGTTCTGAGATATAATTGTGTGTGAAAGCCGTCCTTCAGCTAGCTTGTTGGGAACACAAAGTTTCTTTTCAGTTGCAAACTCCATTCCATACATATATATAGGAGGTACAAGCTTCAACTCGGTTTTACAGTGAAAACTGCAGGAACTTCAAAACGGCACTAGGAAACAGACTGAGAAAGCAGAGAAAAAGTGTCCCCTGCAACCCTTTCCCTTGGTGCTAGATGAACGAACGTCTCTCCAATTGCTCAGTTCTGAGAGATAAGTGTGGGTGAAAGCCGTCCTTCACCTAGCTTGTTGGGAACACAAAGTTTCTTTTCAGTTGCAAACTCCATTCCATACATATATATTGAGAGGTACTAGCTCCAAATCGATTTTACAGTGAAAACTACAGGAACTTTAAACCGGCACTAGGAAACTGACTGAGAAAGCAGAGAAAAAGTGTCTCCTGCAACCCGTTTCCTTGGTGCTAGATGAACGAACGTCTCTCCACTTGCACAGTTCTGAGAGATATGTGTGTGTGAACGCCGACCTTCACCTAGCTTGTTGGGAACACAAAGTTTCTTTTCAGTTGCAAACTTCATTCCATACATATATATGGGGAGGTACAAGCTCCAACTCGGTTTTACAGTGAAAACTGCAGGAACTTCAAACCGGCACTAGGAAACAGACTGAGAAAGTAGAGAAAAAGTGTCTCCTGCAATCCGTTCCCTTGGTGCTAGATGAACGAACGTCTCTCCACTTGCTCAGTTCTGAGCGATAAGTGTGTGTGAATGCCGTCCTTCACCTAGCTTGTAGGGAACACAAAGTTTCTTTTCAGTTGCAAACTCCATTCCATACATATATAAGGGGAGGTACTAGCTCCAACTCGGTTTTACAGTGAAAACTGCAGGAACTTCAAACCGGCACTAGGAAACAGACTGCGAAAGAAGAGAAAAAGTGTCCCCTGCAAACTTTTCCCTTGGTGCTAGATGAACGAACGTCTCTCCAATTGCTCAGTTCTGAGAGATAAGTGTGGGTGAAAGCCGTCCTTCACCTAGCTTCTTGGGAACACAAAGTTTCTTTTCAGTTGCAAACTCCATTCCATACATATATATGGGGAGGTACTAGCTCCAACTCGGTTTTACAGTGAAATCTGCAGGAACTTCAAACCGGCACTAGGAAACAGACTGCAAAAGAAGAGAAAAAGTGTCCCCTGCAACCCTTTCCCTTGGTGCTAGATGAACGAACGTCTCTCCACTTGCTCAGTTCTGAGAGATAAGTGTGTGTGAAAGCCGTCCTTCACATAGCTTGTTCGGAACACAGTTTCTTTTCAGTTGCAAACTCCATTCCATACATATATATGGGGAGGTACAAGCTCCTACCCGGTTTTACAGTGAAAACTGCAGGAACTTCAAACCGGCACTAGGAACCAGACTAAGAAAGCAGAGAAAAAGTGTCTCCTGCAACCCGTTCCCTTGGTGCTAGATGAACGAACGTCTCTCAACTTGCTCAGTTCTGAGAGATAAGATTATGTGGAAGCCGTACTTCACCTAGCTTGTTGTGAACACAAAGTTTCTTTTCAGTTGCAAACTCCATTCCATACATATATATGGGGAGGTACAAGCTCCAACTCGGTTTTACAGTGAAAACTGCAGGAACTTCAAACCGGCACTAGGAAACAGACTGAGAAAGTAGAGAAAAAGTGTCTCCTGCAATCCGTTCCCTTGGTGCTAGATGAACGAACGTCCCTCCACTTGCTCAGTTCTGAGAGATAAGTGTGTGTGAAAGCCGTCCTTCACCTAGCTTGTTGGGAACACAAAGTTTCTTTTCAGTTGCAAACTCCATTCCATACATAAATATGGGAGGTACAAGCTCCAACTCGGTTTTACAGTGAAAACTGCAGGAACTTCATACCGGCACTAGGAAACAGACTGAGAAAGCAGAGAAAAAGTGTCTCCTGCAACCCGTTCCCTTGGTGCTAGATGAAGGAACGTCTCTCCACTTACTCAGTTCTGAGAGATAAGTGTGTGTGAAAGCCGTCCTTCAGCTAACTTGTTGGGAACACAAAGTTTCTTTTCAGTTGCAAACTCCATTCCATACATATATAAGGGAGGTACAAGCTCCAAATCGGTTTTACAGTGAAAACTGCAGGAACTTCAAAACGGCACTAGGAAACAGACTGAGAAAGCAGAGAAAAAGTGTCCCCTGCAACCCTTTCCCTTGGTGCTAGATGAACGAACGTCTCTCCAATTACGCAGTTCTGAGAGATAAGTGTGGGTGAAAGCAGTCCTTCACCTAGCTTGTTGGGAACACAAAGTTTCTTTTCAGTTGCAAACTCCATTCCATACATATATATTTAGAGGTACTAGCTCCAAATCGATTTTACAGTGAAAACTGCAGGAACTTTAAACCGGCACTAGGAAACAGACTGAGAAAGCAGAGAAAAAGTGTCTCCTGCAACCCGTTCCCTTGGTGCTAGATGAACGAACGTCTCTCCACTTGCTCAGTTCTGAGAGATAAGTGTGTGTGAAAGCCGTCCTTCACATAGCTTGTTGGGAACACATTTTCTTTTCAGTTGCAAACTTCATTCCATACATATATATGGGGAGGTAGAAGCTCCAACACGGTTTTACAGTGAAAACTGCAGGAACTTCAAACTGGCACTAGGAAACAGACTGAGAAAGCAGAGAAAAAGTGTCTCCTGCAACCCGTTCCCTTGGTGCTAGATGAACGAACGTCTCTCCACTTGCTCAGTTCTAAGAGATAAGATTATGTGGAAGCAGTCCTTCACCTAGCTTCTTGTGAACACAAAGTTTCTTTTCAGTTGCAAACTCCATTCCATACTTATATATGGGGAGGTACAAGCTCCAACTCGGTTTTACAGTGAAAACTGCAGGAACTTCAAACCGGCACTAGGACACAGACTGAGAAAGTAGAGAAAAAGTGTCTCCTGCAACCCGTTCCCTTGGTGCTAGATGAACGAACGTCTCTCCACTTACTCAGTTCTGAGAGATATGTGTGTGTGAAAGCCGTCCTTCAGCTAGCTTGTTGGGAACACAAAGTTTCTTTTCAGTTGCAAACACCATTCCATACATATATATGGGGAGGTACTAGCTCAACTCGGTTTTACAGTGAAAACTGCAGGAACTTCAAAACGGCACTAGGAAACAGACTGAGAAAGCAGAGAAAAAGTGTCTCCTGCAACCCGTTCCCTTGGTGCTAGATGAACGAACGTCTCTCCACTTGCTCAGTTCTGAGAGATAAGTGTGTGTGAACGCCGTCCTTCATCTAGCTTGTTGGGAACACAAAGTTTCTTTTCAGTTGCAAACTCCATTCCATACATATATATGGGAGGTACAAGCTCCAACTCGGTTTAACAGTGAAAACTGCAGGAACTTCAAAACGGCACTAGGAAACAGACTGAGAAAGCAGAGAAAGAGTGTCCCCTGCAACCCTTTCCCTTGGTGCTAGATGAACGAACGTCTCTCCAATTGCTCAGTTTTGAGAGATAAGTGTGGGTGAAATCCGTCCTTCACCTAGCTTGTTGGGAACACAAAGTTTCTTTTCAGTTGCAAACTCCAATCCATACATATATATTGAGAGGTACTAGCTCCAAACCGATTTTACAGTGAAAACTGCAGGAACTTTAAACCGGCACTAGGAAACAGACTGAGAAAGCAGAGAAAAAGTGTCTCCTGCAACCCGTTCCCTGGGTGCTAGATGAACGAACGTCTCTCCACTTGCTAAGTTCTTAGAGATAATTGTGTGTGAAAGCCGTCCTTCACATAGCTTGTTGGGAACACAGTTTCTTTTCAGTTGCAAACTCCATTCCATACATATATATGGGGAGGTACAAGCTCCAACCCGGTTTTACAGTGAAAACTGCCGGAACTTCAAACCGGCACTAGGAAACAGACTGAGAAAACAGAGAAAAAGTGTCTCCTGCAACCCGTTCCCTTGGTGCTAGATGAACGAACGTCTCTCCACTGCTCAGTTCTGAGAGGTAAGTGTGTGTGAACGCCTTTCTTCATCTAGCTTGTTGGGAACACAAAGTTTCTTTTCAGTTGCAAACTCCATTCCATACATATATATGGGAGGTACAAGCTCCAACTCGGTTTTACCGTGAAAACTGCAGGAACTTCAAAACGGCACTAGGAAACAGACTGAGAAAGCAGAGAAAAAGTGTCTCCTGCAACCCGTTCCCTTGGTGCTAGATGAACGAACGTCTCTCCACTTGCTCAGTTCTAAGAGATAAGATTATGTGGAAGCAGTCCTTCACCTAGCTTCTTGTGAACACAAAGTTTCTTTTCAGTTGCAAACTCCATTCCATACTTATATATGGGGAGGTACAAGCTCCAACTCGGTTTTACAGTGAAAACTGCAGGAACTTCAAACCGGCACTAGGACACAGACTGAGAAAGTAGAGAAAAAGTGTCTCCTGCAACCCGTTCCCTTGGTGCTAGATGAACGAACGTCCCTCCACTTGCTCAGTTCTGAGAGATAAGTGTGTCTTAAAGCCGTCCTTCACCTAGCTTGTTGGGAACACAAAGTTTCTTTTCAGTTGCAAACTCCATTCCATACATATATATGGGAGGTACAAGCTCCAACTCGGTTTTACAGTGAAAACTGCAGGAACTTCATACCGGCACTAGGAAACAGACTGAGAAAGCAGAGAAAAAGTGTCTCCTGCAACCCGTTCCCTTGGTGCTAGATGAACGAACGTGCTCCACTTACTCAGTTCTGAGAGATAAGTGTGTGTGAAAGCCGTCCTTCAGCTAGCTTGTTGGGAACACAAAGTTTCTTTTCAGTTGCAAACTCCATTCCATACATATATATGGGAGGTACAAGCTCCAACTCGGTTTTACAGTGAAAACTGCAGGAACTTCAAAACGGCACTAGGAAACAGACTGAGAAAGCAGAGAAAAAGTGTCTCCTGCAACCCGTTCCCTTGGTGCTAGATGAACGAACGTCTCTCCACTTGCTCAGATCTGAGAGATAAGTGTGTGTGAACGCCGTCCTTCATCTAGCTTGTTGGGAACACAAAGTTTCTTTTCAGTTGCAAACTCCATTCCATACATATATATGGGAGGTACAAGCTCCAACTCGGTTTTACAGTGAAAACTGCAGGAACTTCAAAACGGCACTAGGAAACAGACTGAGAAAGCAGAGAAAAAGTGTCCCCTGCAACCCTTTCCCTTGGTGCTAGATGAACGAACGTCTCTCCAATTGCTCAGTTTTGAGAGATAAGTGTGGGTGAAAGCCGTCCTTCACATAGCTTGTTGGGAACACAAAGTTTCTTTTCAGTTGCAAACTCCATTCCATACATATATATTGAGAGGTACTAGCTCCAAATCGATTTTACAGTGAAAACTGCAGGAACTTTAAACCGGCACTAGGAAACAGACTGAGAAAGCAGAGAAAAAGTGTCTCCTGCAACCCGTTCCCTGGGTGCTAGATGAACGAACGTCTCTCCACTTGCTAAGTTCTTAGAGATAATTGTGTGTGAAAGCCGTCCTTCACATAGCTTGTTGGGAACACAGTTTCTTTTCAGTTGCAAACTCCATTCCATACATATATATGGGGAGGTACAAGCTCCAACCCGGTTTTACAGTGTAAACTGCAGGAACTTCAAAACGGCACTAGGAAACAGACTGAGAAAGCAGAGAAAAAGTGTCTCCTGCAACCCGTTTCCTTGGTGCTAGATGAACGAACGTCTCTCCACTTGCTCAGTTCTGAGAGGTATGTGTGTGTGAACGCCTTTCTTCATCTAGCTTGTTGGGAACACAAAGTTTCTTTTCAGTTGCAAACTCCATTCCATACATATATATGGGAGGTACAAGCTCCAACTCGGTTTTACCGTGAAAACTGCAGGAACTTCAAAACGGCACTAGGAAACAGACTGAGAAAGCAGAGAAAAAGTGTCTCCTGCAATCCGTTCCCTTGGTGCTAGATGAACGAACGTCTCTCCACTTGCTCAGTTCTGAGCGATAAGTGTGTGTGAATGCCGTCCTTCACCTAGCTTGTAGGGAACACAAAGTTTCTTTTCAGTTGCAAACTCCATTCCATACATATATAAGGGGAGGTACTAGCTCCAACTCGGTTTTACAGTGAAAACTGCAGGAACTTCAAACCGGCACTAGGAAACAGACTGCGAAAGAAGAGAAAAAGTGTCCCCTGCAAACTTTTCCCTTGGTGCTAGATGAACGAACGTCTCTCCAATTGCTCAGTTCTGAGAGATAAGTGTGGGTGAAAGCCGTCCTTCACCTAGCTTCTTGGGAACACAAAGTTTCTTTTCAGTTGCAAACTCCATTCCATACATATATATGGGGAGGTACTAGCTCCAACTCGGTTTTACAGTGAAATCTGCAGGAACTTCAAACCGGCACTAGGAAACAGACTGCAAAAGAAGAGAAAAAGTGTCCCCTGCAACCCTTTCCCTTGGTGCTAGATGAACGAACGTCTCTCCACTTGCTCAGTTCTGAGAGATAAGTGTGTGTGAAAGCCGTCCTTCACATAGCTTGTTCGGAACACAGTTTCTTTTCAGTTGCAAACTCCATTCCATACATATATATGGGGAGGTACAAGCTCCTACCCGGTTTTACAGTGAAAACTGCAGGAACTTCAAACCGGCACTAGGAACCAGACTAAGAAAGCAGAGAAAAAGTGTCTCCTGCAACCCGTTCCCTTGGTGCTAGATGAACGAACGTCTCTCAACTTGCTCAGTTCTGAGAGATAAGATTATGTGGAAGCCGTACTTCACCTAGCTTGTTGTGAACACAAAGTTTCTTTTCAGTTGCAAACTCCATTCCATACATATATATGGGGAGGTACAAGCTCCAACACGGTTTTACAGTGAAAACTGCAGGAACTTCAAACCGGCACTAGGAAACAGACTGAGAAAGTAGAGAAAAAGTGTCTCCTGCAATCCGTTCCCTTGGTGCTAGATGAACGAACGTCCCTCCACTTGCTCAGTTCTGAGAGATAAGTGTGTGTGAAAGCCGTCCTTCACCTAGCTTGTTGGGAACACAAAGTTTCTTTTCAGTTGCAAACTCCATTCCATACATAAATATGGGAGGTACAAGCTCCAACTCGGTTTTACAGTGAAAACTGCAGGAACTTCATACCGGCACTAGGAAACAGACTGAGAAAGCAGAGAAAAAGTGTCTCCTGCAACCCGTTCCCTTGGTGCTAGATGAACGAACGTCTCTCCACTTACTCAGTTCTGAGAGATAAGTGTGTGTGAAAGACGTCCTTCAGCTAACTTGTTGGGAACACAAAGTTTCTTTTCAGTTGCAAACTCCATTCCATACATATATAAGGGAGGTACAAGCTCCAAATCGGTTTTACAGTGAAAACTGCAGGAACTTCAAAACGGCACTAGGAAACAGACTGAGAAAGCAGAGAAAAAGTGTCCCCTGCAACCCTTTCCCTTGGTGCTAGATGAACGAACGTCTCTCCAATTACGCAGTTCTGAGAGATAAGTGTGGGTGAAAGCAGTCCTTCACCTAGCTTGTTGGGAACACAAAGTTTCTTTTCAGTTGCAAACTCCATTCCATACATATATATTGAGAGGTACTAGCTCCAAATCGATTTTACAGTGAAAACTGCAGGAACTTTAAACCGGCACTAGGAAACAGACTGAGAAAGCAGAGAAAAAGTGTCTCCTGCAACCCGTTCCCTTGGTGCTAGATGAACGAACGTCTCTCCACTTGCTCAGTTCTGAGAGATAAGTGTGTGTGAAAGCCGTCCTTCACATAGCTTGTTGGGAACACATTTTCTTTTCAGTTGCAAACTTCATTCCATACATATATATGGGGAGGTAGAAGCTCCAACACGGTTTTACAGTGAAAACTGCAGGAACTTCAAACTGGCACTAGGAAACAGACTGAGAAAGCAGAGAAAAAGTGTCTCCTGCAACCCGTTCCCTTGGTGCTAGATGAACGAACGTCTCTCCACTTGCTCAGTTCTAAGAGATAAGATTATGTGGAAGCAGTCCTTCACCTAGCTTCTTGTGAACACAAAGTTTCTTTTCAGTTGCAAACTCCATTCCATACTTATATATGGGGAGGTACAAGCTCCAACTCGGTTTTACAGTGAAAACTGCAGGAACTTCAAACCGGCACTAGGACACAGACTGAGAAAGTAGAGAAAAAGTGTCTCCTGCAACCCGTTCCCTTGGTGCTAGATGAACGAACGTCTCTCCACTTACTCAGTTCTGAGAGATATGTGTGTGTGAAAGCCGTCCTTCAGCTAGCTTGTTGGGAACACAAAGTTTCTTTTCAGTTGCAAACTCCATTCCATACATATATATGGGAGGTACAAGCTCCAACTCGGTTTTACAGTGAAAACTGCAGGAACTTCAAAACGGCACTAGGAAACAGACTGAGAAAGCAGAGAAAAAGTGTCTCCTGCAACCCGTTCCCTTGGTGCTAGATGAACGAACGTCTCTCCACTTGCTCAGTTCTGAGAGATAAGTGTGTGTGAACGCCGTCCTTCATCTAGCTTGTTGGGAACACAAAGTTTCTTTTCAGTTGCAAACTCCATTCCATACATATATATGGGAGGTACAAGCTCCAACTCGGTTTAACAGTGAAAACTGCAGGAACTTCAAAACGGCACTAGGAAACAGACTGAGAAAGCAGAGAAAAAGTGTCCCCTGCAACCCTTTCCCTTGGTGCTAGATGAACGAACGTCTCTCCAATTGCTCAGTTTTGAGAGATAAGTGTGGGTGAAATCCGTCCTTCAACTAGCTTGTTGGGAACACAAAGTTTCTTTTCAGTTGCAAACTCCAATCCATACATATATATTGAGAGGTACTAGCTCCAAACCGATTTTACAGTGAAAACTGCAGGAACTTTAAACCGGCACTAGGAAACAGACTGAGAAAGCAGAGAAAAAGTGTCTCCTGCAACCCGTTCCCTGGGTGCTAGATGAACGAACGTCTCTCCACTTGCTAAGTTCTTAGAGATAATTGTGTGTGAAAGCCGTCCTTCACATAGCTTGTTGGGAACACAGTTTCTTTTCAGTTGCAAACTCCATTCCATACATATATATGGGGAGGTACAAGCTCCAACCCGGTTTTACAGTGAAAACTGCCGGAACTTCAAACCGGCACTAGGAAACAGACTGAGAAAACAGAGAAAAAGTGTCTCCTGCAACCCGTTCCCTTGGTGCTAGATGAACGAACGTCTCTCCACTGCTCAGTTCTGAGAGGTAAGTGTGTGTGAACGCCTTTCTTCATCTAGCTTGTTGGGAACACAAAGTTTCTTTTCAGTTGCAAACTCCATTCCATACATATATATGGGAGGTACAAGCTCCAACTCGGTTTTACCGTGAAAACTGCAGGAACTTCAAAACGGCACTAGGAAACAGACTGAGAAAGCAGAGAAAAAGTGTCTCCTGCAACCCGTTCCCTTGGTGCTAGATGAACGAACGTCTCTCCACTTGCTCAGTTCTAAGAGATAAGATTATGTGGAAGCAGTCCTTCACCTAGCTTCTTGTGAACACAAAGTTTCTTTTCAGTTGCAAACTCCATTCCATACTTATATATGGGGAGGTACAAGCTCCAACTCGGTTTTACAGTGAAAACTGCAGGAACTTCAAACCGGCACTAGGACACAGACTGAGAAAGTAGAGAAAAAGTGTCTCCTGCAACCCGTTCCCTTGGTGCTAGATGAACGAACGTCCCTCCACTTGCTCAGTTCTGAGAGATAAGTGTGTCTTAAAGCCGTCCTTCACCTAGCTTGTTGGGAACACAAAGTTTCTTTTCAGTTGCAAACTCCATTCCATACATATATATGGGAGGTACAAGCTCCAACTCGGTTTTACAGTGAAAACTGCAGGAACTTCATACCGGCACTAGGAAACAGACTGAGAAAGCAGAGAAAAAGTGTCTCCTGCAACCCGTTCCCTTGGTGCTAGATGAACGAACGTGCTCCACTTACTCAGTTCTGAGAGATAAGTGTGTGTGAAAGCCGTCCTTCAGCTAGCTTGTTGGGAACACAAAGTTTCTTTTCAGTTGCAAACTCCATTCCATACATATATATGGGAGGTACAAGCTCCAACTCGGTTTTACAGTGAAAACTGCAGGAACTTCAAAACGGCACTAGGAAACAGACTGAGAAAGCAGAGAAAAAGTGTCTCCTGCAACCCGTTCCCTTGGTGCTAGATGAACGAACGTCTCTCCACTTGCTCAGATCTGAGAGATAAGTGTGTGTGAACGCCGTCCTTCATCTAGCTTGTTGGGAACACAAAGTTTCTTTTCAGTTGCAAACTCCATTCCATACATATATATGGGAGGTACAAGCTCCAACTCGGTTTTACAGTGAAAACTGCAGGAACTTCAAAACGGCACTAGGAAACAGACTGAGAAAGCAGAGAAAAAGTGTCCCCTGCAACCCTTTCCCTTGGTGCTAGATGAACGAACGTCTCTCCAATTGCTCAGTTTTGAGAGATAAGTGTGGGTGAAAGCCGTCCTTCACATAGCTTGTTGGGAACACAAAGTTTCTTTTCAGTTGCAAACTCCATTCCATACATATATATTGAGAGGTACTAGCTCCAAATCGATTTTACAGTGAAAACTGCAGGAACTTTAAACCGGCACTAGGAAACAGACTGAGAAAGCAGAGAAAAAGTGTCTCCTGCAACCCGTTCCCTGGGTGCTAGATGAACGAACGTCTCTCCACTTGCTAAGTTCTTAGAGATAATTGTGTGTGAAAGCCGTCCTTCACATAGCTTGTTGGGAACACAGTTTCTTTTCAGTTGCAAACTCCATTCCATACATATATATGGGGAGGTACAAGCTCCAACCCGGTTTTACAGTGTAAACTGCAGGAACTTCAAAACGGCACTAGGAAACAGACTGAGAAAGCAGAGAAAAAGTGTCTCCTGCAACCCGTTTCCTTGGTGCTAGATGAACGAACGTCTCTCCACTTGCTCAGTTCTGAGAGGTATGTGTGTGTGAACGCCTTTCTTCATCTAGCTTGTTGGGAACACAAAGTTTCTTTTCAGTTGCAAACTCCATTCCATACATATATATGGGAGGTACAAGCTCCAACTCGGTTTTACCGTGAAAACTGCAGGAACTTCAAAACGGCACTAGGAAACAGACTGAGAAAGCAGAGAAAAAGTGTCTCCTGCAACCCGTTTCCTTGGTGCTAGATGAACGAACGTCTCTACACTTGCACAGTTCTGAGAGATAAGTGTGTGTGAACGCCGTCCTTCAACTAGCTTGTTGGGAACACAAAGTTTCTTTTCAGTTGCAAACTCCATTCCATACATATATATGGGGAAGTACAAGCTCCAACTCTGTTTTACACTGAAAACTGCAGGAACTTCAAACCGGCACTAGGAAACAGACTGAGAAAGCAGAGAAAAAGTGTCTCCTGCAACCCGTTCCCTTGGTGCTAGATGAACGAACGTCTCTCCACTTGCTCAGTTCTAAGAGATAAGATTATGTGGAAGCCGTCCTTCACCTAGCTTGTTGTGAACACAAAGTTTCTTTTCAGTTGAAAACTCCATTCCATACATATATATGGGGAGCTACAAGCTCCAACTCGGTTTTACAGTGAAAACTGCAGGAACTTCAAACCGGCACTAGGACACAGACTGAGAAAGTAGAGAAAAAGTGTCTCCTGCAACCCGTTCCCTTGGTGCTAGATGAACGAACGTCCCTCCACTTGCTCAGTTCTGAGAGATAAGTGTGTCTGAAAGCCGTCCTTCACCTAGCTTGTTGGGAACACAAAGTGTATTTTCAGTTGCAAACTCCATTCCATACATATATATGGGAGGTACAAGCTCCAACTCGGTTTTACAGTGAAAACTGCAGGAACTTCATACCGGCACTAGGAAACAGACTGAGAAAGCAGAGAAAAAGTGTCTCCTGCAACCCGTTCCCTTGGTGCTAGATGAACGAACGTCTCTCCACTTACTCAGTTCTGAGAGATTAGTGTGTGTGAAAGCCGTCCTTCAGCTAGCTTGTTGGGAACACAAAGTTTCTTTTCAGTTGCAAACTCCATTCCATACATATATATGGGAGGTACAAGCTCCAACTCGGTTTTACAGTGAAAACTGCAGGAACTTCAAAACTGCACTAGGAAACAGACAGAGAAAGCAGAGAAAAAGTGTCTCCTGCAACCCGTTCCCTTGGTGCTAGATGAACGAACGTCTCTCCACTTGCTCAGTTCTAAGAGATAAGATTATGTGGAAGCCGTCCTTCACCTAGCTTGTTGTGAACACAAAGTTTCTTTTCAGTTGAAAACTCCATTCCATACATATATATGGGGAGGTACAAGCTCCAACTCGGTTTTACAGTGAAAACTGCAGAAACTTCAAACCGGCACTAGCACACAGACTGAGAAAGTAGAGAAAAAGTGTCTCCTGCAACCCGTTCCCTTGGTGCTAGATGAACGAACGTCCCTCCACTTGCTCAGTTCTGAGAGATAAGTGTGTCTGAAAGCCGTCCTTCACCTAGCTTGTTGGGAACACAAAGTTTATTTTCAGTTGCAAACTCCATTCCATACATATATATGGGAGGTACAAGCTCCAACTCGGTTTTACAGTGAAAACTGCAGGAACTTCATACCGGCACTAGGAAACAGACTGAGAAAGCAGAGAAAAAGTGTCTCCTGCAACCCGTTCCCTTGGTGCTAGATGAACGAACGTCTCTCCACTTACTCAGTTCTGAGAGATTAGTGTGTGTGAAAGCCGTCCTTCAGCTAGCTTGTTGGGAACACAAAGTTTCTTTTCAGTTGCAAACTCCATTCCATACATATATATGGGAGGTACAAGCTCCAACTCGGTTTTACAGTGAAAACTGCAGGAACTTCAAAACGGCACTAGGAAACAGACAGAGAAAGCAGAGAAAAAGTGTCTCCTGCAACCCGTTCCCTTGGTGCTAGATAAACGAACGTCTCTCCACTTGCTCAGTTCTAAGAGATAAGATTATGTGGAAGCCGTCCTTCACCTAGCTTGTTGTGAACACAAAGTTTCTTTTCAGTTGAAAGCTCCATTCCATACATACATATGGGAGGTACAAGCTCCAACTCGGTTTTACAGTGAAAACTGCAGGAACTTCAAAACGGCACTAGGAAACAGACTGAGAAAGCAGAGAAAAAGTGTCCCCTGCAACCCTTTCCCTTGGTGCTAGATGAACGAACGTCTCTCCACTTGCTCAGTTCTGAGAGATAAGTGTGTGTGAAAGCCGTCCTTCACATAGCTTGTTGGGAACACAGTTTCTTTTCAGTTGCAAACTCCATTCCATACATATATATGGGGAGGTACAAGCTCCAACTCGGTTTTACAGTGAAAACTGCAGGAACTTCAAACCGGCACTAGGAAACAGACTGAGAATGTAGAGAAAAAGTGTCTCCTGCAATCCGTTCCCTTGGTGCTAGATGAACGAACGTCTCTCCACTTACTCAGTTCTAAGAGATAAGTGTGTGTGATAGCCGTCCTTCAGCTAGCTTGTTGGGAACACAAAGTTTCTTTTCAGTTGCAAACTCCATTCCATACATATATATGGGAGGTACAAGCTCCAACTCGGTTTTACTGTGAAAACTGCAGGAACTTCAAAACGGCACTAGGAAACAGACTGAGAAAGCAGAGAAAAAGTGTCTCCTGCAACCCGTTCCCTTGGTGCTAGATGAACGAACGTCTCTCCACTTACTCAGTTCTAAGAGATAAGTGTGTGTGAAAGCCGTCCTTCAGCTAGCTTGTTGGGAACACAAAGTTTCTTTTCAGTTGCAAACTCCATTCCATACATATATATGGGAGGTACAAGCTCCAACTCGGTTTTACAGTGAAAACTGCAGGAACTTCAAAACGGCACTAGGAAACAGACTGAGAAAGCAGAGAAAAGTGTCTCCTGCAACCCGTTCCCTTGGTGCTAGATGAACGAACGTCTCTCCACTTGCTCAGTTCTGAGAGATAAGTGTGTGTGAACGCCGTCCTTCATCTACTTGTTGGGAACACAAAGTTTCTTTTCAGTTGCAAACTCCATTCCTTACATATATATGGGAAGGTACAAGCTCCAACTCGGTTTTACAGTGAAAACTGCAGGAACTTCATACCGGCACTAGGAAACAGACTGATAAAGCAGAGAAAATGTGTCACCTGCAACCCGTTCCATTGGTGCTAGATGAACGAACGTCTCTCCACTTGCTCAGTTCTGAGAGATAAGTGTGTTTGAAAGCCGTCCTTCACATAGCTTGTTGGGAACACAGATTCATTTCAGTTGCAAACTCCATTCCATACATATATATGGGGAGGTACAAGCTCCAACTCGGTTTTACAGTGAAAACTGCAGGAACTTCAAACCGGCACTAGGAAACAGAATGAGAAAGCAGAGAAAAAGTGTCTCCTGCAACCCGTTCCCTTGGTGCTAGATGAACGGACGTCTCTCCAATTGCTCAGTTCTGAGAGATAAGTGTGTGTGATAGCCGTCCTTCAAATAGCTTGTTGGGAACACAAAATTTCTTTTCAGTTGCGAACTCCATTCCATACATATATATGGGGAGGTACAAGCTCCAACTCGGTTTTACAGTGAAAACTGCAGGAACTTCAAACCGGCACTAGGAAACAGACTGAGAAAGTAGAGAAAAAGTGTCTCCTGCAACCCGTTCCCTTGGTGCTAGATGAACGGACGTCTCTCCAATTGCTCAGTTCTGAGAGATAAGTGTGTGTGAACGCCGTCCTTCATCTAGCTTGTTGGGAACACAAAGTTTCTTTTCAGTTGCAAACTCCATTCCATACATACATATGGGAGGTACAAGCTCCAACTCGGTTTTACAGTGAAAACTGCAGGAACTTCAAAACGGCACTAGGAATCAGACTGAGAAAGCAGAGAAAAAGTGTCCCCTGCAACCCTTTCCCTTGGTGCTAGATGAACGAACGTCTCTCCACTTACTCAGTTCTAAGAGATAAGTGTGTGTGAAAGCCGTCCTTCAGCTAGCTTGTTGGGAACACAAAGTTTCTTTTCAGTTGCAAACTCCATTCCATACATATATATGGGAGGTACAAGCTCCAACTCGGTTTTACAGTGAAAACTGCAGGAACTTCAAAACGGCACTAGGAAACAGACTGAGAAAGCAGAGAAAAGTGTCTCCTGCAACCCGTTCCCTTGGTGCTAGATGAACGAACGTCTCTCCACTTGCTCAGTTCTGAGAGATAAGTGTGTGTGAACGCCGTCCTTCATCTACTTGTTGGGAACACAAAGTTTCTTTTCAGTTGCAAACTCCATTCCATACATATATATGGGAAGGTACAAGCTCCAACTCGGTTTTACAGTGAAAACTGCAGGAACTTCAAACCGGCACTAGGAAACAGACTGAGAATGTAGAGAAAAAGTGTCTCCTGCAATCCGTTCCCTTGGTGCTAGATGAACGAACGTCTCTCCACTTACTCAGTTCTAAGAGATAAGTGTGTGTGAAAGCCGTCCTTCAGCTAGCTTGTTGGGAACACAAAGTTTCTTTTCAGTTGCAAACTCCATTCCATACATATATATGGGAGGTACAAGCTCCAACTCGGTTTTACTGTGAAAACTGCAGGAACTTCAAAACGGCACTAGGAAACAGACTGAGAAAGCAGAGAAAAAGTGTCTCCTGCAACCCGTTCCCTTGGTGCTAGATGAACGAACGTCTCTCCACTTGCTCAGTTCTGAGAGATAAGTGTGTGTGAACGCCGTCCTTCATCTAGCTTGTTGGGAACACAAAGTTTCTTTTCAGTTGCAAACTCCATTCCATACATATATAAGGGAAGGTACAAGCTCCAACTCGGTTTTACTGTGAAAACTGCAGGAACTTCAAAACGGCACTAGGAAACAGACTGAGAAAGCAGACAAAAGTGTCTCCTGCAACCCGTTCCCTTGGTGCTAGATGAACGAACGTCTCTCCACTTGCTCAGTTCTGAGAGATAAGTGTGTGTGATAGCCGTCCTTCAAATAGCTTGTTGGGAACACAAAATTTCTTTTCAGTTGCGAACTCCATTCCATACATATATATGGGGAGGTACAAGCTCCAACTCGGTTTTACAGTGAAAACTGCAGGAACTTCAAACCGGCACTAGGAAACAGACTGAGAAAGTAGAGAAAAAGTGTCTCCTGCAACCCGTTCCCTTGGTGCTAGATGAACGGACGTCTCTCCAATTGCTCAGTTCTGAGAGATAAGATTATGTGGAAGCAGTCCTTCACCTAGCTTCTTGTGAACACAAAGTTTCTTTTCAGTTGCAAACTCCATTCCATACTTATATATGGGGAGGTACAAGCTCCAACTCGGTTTTACAGTGAAAACTGCAGGAACTTCATACCGGCACTAGGAAACAGACTGAGAAAGCAGAGAAAAAGTGTCTCCTGCAACCCGTTCCCTTGGTGCTAGATGAACGGACGTCTCTCCAATTGCTCAGTTCTGAGAGATAAGTGTGTGTGAACGCCGTCCTTCATCTAGCTTGTTGGGAACACAAAGTTTCTTTTCAGTTGCAAACTCCATTCCATACATACATATGGGAGGTACAAGCTCCAACTCGGTTTTACACTGAAAACTGCAGGAACTTCAAAACGGCACTAGGAAACAGACTGAGAAAGCAGAGAAAAAGTGTCCCCTGCAACCCTTTCCCTTGGTGCTAGATGAACGAACGTCTCTCCACTTGCTCAGTTCTGAGAGATAAGTGTGTGTGAACGCCGTCCTTCAGCTAGCTTGTTGGGAACACAAAGTTTCTTTTCAGTTGCAAACTCCATTCCATACATATATATGGGAGGTACAAGCTCCAACTCGGTTTTACTGTGAAAACTGCAGGAACTTCAAAACGGCACTAGGAAACAGACTGAGAAAGCAGAGAAAAAGTGTCTCCTGCAACCCGTTCCCTTGGTGCTAGATGAACGAACGTCTCTCCACTTGCTCAGTTCTGAGAGATAAGTGTGTGTGAACGCCGTCCTTCATCTAGCTTGTTGGGAACACAAAGTTTCTTTTCAGTTGCAAACTCCATTCCATACATATATAAGGGAAGGTACAAGCTCCAACTCGGTTTTACAGTGAAAACTGCAGGAACTTCAAACCGGCACTAGGAAACAGACTGAGAAAGCAGAGAAAAAGTGTCACCTGCAACCCGTTCCATTGGTGCTAGATGAACGAACGTCTCTCCACTTGCTCAGTTCTGAGAGATAAGTGTGTGTGAAAGCCGTCCTTCACATAGCTTGTTGGGAACACAGATTCTTTTCAGTTGCAAACTCCATTCCATACATATATATGGGAGGTACAAGCTCCAAATCGGTTTTACAGTGAAAACTGCAGGAACTTCATATCGGCACTAGGAAACAGACTGAGAAAGCAGAGAAAAAGTGTCTCCTGCAACCCGTTCCCTTGGTGCTAGATGAACGAACGTCTCTCCACTTACTCAGTTCTAAGAGATAAGTGTGTGTGAAAGCCGTCCTTCAGCTAGCTTGTTGGGAACACAAAGTTTCTTTTCAGTTGCAAACTCCATTCCATACATATATATGGGAGGTACAAGCTCCAACTCGGTTTTACAGTGAAAACTGCAGGAACTTCAAAACGGCACTAGGAAACAGACTGAGAAAGCAGAGAAAAGTGTCTCCTGCAACCCGTTCCCTTGGTGCTAGATGAACGAACGTCTCTCCACTTGCTCAGTTCTGAGAGATAAGTGTGTGTGAACGCCGTCCTTCATCTAGCTTGTTGGGAACACAAAGTTTCTTTTCAGTTGCAAACTCCATTCCATACATATATATGGGAAGGTACAAGCTCCAACTCGGTTTTACAGTGAAAACTGCAGGAACTTCAAACCGGCACTAGGAAACAGACTGATAAAGCAGAGAAAATGTGTCACCTGCAACCCGTTCCATTGGTGCTAGATGAACGAACGTCTCTCCACTTACTCAGTTCTGAGGGATATGTGTGTGTGAAAGCCGTCCTTCTCCTAGCTTGTTGGGAACACAAAGTTTCTTTTCAGTTGCAAACTCCATTCCATACATATATATGGGGAGGTACAAGCTCCAACTCGGTTTTACAGTGAAAACTGCAGGAACTTCAAACCGGCACTAGGAAACAGACTGAGAAAGCAGAGAAAAAGTGTCTCCTGCAACCCGTTCCCTTGGTGCTAGATGAACGAACGTCTCTCCACTTGCTCAGTTCTGAGAGGTAAGTGTGTGTGAACGCCGTCCTTCACCTAGCTTGTAGGGAACACAAAGTTTCTTTTCAGTTGCAAACTCCATTCCATACATATATATGGGTAGGTACTAGCTCCAACTCGGTTTTACAGTGAAAACTGCAGGAACTTCAAACCGGCACTAGGAAACAGACTGCGAAAGAAGAGAAAAAGTGTCCCCTGCAACCCTTTCCCTTGGTGCTAGATGAACGAACGTCTCTCCACTTGCTCAGTTCTGAGAGATAAGTGTGTGTGAAAGCCGTCCTTCACCTAGGTTGTTGGGAACACAAAGTTTCTTTTCAGTTGCAAACTCCATTCCATACATATATATGGGGAGGTACAAGCTCCAACTCGGTTTTACAGTGAAAACTGCAGGAACTTTAAACCGGCACTAGGAAACAGACTGAGAAAGCAGAGAAAAAGTGTCTCCTGCAACCCGTTCCCTTGGTGCTAGCTGAACGAACGTCTCTCCACTTGCTAAGTTCTGAGAGATAAGTGTGTGTGAAAGCCGTCCTTCACATAGCTTGTTGGGAACACAGTTTCTTTTCAGTTGCAAACTCCATTCCATACATATATATGGGGAGGTGCAAGCTCCAACCCGGTTTTACAGTGAAAACTGCAGGAACTTCAAACCGGCACTAGGAAACAAACTGAGAAAGCAGAGAAAAAGTGTCTCCTGCAACCCGTTCCCTTGGTGCTAGATGAACGAACGTCTCTCCACTTGCTCAGTTCTGAGAGATAAGATTATGTGGAAGCCGTCCTTCACCTAGCTTGTTGTGAACACAAAGTTTCTTTTCAGTTGCAAACTCCATTCCATACATATATATGGGGAGGTACAAGCTCCAACTCGGTTTTACAGTGAAAACTGCAGGAACTTCAAACCGGCACTAGGAAACAGACTGAGAAAGTAGAGAAAAAGTGTCTCCTGCAATCCGTTCCCTTGGTGCTAGATGAACGAACGTCCCTCAACTTGCTCAGTTTTGAGAGATAAGTGTGTGTGAAAGCCGTCCTTCACCTAGCTTGTTGGGAACACAAAGTTTCTTTTCAGTTGCAAACTCCATTCCATACATATATATGGGAGGTACAAGCTGCAACTCGGTTTTACACTGAAAACTGCAGGAACTTCATACCGGCACTAGGAAACAGACTGAGAAAGGAGAGAAAAAGTGTCTCCTGCAACCCGTTCCCTTGGTGCTAGATGAACGAACGTCTCTCCACTTACTCAGTTCTGAGAGATAATTGTGTGTGAAAGCCGTCCTTCAGCTAGCTTGTTGGGAACACAAAGTTTTTTTCAGTTGCAAACTCCATTCCATACATATATATGGGATGTACAAGCTCCAACTCGGTTTTACAGTGAAAACTGCAGGAACTTCAAAACGGCACTAGGAAACAGACTGAGAAAGCAGAGAAAAAGTGTCCCCTGCAACCCTTTCCCTTGGTGCTAGATGAACGAACGTCTCTCCAATTGCTCAGTTCTGAGAGATAAGTGTGGGTGAAAGCCGTCCTTCACCTAGCTTGTTGGGAACACAAAGTTTCTTTTCAGTTGCAAACTCCATTCCATACATATATATTGAGAGGTACTAGCTCCAAATCGATTTTACAGTGAAAACTGCAGGAACTTTAAACCGGCACTAGGAAACAGACTGAGAAAACAGAGAAAAAGTGTCCCCTGTAACCCGTTCCCTTGGTGCTAGATGAACGAACGTCTCTCCGCTTGCTCTGTTCTGAGAGATAAGTGTGTGTGAAAGCCGTCCTTCACATAGCTTGTTGGGAACACAGTTTCTTTTCAGTTGCAAACTCCATTCCATACATATATATGGGGAGGTACAAGCTCCAACCCGGTTTTACAGTGAAAACTGCAGGAACTTCAAACCGGCACTAGGAAACAGACTGAGAAAGCAGAGAAAATGTGTCTCCTGCAACCCGTTCCCTTGGTGCTAGATGAACGAACGTCTCTCCACTTGCTCAGTTCTGAGAGATAAGATTATGTGGAAGCCGTCCTTCACCTAGCTTGTTGGGAACACAAAGTTTCTTTTCAGTTGCAAACTCCATTCCATACATATATATGGGGAGGTACAAGCTCCAACTCGGTTTTACAGTGAAAACTGCAGGAACTTCAAACCGGCACTAGGAAACAGACTGAGAATGTAGAGAAAAAGTGTCTCCTGCAATCCGTTCCCTTGGTGCTAGATGAACGAACGTCCCTCAACTTGCTCAGTTTTGAGAGATAAGTGTGTGTGAAAGCCGTCCTTCACCTAGCTTGTTGGGAACACAAAGTTTCTTTTCAGTTGCAAACTCCATTCCATACATATATATGGGAGGTACAAGCTGCAACTCGGTTTTACACTGAAAACTGCAGGAACTTCATACCGGCACTAGGAAACAGACTGAGAAAGGAGAGAAAAAGTGTCTCCTGCAACCCGTTCCCTTGGTGCTAGATGAACGAACGTCTCTCCACTTACTCAGTTCTGAGAGATAAGTGTGTGTGAAAGCCGTCCTTCAGCTAGCTTGTTGGGAACACAAAGTTTTTTTCAGTTGCAAACTCCATTCCATACATATATATGGGATGTACAAGCTCCAACTCGGTTTTACAGTGAAAACTGCAGGAACTTCAAAACGGCACTAGGAAACAGACTGAGAAAGCAGAGAAAAAGTGTCCCCTGCAACCCTTTCCCTTGGTGCTAGATGAACGAACGTCTCTCCAATTGCTCAGTTCTGAGAGATAAGTGTGGGTGAAAGCCGTCCTTCACCTAGCTTGTTGGGAACACAAAGTTTCTTTTCAGTTGCAAACTCCATTCCATACATATATATTGAGAGGTACTAGCTCCAAATCGATTTTACAGTGAAAACTGCAGGAACTTTAAACCGGCACTAGGAAACAGACTGAGAAAACAGAGAAAAAGTGTCCCCTGTAACCCGTTCCCTTGGTGCTAGATGAACGAACGTCTCTCCGCTTGCTCTGTTCTGAGAGATAAGTGTGTGTGAAAGCCGTCCTTCACATAGCTTGTTGGGAACACAGTTACTTTTCAGTTGCAAACTCCATTCCATACATATATATGGGGAGGTACAAGCTCCAACCCGGTTTTACAGTGAAAACTGCAGGAACTTCAAACCGGCACTAGGAAACAGACTGAGAAAGCAGGGAAAATGTGTCTCCTGCAACCCGTTCCCTTGGTGCTAGATGAACGAACGTCTCTCCACTTGCTCAGTTCTGAGAGATAAGATTATGTGGAAGCCGTCCTTCACCTAGCTTGTTGGGAACACAAAGTTTCTTTTCAGTTGCAAACTCCATTCCATACATATATATGGGGAGGTACAAGCTCCAACTCGGTTTTACAGTGAAAACTGCAGGAACTTCAAACCGGCACTAGGAAACAGACTGAGAAAGTAGAGAAAAAGTGTCTCCTGCAATCCGTTCCCTTGGTGCTAGATGAACGAACGTCTCTCCACTTGCTCAGTTTTGAGAGATAAGTGTGTGTGAACGCCGTCCTTCATCTAGCTTGTTGGGAACACAAAGTTTCTTTTCAGTTGCAAACTCCATTCCATACATATATATGGGGAGGTACAAGCTCCAATTGGTTTTACTGTGAAAACTGCAGGAACTTCAAACCGGCACTAGGAAGTAGACTGAGAAAACAGAGAAAAAGTGTCTCCTGCAACCCGTTCCATTGGTGCTAGATGAACGAACGTCTCTCCACTTGCTCAGTTCTGAGAGATAAGTGTGTGTGAAAGCCGTCCTTCAAATAGCTTGTTGGGAACACAGATTCTTTTCAGTTGCAAACTCCATTCCATACATATATATGGGGAGGTACAAGCTCCAACTCGGTTTTACAGTGAAAACTGCAGGAACTTCAAACCGGCACTAGGAAACAGACTGAGAAAGCAGAGAAAAAGTGTCTCCTGCAACCCGTTCCCTTGGTGCTAGATGAACGAACGTCTCTCCACTTGCTCAGTTCTGAGAGATAAGTGTGTGTGAAAGCCGTCCTTCACCTAGCTTGTTGGGAACACAAAGTTTCTTTTCAGTTGCAAACTCGATTCAATACATATATATGGGAGGTACAAGCTCCAACTCGGTTTTACAGTGAAAACTGCAGGAACTTCATACCGGCACTAGGAAACAGACTGAGAAAGCAGAGAAAATGTGTCTCCTGCAACCCGTTCCCTTGGTGCTAGATGAACGAACGTCTCTCCACTTGCTCAGTTCTGAGAGATAAGATTATGTGGAAGCCGTCCTTCACCTAGCTTGTTGGGAACACAAAGTTTCTTTTCAGTTGCAAACTCCATTCCATACATATATATGGGGAGGTACAAGCTCCAACTCGGTTTTACAGTGAAAACTGCAGGAACTTCAAAACGGCACTAGGAAACAGACTGAGAAAGTAGAGAAAAAGTGTCTCCTGCAATCCGTTCCCTTGGTGCTAGATGAACGAACGTCTCTCCACTTGCTCAGTTTTGAGAGATAAGTGTGTGTGAACGCCGTCCTTCATCTAGCTTGTTGGGAACACAAAGTTTCTTTTCAGTTGCAAACTCCATTCCATACATATATATGGGGAGGTACAAGCTCCAATTGGTTTTACTGTGAAAACTGCAGGAACTTCAAACCGGCACTAGGAAACAGACTGAGAAAACAGAGAAAAAGTGTCTCCTGCAACCCGTTCCATTGGTGCTAGATGAACGAACGTCTCTCCACTTGCTCAGTTCTGAGAGATAAGTGTGTGTGAAAGCCGTCCTTCAAATAGCTTGTTGGGAACACAGATTCTTTTCAGTTGCAAACTCCATTCCATACATATATATGGGGAGGTACAAGCTCCAACTCGGTTTTACAGTGAAAACTGCAGGAACTTCAAACCGGCACTAGGAAACAGACTGAGAAAGCAGAGAAAAAGTGTCTCCTGCAACCCGTTCCCTTGGTGCTAGATGAACGAACGTCTCTCCACTTGCTCAGTTCTGAGAGATAAGTGTGTGTGAAAGCCGTCCTTCACCTAGCTTGTTGGGAACACAAAGTTTCTTTTCAGTTGCAAACTCGATTCCATACATATATATGGGAGGTACAAGCTCCAACTCGGTTTTACAGTGAAAACTGCAGGAACTTCATACCGGCACTAGGAAACAGACTGAGAAAGCAGAGAAAATGTGTCTCCTGCAACCCGTTCCCTTGGTGCTAGATGAACGAACGTCTCTCCACTTGCTCAGTTCTGAGAGATAAGATTATGTGGAAGCCGTCCTTCACCTAGCTTGTTGGGAACACAAAGTTTCTTTTCAGTTGCAAACTCCATTCCATACATATATATGGGGAGGTACAAGCTCCAACTCGGTTTTACAGTGAAAACTGCAGGAACTTCAAACCGGCACTAGGAAACAGACTGAGAAAGTAGAGAAAAAGTGTCTCCTGCAATCCGTTCCCTTGGTGCTAGATGAACGAACGTCTCTCCACTTGCTCAGTTTTGAGAGATAAGTGTGTGTGAACGCCGTCCTTCATCTAGCTTGTTGGGAACACAAAGTTTCTTTTCAGTTGCAAACTCCATTCCATACATATATATGGGGAGGTACAAGCTCCAATTGGTTTTACTGTGAAAACTGCAGGAACTTCAAACCGGCACTAGGAAACAGACTGAGAAAACAGAGAAAAAGTGTCTCCTGCAACCCGTTCCATTGGTGCTAGATGAACGAACGTCTCTCCACTTGCTCAGTTCTGAGAGATAAGTGTGTGTGAAAGCCGTCCTTCAAATAGCTTGTTGGGAACACAGATTCTTTTCAGTTGCAAACTCCATTCCATACATATATATGGGGAGGTACAAGCTCCAACTCGGTTTTACAGTGAAAACTGCAGGAACTTCAAAACGGCACTAGGAAACAGACTGAGAAAGCAGAGAAAAAGTGTCCCCTGCAACCCTTTCCCTTGGTGCTACATGAACGAAAGTCTCTCCACTTGCTAAGTTCTGAGAGATAAGATTATGTGGAAGCCGTCCTTCACCTAGCTTGTTGGGAAGACAAAGTTTCTTTTCAGTTGCAAACTCCATTCCATACATATATATTGAGAGGTACTAGCTCCAAATCGATTTTACAGTGAAAACTGCAGGAACTTTAAATCGGCACTAGGAAACAGACTGAGAAAGCAGAGAAAAAGTGTCTCCTGCAACCCGTTCCCTTGGTGCTAGATGAACGAACGTCTCTCCACTTGCCCAGTTCTGAGAGATAATTGTGTGTGAAAGCCGTCCTTCACATAGCTTGTTGGGAACACAGTTTCTTTTCAGTTGCAAACTCCATTCCATACATATATATGGGGAGGTACAAGCTCCAACCCGGTTTTACAGTGTAAACTGCAGGAACTTCAAACCGGCACTAGGAAACAGACTGAGAACGCAGAGAAAAAGTGTCTCCTGCAACCCGTTCCCTTGGTGCTAGATGAACGAATGTCTCTCCACTTGCTCAGTTCTGAGAGATAAGATTATGTGGAAGCCGTCCTTCACCTAGCTTTTTGTGAACACAAAGTTTCTTTTCAGTTGCAAACTCCATTCCATACATATATATGGGGAGGTACAAGCTCCAATTCGGTTTTACAGTGAAAACTGCAGGAACTTCAAACCGGCACTAGGAAACAGACTGAGAAGTAGAGAAAAAGTGTCTCCTGCAATCCGTTCCCTTGGTGCTAGATGAACGAACGTCCCTCCACTTGCTCAGTTCTGAGAGATAAGTGTGTGTGAAAGCCGTCCTTCACCTAGCTTGTTGGGAACACAAAGTTTCTTTTCAGTTGCAAACTCCATTCCAAACATATATATGGGAGGTACAAGCTCCAACTCGGTTTTACAGTGAAAACTGCAGGAACTTCATACCGGCACTAGGAAACAGACTGAGAAAGCAGAGAAAAAGTGTCTCCTGCAACCCGTTCCCTTGGTGCTAGATGAACGAACGTCTCTCCACTTACTCAGTTCTGAGAGATAAGTGTGTGTGAAAGCCGTCCTTCAGCTAGCTTGTTGGGAACACAAAATTTCTCTTCAGTTGCAAACTCCATTCCATACATATATATAGGAGGTACAAGCTTCAACTCGGTTTTACAGTGAAAACTGCAGGAACTTCAAAACGGCACTAGGAAACAGACTGAGAAAGCAGAGAAAAAGTGTCCCCTGCAACCCTTTCCCTTGGTGCTAGATGAACGAACGTCTCTCCAATTGCTCAGTTCTGAGAGATAAGTGTGGGTGAAAGCCGTCCTTCACCTAGCTTGTTGGGAACACAAAGTTTCTTTTCAGTTGCAAACTCCATTCCATACATATATATGGGGAGGTACAAGCTCCAACTCGGTTTTACACTGAAAACTGCAGGAACTTCATACCGGTACTAGGAAACAGACTGAGAAAGCAGAGAAAAAGTGTCTCCTGCAACCCGTTCCCTTGGTGCTAGATGAACGAACGTCTCTCCACTTGCTCAGTTCTGAGAGATAAGTGTGTGTGAAAGCCGTCCTTCACATAGCTTGTTGGGAACACAGTTTCTTTTCAGTTGCAAACTCCATTCCATACATATATATGGGGAGGTACAAGCTCCAATCCGGTTTTACAGTGTAAACTGCAGGAACTTCAAACCGGCACTAGGAAACAGACTGAGAACGCAGAGAAAAAGTGTCTCCTGCAACCCGTTCCCTTGGTGCTAGATGAACGAACGTCTCTCCACTTGCTCAGTTCTGAGAGATAAGATTATGTGGAAGCCGTCCTTCACCTAGCTTTTTGTGAACACAAAGTTTCTTTTCAGTTGCAAACTCCATTCCATACATATATATGGGGAGGTACAAGCTCCAATTCGGTTTTACAGTGAAAACTGCAGGAACATCAAACCGGCACTAGGAAACAGACTGAGAAGTAGAGAAAAAGTGTCTCCTGCAATCCGTTCCCTTGGTGCTAGATGAACGAACGTCCCTCCACTTGCTCAGTTCTGAGAGATAAGTGTGTGTGAAAGCCGTCCTTCACCTAGCTTGTTGGGAACACAAAGTTTCTTTTCAGTTGCAAACTCCATTCCAAACATATATATGGGAGGTACAAGCTCCAACTCGGTTTTACAGTGAAAACTGCAGGAACTTCATACCGGCACTAGGAAACAGACTGAGAAAGCAGAGAAAAAGTGTCTCCTGCAACCCGTTCCCTTGGTGCTAGATGAACGAACGTCTCTCCACTTACTCAGTTCTGAGATATAATTGTGTGTGAAAGCCGTCCTTCAGCTAGCTTGTTGGGAACACAAAGTTTCTTTTCAGTTGCAAACTCCATTCCATACATATATATAGGAGGTACAAGCTTCAACTCGGTTTTACAGTGAAAACTGCAGGAACTTCAAAACGGCACTAGGAAACAGACTGAGAAAGCAGAGAAAAAGTGTCCCCTGCAACCCTTTCCCTTGGTGCTAGATGAACGAACGTCTCTCCAATTGCTCAGTTCTGAGAGATAAGTGTGGGTGAAAGCCGTCCTTCACCTAGCTTGTTGGGAACACAAAGTTTCTTTTCAGTTGCAAACTCCATTCCATACATATATATTGAGAGGTACTAGCTCCAAATCGATTTTACAGTGAAAACTACAGGAACTTTAAACCGGCACTAGGAAACTGACTGAGAAAGCAGAGAAAAAGTGTCTCCTGCAACCCGTTTCCTTGGTGCTAGATGAACGAACGTCTCTCCACTTGCACAGTTCTGAGAGATATGTGTGTGTGAAAGCCGTCCTTCACATAGCTTGTTGGGAACACAGTTTCTTTTCAGTTGCAAACTCCATTCCATACATATATATGGGGAGGTACAAGCTCCAATCCGGTTTTACAGTGTAAACTGCAGGAACTTCAAACCGGCACTAGGAAACAGACTGAGAACGCAGAGAAAAAGTGTCTCCTGCAACCCGTTCCCTTGGTGCTAGATGAACGAACGTCTCTCCACTTGCTCAGTTCTGAGAGATAAGATTATGTGGAAGCCGTCCTTCACCTAGCTTTTTGTGAACACAAAGTTTCTTTTCAGTTGCAAACTCCATTCCATACATATATATGGGGAGGTACAAGCTCCAATTCGGTTTTACAGTGAAAACTGCAGGAACATCAAACCGGCACTAGGAAACAGACTGAGAAGTAGAGAAAAAGTGTCTCCTGCAATCCGTTCCCTTGGTGCTAGATGAACGAACGTCCCTCCACTTGCTCAGTTCTGAGAGATAAGTGTGTGTGAAAGCCGTCCTTCACCTAGCTTGTTGGGAACACAAAGTTTCTTTTCAGTTGCAAACTCCATTCCAAACATATATATGGGAGGTACAAGCTCCAACTCGGTTTTACAGTGAAAACTGCAGGAACTTCATACCGGCACTAGGAAACAGACTGAGAAAGCAGAGAAAAAGTGTCTCCTGCAACCCGTTCCCTTGGTGCTAGATGAACGAACGTCTCTCCACTTACTCAGTTCTGAGATATAATTGTGTGTGAAAGCCGTCCTTCAGCTAGCTTGTTGGGAACACAAAGTTTCTTTTCAGTTGCAAACTCCATTCCATACATATATATAGGAGGTACAAGCTTCAACTCGGTTTTACAGTGAAAACTGCAGGAACTTCAAAACGGCACTAGGAAACAGACTGAGAAAGCAGAGAAAAAGTGTCCCCTGCAACCCTTTCCCTTGGTGCTAGATGAACGAACGTCTCTCCAATTGCTCAGTTCTGAGAGATAAGTGTGGGTGAAAGCCGTCCTTCACCTAGCTTGTTGGGAACACAAAGTTTCTTTTCAGTTGCAAACTCCATTCCATACATATATATTGAGAGGTACTAGCTCCAAATCGATTTTACAGTGAAAACTACAGGAACTTTAAACCGGCACTAGGAAACTGACTGAGAAAGCAGAGAAAAAGTGTCTCCTGCAACCCGTTTCCTTGGTGCTAGATGAACGAACGTCTCTCCACTTGCACAGTTCTGAGAGATATGTGTGTGTGAACGCCGACCTTCACCTAGCTTGTTGGGAACACAAAGTTTCTTTTCAGTTGCAAACTTCATTCCATACATATATATGGGGAGGTACAAGCTCCAACTCGGTTTTACAGTGAAAACTGCAGGAACTTCAAACCGGCACTAGGAAACAGACTGAGAAAGTAGAGAAAAAGTGTCTCCTGCAATCCGTTCCCTTGGTGCTAGATGAACGAACGTCTCTCCACTTGCTCAGTTCTGAGCGATAAGTGTGTGTGAATGCCGTCCTTCACCTAGCTTGTAGGGAACACAAAGTTTCTTTTCAGATGCAAACTCCATTCCATACATATATAAGGGGAGGTACTAGCTCCAACTCGGTTTTACAGTGAAAACTGCAGGAACTTCAAACCGGCACTAGGAAACAGACTGCGAAAGAAGAGAAAAAGTGTCCCCTGCAAACTTTTCCCTTGGTGCTAGATGAACGAACGTCTCTCCAATTGCTCAGTTCTGAGAGATAAGTGTGGGTGAAAGCCGTCCTTCACCTAGCTTCTTGGGAACACAAAGTTTCTTTTCAGTTGCAAACTCCATTCCATACATATATATGGGGAGGTACTAGCTCCAACTCGGTTTTACAGTGAAATCTGCAGGAACTTCAAACCGGCACTAGGAAACAGACTGCAAAAGAAGAGAAAAAGTGTCTCCTGCAACCCGTTCCCTTGGTGCTAGATGAACGAACGTCTCTCCACTTGCTCAGTTCTGAGAGATAATTGTGTGTGAAAGCCGTCCTTCACATAGCTTGTTGGGAACACAGTTTCTTTTCAGTTGCAAACTCCATTCCATACATATATATGGGGAGGTACAAGCTCCAACCCGGTTTTACAGTGTAAACTGCAGGAACTTCAAACCGGCACTAGGAAACAGACTGAGAACGCAGAGAAAAAGTGTCTCCTGCAACCCGTTCCCTTGGTGCTAGATGAACGAATGTCTCTCCACTTGCTCAGTTCTGAGAGATAAGATTATGTGGAAGCCGTCCTTCACCTAGCTTTTTGTGAACACAAAGTTTCTTTTCAGTTGCAAACTCCATTCCATACATATATATGGGGAGGTACAAGCTCCAACTCGGTTTTACAGTGAAAACTGCAGGAACTTCAAACCGGCACTAGGAAACAGACTGAGAAAGCAGAGAAAAAGTGTCTCCTGCAACCCGTTCCCTTGGTGCTAGATGAACGAACGTCTCTCCACTTGCTCAGTTCTGAGAGATAAGTGTGTGTGAAAGCCGTCCTTCACCTAGCTTGTTGGGAACACAAAGTTTCTTTTCAGTTGCAAACTCGATTCCATACATATATATGGGAGGTACAAGCTCCAACTCGGTTTTACAGTGAAAACTGCAGGAACTTCATACCGGCACTAGGAAACAGACTGAGAAAGCAGAGAAAATGTGTCTCCTGCAACCCGTTCCCTTGGTGCTAGATGAACGAACGTCTCTCCACTTGCTCAGTTCTGAGAGATAAGATTATGTGGAAGCCGTCCTTCACCTAGCTTGTTGGGAACACAAAGTTTCTTTTCAGTTGCAAACTCCATTCCATACATATATATGGGGAGGTACAAGCTCCAACTCGGTTTTACAGTGAAAACTGCAGGAACTTCAAACCGGCACTAGGAAACAGACTGAGAAAGTAGAGAAAAAGTGTCTCCTGCAATCCGTTCCCTTGGTGCTAGATGAACGAACGTCTCTCCACTTGCTCAGTTTTGAGAGATAAGTGTGTGTGAACGCCGTCCTTCATCTAGCTTGTTGGGAACACAAAGTTTCTTTTCAGTTGCAAACTCCATTCCATACATATATATGGGGAGGTACAAGCTCCAATTGGTTTTACTGTGAAAACTGCAGGAACTTCAAACCGGCACTAGGAAACAGACTGAGAAAACAGAGAAAAAGTGTCTCCTGCAACCCGTTCCATTGGTGCTAGATGAACGAACGTCTCTCCACTTGCTCAGTTCTGAGAGATAAGTGTGTGTGAAAGCCGTCCTTCAAATAGCTTGTTGGGAACACAGATTCTTTTCAGTTGCAAACTCCATTCCATACATATATATGGGGAGGTACAAGCTCCAACTCGGTTTTACAGTGAAAACTGCAGGAACTTCAAAACGGCACTAGGAAACAGACTGAGAAAGCAGAGAAAAAGTGTCCCCTGCAACCCTTTCCCTTGGTGCTAGATGAACGAAAGTCTCTCCACTTGCTAAGTTCTGAGAGATAAGATTATGTGGAAGCCGTCCTTCACCTAGCTTGTTGGGAAGACAAAGTTTCTTTTCAGTTGCAAACTCCATTCCATACATATATATTGAGAGGTACTAGCTCCAAATCGATTTTACAGTGAAAACTGCAGGAACTTTAAATCGGCACTAGGAAACAGACTGAGAAAGCAGAGAAAAAGTGTCTCCTGCAACCCGTTCCCTTGGTGCTAGATGAACGAACGTCTCTCCACTTGCTCAGTTCTGAGAGATAATTGTGTGTGAAAGCCGTCCTTCACATAGCTTGTTGGGAACACAGTTTCTTTTCAGTTGCAAACTCCATTCCATACATATATATGGGGAGGTACAAGCTCCAACCCGGTTTTACAGTGTAAACTGCAGGAACTTCAAACCGGCACTAGGAAACAGACTGAGAACGCAGAGAAAAAGTGTCTCCTGCAACCCGTTCCCTTGGTGCTAGATGAACGAATGTCTCTCCACTTGCTCAGTTCTGAGAGATAAGATTATGTGGAAGCCGTCCTTCACCTAGCTTTTTGTGAACACAAAGTTTCTTTTCAGTTGCAAACTCCATTCCATACATATATATGGGGAGGTACAAGCTCCAATTCGGTTTTACAGTGAAAACTGCAGGAACTTCAAACCGGCACTAGGAAACAGACTGAGAAGTAGAGAAAAAGTGTCTCCTGCAATCCGTTCCCTTGGTGCTAGATGAACGAACGTCCCTCCACTTGCTCAGTTCTGAGAGATAAGTGTGTGTGAAAGCCGTCCTTCACCTAGCTTGTTGGGAACACAAAGTTTCTTTTCAGTTGCAAACTCCATTCCAAACATATATATGGGAGGTACAAGCTCCAACTCGGTTTTACAGTGAAAACTGCAGGAACTTCATACCGGCACTAGGAAACAGACTGAGAAAGCAGAGAAAAAGTGTCTCCTTCAACCCGTTCCCTTGGTGCTAGATGAACGAACGTCTCTCCACTTACTCAGTTCTGAGAGATAAGTGTGTGTGAAAGCCGTCCTTCAGCTAGCTTGTTGGGAACACAAAATTTCTTTTCAGTTGCAAACTCCATTCCATACATATATATAGGAGGTACAAGCTTCAACTCGGTTTTACAGTGAAAACTGCAGGAACTTCAAAACGGCACTAGGAAACAGACTGAGAAAGCAGAGAAAAAGTGTCCCCTGCAACCCTTTCCCTTGGTGCTAGATGAACGAACGTCTCTCCAATTGCTCAGTTCTGAGAGATAAGTGTGGGTGAAAGCCGTCCTTCACCTAGCTTGTTGGGAACACAAAGTTTCTTTTCAGTTGCAAACTCCATTCCATACATATATATGGGGAGGTACAAGCTCCAACTCGGTTTTACACTGAAAACTGCAGGAACTTCATACCGGTACTAGGAAACAGACTGAGAAAGCAGAGAAAAAGTGTCTCCTGCAACCCGTTCCCTTGGTGCTAGATGAACGAACGTCTCTCCACTTGCTCAGTTCTGAGAGATAAGTGTGTGTGAAAGCCGTCCTTCACATAGCTTGTTGGGAACACAGTTTCTTTTCAGTTGCAAACTCCATTCCATACATATATATGGGGAGGTACAAGCTCCAATCCGGTTTTACAGTGTAAACTGCAGGAACTTCAAACCGGCACTAGGAAACAGACTGAGAACGCAGAGAAAAAGTGTCTCCTGCAACCCGTTCCCTTGGTGCTAGATGAACGAACGTCTCTCCACTTGCTCAGTTCTGAGAGATAAGATTATGTGGAAGCCGTCCTTCACCTAGCTTTTTGTGAACACAAAGTTTCTTTTCAGTTGCAAACTCCATTCCATACATATATATGGGGAGGTACAAGCTCCAATTCGGTTTTACAGTGAAAACTGCAGGAACATCAAACCGGCACTAGGAAACAGACTGAGAAGTAGAGAAAAAGTGTCTCCTGCAATCCGTTCCCTTGGTGCTAGATGAACGAACGTCCCTCCACTTGCTCAGTTCTGAGAGATAAGTGTGTGTGAAAGCCGTCCTTCACCTAGCTTGTTGGGAACACAAAGTTTCTTTTCAGTTGCAAACTCCATTCCAAACATATATATGGGAGGTACAAGCTCCAACTCGGTTTTACAGTGAAAACTGCAGGAACTTCATACCGGCACTAGGAAACAGACTGAGAAAGCAGAGAAAAAGTGTCTCCTGCAACCCGTTCCCTTGGTGCTAGATGAACGAACGTCTCTCCACTTACTCAGTTCTGAGATATAATTGTGTGTGAAAGCCGTCCTTCAGCTAGCTTGTTGGGAACACAAAGTTTCTTTTCAGTTGCAAACTCCATTCCATACATATATATAGGAGGTACAAGCTTCAACTCGGTTTTACAGTGAAAACTGCAGGAACTTCAAAACGGCACTAGGAAACAGACTGAGAAAGCAGAGAAAAAGTGTCCCCTGCAACCCTTTCCCTTGGTGCTAGATGAACGAAAGTCTCTCCACTTGCTAAGTTCTGAGAGATAAGATTATGTGGAAGCCGTCCTTCACCTAGCTTGTTGGGAAGACAAAGTTTCTTTTCAGTTGCAAACTCCATTCCATACATATATATTGAGAGGTACTAGCTCCAAATCGATTTTACAGTGAAAACTGCAGGAACTTTAAATCGGCACTAGGAAACAGACTGAGAAAGCAGAGAAAAAGTGTCTCCTGCAACCCGTTCCCTTGGTGCTAGATGAACGAACGTCTCTCCACTTGCTCAGTTCTGAGAGATAATTGTGTGTGAAAGCCGTCCTTCACATAGCTTGTTGGGAACACAGTTTCTTTTCAGTTGCAAACTCCATTCCATACATATATATGGGGAGGTACAAGCTCCAACCCGGTTTTACAGTGTAAACTGCAGGAACTTCAAACCGGCACTAGGAAACAGACTGAGAACGCAGAGAAAAAGTGTCTCCTGCAACCCGTTCCCTTGGTGCTAGATGAACGAATGTCTCTCCACTTGCTCAGTTCTGAGAGATAAGATTATGTGGAAGCCGTCCTTCACCTAGCTTTTTGTGAACACAAAGTTTCTTTTCAGTTGCAAACTCCATTCCATACATATATATGGGGAGGTACAAGCTCCAATTCGGTTTTACAGTGAAAACTGCAGGAACTTCAAACCGGCACTAGGAAACAGACTGAGAAGTAGAGAAAAAGTGTCTCCTGCAATCCGTTCCCTTGGTGCTAGATGAACGAACGTCCCTCCACTTGCTCAGTTCTGAGAGATAAGTGTGTGTGAAAGCCGTCCTTCACCTAGCTTGTTGGGAACACAAAGTTTCTTTTCAGTTGCAAACTCCATTCCAAACATATATATGGGAGGTACAAGCTCCAACTCGGTTTTACAGTGAAAACTGCAGGAACTTCATACCGGCACTAGGAAACAGACTGAGAAAGCAGAGAAAAAGTGTCTCCTGCAACCCGTTCCCTTGGTGCTAGATGAACGAACGTCTCTCCACTTACTCAGTTCTGAGAGATAAGTGTGTGTGAAAGCCGTCCTTCAGCTAGCTTGTTGGGAACACAAAATTTCTTTTCAGTTGCAAACTCCATTCCATACATATATATAGGAGGTACAAGCTTCAACTCGGTTTTACAGTGAAAACTGCAGGAACTTCAAAACGGCACTAGGAAACAGACTGAGAAAGCAGAGAAAAAGTGTCCCCTGCAACCCTTTCCCTTGGTGCTAGATGAACGAACGTCTCTCCAATTGCTCAGTTCTGAGAGATAAGTGTGGGTGAAAGCCGTCCTTCACCTAGCTTGTTGGGAACACAAAGTTTCTTTTCAGTTGCAAACTCCATTCCATACATATATATGGGGAGGTACAAGCTCCAACTCGGTTTTACACTGAAAACTGCAGGAACTTCATACCGGTACTAGGAAACAGACTGAGAAAGCAGAGAAAAAGTGTCTCCTGCAACCCGTTCCCTTGGTGCTAGATGAACGAACGTCTCTCCACTTGCTCAGTTCTGAGAGATAAGTGTGTGTGAAAGCCGTCCTTCACATAGCTTGTTGGGAACACAGTTTCTTTTCAGTTGCAAACTCCATTCCATACATATATATGGGGAGGTACAAGCTCCAATCCGGTTTTACAGTGTAAACTGCAGGAACTTCAAACCGGCACTAGGAAACAGACTGAGAACGCAGAGAAAAAGTGTCTCCTGCAACCCGTTCCCTTGGTGCTAGATGAACGAACGTCTCTCCACTTGCTCAGTTCTGAGAGATAAGATTATGTGGAAGCCGTCCTTCACCTAGCTTTTTGTGAACACAAAGTTTCTTTTCAGTTGCAAACTCCATTCCATACATATATATGGGGAGGTACAAGCTCCAATTCGGTTTTACAGTGAAAACTGCAGGAACATCAAACCGGCACTAGGAAACAGACTGAGAAGTAGAGAAAAAGTGTCTCCTGCAATCCGTTCCCTTGGTGCTAGATGAACGAACGTCCCTCCACTTGCTCAGTTCTGAGAGATAAGTGTGTGTGAAAGCCGTCCTTCACCTAGCTTGTTGGGAACACAAAGTTTCTTTTCAGTTGCAAACTCCATTCCAAACATATATATGGGAGGTACAAGCTCCAACTCGGTTTTACAGTGAAAACTGCAGGAACTTCATACCGGCACTAGGAAACAGACTGAGAAAGCAGAGAAAAAGTGTCTCCTGCAACCCGTTCCCTTGGTGCTAGATGAACGAACGTCTCTCCACTTACTCAGTTCTGAGATATAATTGTGTGTGAAAGCCGTCCTTCAGCTAGCTTGTTGGGAACACAAAGTTTCTTTTCAGTTGCAAACTCCATTCCATACATATATATAGGAGGTACAAGCTTCAACTCGGTTTTACAGTGAAAACTGCAGGAACTTCAAAACGGCACTAGGAAACAGACTGAGAAAGCAGAGAAAAAGTGTCCCCTGCAACCCTTTCCCTTGGTGCTAGATGAACGAACGTCTCTCCAATTGCTCAGTTCTGAGAGATAAGTGTGGGTGAAAGCCGTCCTTCACCTAGCTTGTTGGGAACACAAAGTTTCTTTTCAGTTGCAAACTCCATTCCATACATATATATTGAGAGGTACTAGCTCCAAATCGATTTTACAGTGAAAACTACAGGAACTTTAAACCGGCACTAGGAAACTGACTGAGAAAGCAGAGAAAAAGTGTCTCCTGCAACCCGTTTCCTTGGTGCTAGATGAACGAACGTCTCTCCACTTGCACAGTTCTGAGAGATATGTGTGTGTGAACGCCGACCTTCACCTAGCTTGTTGGGAACACAAAGTTTCTTTTCAGTTGCAAACTTCATTCCATACATATATATGGGGAGGTACAAGCTCCAACTCGGTTTTACAGTGAAAACTGCAGGAACTTCAAACCGGCACTAGGAAACAGACTGAGAAAGTAGAGAAAAAGTGTCTCCTGCAATCCGTTCCCTTGGTGCTAGATGAACGAACGTCTCTCCACTTGCTCAGTTCTGAGCGATAAGTGTGTGTGAATGCCGTCCTTCACCTAGCTTGTAGGGAACACAAAGTTTCTTTTCAGTTGCAAACTCCATTCCATACATATATAAGGGGAGGTACTAGCTCCAACTCGGTTTTACAGTGAAAACTGCAGGAACTTCAAACCGGCACTAGGAAACAGACTGCGAAAGAAGAGAAAAAGTGTCCCCTGCAAACTTTTCCCTTGGTGCTAGATGAACGAACGTCTCTCCAATTGCTCAGTTCTGAGAGATAAGTGTGGGTGAAAGCCGTCCTTCACCTAGCTTCTTGGGAACACAAAGTTTCTTTTCAGTTGCAAACTCCATTCCATACATATATATGGGGAGGTACTAGCTCCAACTCGGTTTTACAGTGAAATCTGCAGGAACTTCAAACCGGCACTAGGAAACAGACTGCAAAAGAAGAGAAAAAGTGTCTCCTGCAACCCGTTCCCTTGGTGCTAGATGAACGAACGTCTCTCCACTTGCTCAGTTCTGAGAGATAATTGTGTGTGAAAGCCGTCCTTCACATAGCTTGTTGGGAACACAGTTTCTTTTCAGTTGCAAACTCCATTCCATACATATATATGGGGAGGTACAAGCTCCAACCCGGTTTTACAGTGTAAACTGCAGGAACTTCAAACCGGCACTAGGAAACAGACTGAGAACGCAGAGAAAAAGTGTCTCCTGCAACCCGTTCCCTTGGTGCTAGATGAACGAATGTCTCTCCACTTGCTCAGTTCTGAGAGATAAGATTATGTGGAAGCCGTCCTTCACCTAGCTTTTTGTGAACACAAAGTTTCTTTTCAGTTGCAAACTCCATTCCATACATATATATGGGGAGGTACAAGCTCCAATTCGGTTTTACAGTGAAAACTGCAGGAACTTCAAACCGGCACTAGGAAACAGACTGAGAAGTAGAGAAAAAGTGTCTCCTGCAATCCGTTCCCTTGGTGCTAGATGAACGAACGTCCCTCCACTTGCTCAGTTCTGAGAGATAAGTGTGTGTGAAAGCCGTCCTTCACCTAGCTTGTTGGGAACACAAAGTTTCTTTTCAGTTGCAAACTCCATTCCAAACATATATATGGGAGGTACAAGCTCCAACTCGGTTTTACAGTGAAAACTGCAGGAACTTCATACCGGCACTAGGAAACAGACTGAGAAAGCAGAGAAAAAGTGTCTCCTGCAACCCGTTCCCTTGGTGCTAGATGAACGAACGTCTCTCCACTTACTCAGTTCTGAGAGATAAGTGTGTGTGAAAGCCGTCCTTCAGCTAGCTTGTTGGGAACACAAAATTTCTTTTCAGTTGCAAACTCCATTCCATACATATATATAGGAGGTACAAGCTTCAACTCGGTTTTACAGTGAAAACTGCAGGAACTTCAAAACGGCACTAGGAAACAGACTGAGAAAGCAGAGAAAAAGTGTCCCCTGCAACCCTTTCCCTTGGTGCTAGATGAACGAACGTCTCTCCAATTGCTCAGTTCTGAGAGATAAGTGTGGGTGAAAGCCGTCCTTCACCTAGCTTGTTGGGAACACAAAGTTTCTTTTCAGTTGCAAACTCCATTCCATACATATATATGGGGAGGTACAAGCTCCAACTCGGTTTTACACTGAAAACTGCAGGAACTTCATACCGGTACTAGGAAACAGACTGAGAAAGCAGAGAAAAAGTGTCTCCTGCAACCCGTTCCCTTGGTGCTAGATGAACGAACGTCTCTCCACTTGCTCAGTTCTGAGAGATAAGTGTGTGTGAAAGCCGTCCTTCACATAGCTTGTTGGGAACACAGTTTCTTTTCAGTTGCAAACTCCATTCCATACATATATATGGGGAGGTACAAGCTCCAATCCGGTTTTACAGTGTAAACTGCAGGAACTTCAAACCGGCACTAGGAAACAGACTGAGAACGCAGAGAAAAAGTGTCTCCTGCAACCCGTTCCCTTGGTGCTAGATGAACGAACGTCTCTCTACTTGCTCAGTTCTGAGAGATAAGATTATGTGGAAGCCGTCCTTCACCTAGCTTTTTGTGAACACAAAGTTTCTTTTCAGTTGCAAACTCCATTCCATACATATATATGGGGAGGTACAAGCTCCAATTCGGTTTTACAGTGAAAACTGCAGGAACATCAAACCGGCACTAGGAAACAGACTGAGAAGTAGAGAAAAAGTGTCTCCTGCAATCCGTTCCCTTGGTGCTAGATGAACGAACGTCCCTCCACTGGCTCAGTTCTGAGAGATAAGTGTGTGTGAAAGCCGTCCTTCACCTAGCTTGTTGGGAACACAAAGTTTCTTTTCAGTTGCAAACTCCATTCCATACATATATATGGGGAGGTACAAGCTCCAACTCGGTTTTACAGTGAAAACTGCAGGAACTTCAAACCGGCACTAGGAAACAGACTGAGAAAGCAGAGAAAAAGTGTCTCCTGCAACCCGTTCCCTTGGTGCTAGATGAACGAACGTCCCTCCACTTGCTCAGTTCTGAGAGATAAGTGTGTGTGAAAGCCGTCCTTCAAATAGCTTGTTGGGAACACAGATTCTTTTCAGTTGCAAACTCCATTCCATACATATATATGGGGAGGTACAAGCTCCAACTCGGTTTTACAGTGAAAACTGCAGGAACTTCAAACCGGCACTAGGAAACAGACTGAGAAAGCAGAGAAAATGTGTCTCCTGCAACCCGTTCCCTTGGTGCTAGATGAACGAACGTCTCTCCACTTGCTCAGTTCTGAGAGATAAGATTATGTGGAAGCCGTCCTTCACCTAGCTTGTTGGGAACACAAAGTTTCTTTTCAGTTGCAAACTCCATTCCATACATATATATGGGGAGGTACAAGCTCCAACTCGGTTTTACAGTGAAAACTGCAGGAACTTCAAACCGGCACTAGGAAACAGACTGAGAAAGTAGAGAAAAAGTGTCTCCTGCAATCCGTTCCCTTGGTGCTAGATGAACGAACGTCTCTCCACTTGCTCAGTTTTGAGAGATAAGTGTGTGTGAACGCCGTCCTTCATCTAGCTTGTTGGGAACACAAAGTTTCTTTTCAGTTGCAAACTCCATTCCATACATATATATGGGGAGGTACAAGCTCCAATTGGTTTTACTGTGAAAACTGCAGGAACTTCAAACCGGCACTAGGAAACAGACTGAGAAAACAGAGAAAAAGTGTCTCCTGCAACCCGTTCCATTGGTGCTAGATGAACGAACGTCTCTCCACTTGCTCAGTTCTGAGAGATAAGTGTGTGTGAAAGCCGTCCTTCAAATAGCTTGTTGGGAACACAGATTCTTTTCAGTTGCAAACTCCATTCCATACATATATATGGGGAGGTACAAGCTCCAACTCGGTTTTACAGTGAAAACTGCAGGAACTTCAAAACGGCACTAGGAAACAGACTGAGAAAGCAGAGAAAAAGTGTCCCCTGCAACCCTTTCCCTTGGTGCTAGATGAACGAAAGTCTCTCCACTTGCTAAGTTCTGAGAGATAAGATTATGTGGAAGCCGTCCTTCACCTAGCTTGTTGGGAAGACAAAGTTTCTTTTCAGTTGCAAACTCCATTCCATACATATATATTGAGAGGTACTAGCTCCAAATCGATTTTACAGTGAAAACTGCAGGAACTTTAAATCGGCACTAGGAAACAGACTGAGAAAGCAGAGAAAAAGTGTCTCCTGCAACCCGTTCCCTTGGTGCTAGATGAACGAACGTCTCTCCACTTGCTCAGTTCTGAGAGATAATTGTGTGTGAAAGCCGTCCTTCACATAGCTTGTTGGGAACACAGTTTCTTTTCAGTTGCAAACTCCATTCCATACATATATATGGGGAGGTACAAGCTCCAACCCGGTTTTACAGTGTAAACTGCAGGAACTTCAAACCGGCACTAGGAAACAGACTGAGAACGCAGAGAAAAAGTGTCTCCTGCAACCCGTTCCCTTGGTGCTAGATGAACGAATGTCTCTCCACTTGCTCAGTTCTGAGAGATAAGATTATGTGGAAGCCGTCCTTCACCTAGCTTTTTGTGAACACAAAGTTTCTTTTCAGTTGCAAACTCCATTCCATACATATATATGGGGAGGTACAAGCTCCAATTCGGTTTTACAGTGAAAACTGCAGGAACTTCAAACCGGCACTAGGAAACAGACTGAGAAGTAGAGAAAAAGTGTCTCCTGCAATCCGTTCCCTTGGTGCTAGATGAACGAACGTCCCTCCACTTGCTCAGTTCTGAGAGATAAGTGTGTGTGAAAGCCGTCCTTCACCTAGCTTGTTGGGAACACAAAGTTTCTTTTCAGTTGCAAACTCCATTCCAAACATATATATGGGAGGTACAAGCTCCAACTCGGTTTTACAGTGAAAACTGCAGGAACTTCATACCGGCACTAGGAAACAGACTGAGAAAGCAGAGAAAAAGTGTCTCCTGCAACCCGTTCCCTTGGTGCTAGATGAACGAACGTCTCTCCACTTACTCAGTTCTGAGAGATAAGTGTGTGTGAAAGCCGTCCTTCAGCTAGCTTGTTGGGAACACAAAATTTCTTTTCAGTTGCAAACTCCATTCCATACATATATATAGGAGGTACAAGCTTCAACTCGGTTTTACAGTGAAAACTGCAGGAACTTCAAAACGGCACTAGGAAACAGACTGAGAAAGCAGAGAAAAAGTGTCCCCTGCAACCCTTTCCCTTGGTGCTAGATGAACGAACGTCTCTCCAATTGCTCAGTTCTGAGAGATAAGTGTGGGTGAAAGCCGTCCTTCACCTAGCTTGTTGGGAACACAAAGTTTCTTTTCAGTTGCAAACTCCATTCCATACATATATATGGGGAGGTACAAGCTCCAACTCGGTTTTACACTGAAAACTGCAGGAACTTCATACCGGTACTAGGAAACAGACTGAGAAAGCAGAGAAAAAGTGTCTCCTGCAACCCGTTCCCTTGGTGCTAGATGAACGAACGTCTCTCCACTTGCTCAGTTCTGAGAGATAAGTGTGTGTGAAAGCCGTCCTTCACATAGCTTGTTGGGAACACAGTTTCTTTTCAGTTGCAAACTCCATTCCATACATATATATGGGGAGGTACAAGCTCCAATCCGGTTTTACAGTGTAAACTGCAGGAACTTCAAACCGGCACTAGGAAACAGACTGAGAACGCAGAGAAAAAGTGTCTCCTGCAACCCGTTCCCTTGGTGCTAGATGAACGAACGTCTCTCCACTTGCTCAGTTCTGAGAGATAAGATTATGTGGAAGCCGTCCTTCACCTAGCTTTTTGTGAACACAAAGTTTCTTTTCAGTTGCAAACTCCATTCCATACATATATATGGGGAGGTACAAGCTCCAATTCGGTTTTACAGTGAAAACTGCAGGAACATCAAACCGGCACTAGAAAACAGACTGAGAAGTAGAGAAATAGTGTCTCCTGCAATCCGTTCCCTTGGTGCTAGATGAACGAACGTCCCTCCACTTGCTCAGTTCTGAGAGATAAGTGTGTGTGAAAGCCGTCCTTCACCTAGCTTGTTGGGAACACAAAGTTTCTTTTCAGTTGCAAACTCCATTCCAAACATATATATGGGAGGTACAAGCTCCAACTCGGTTTTACAGTGAAAACTGCAGGAACTTCATACCGGCACTAGGAAACAGACTGAGAAAGCAGAGAAAAAGTGTCTCCTGCAACCCGTTCCCTTGGTGCTAGATGAACGAACGTCTCTCCACTTACTCAGTTCTGAGATATAATTGTGTGTGAAAGCCGTCCTTCAGCTAGCTTGTTGGGAACACAAAGTTTCTTTTCAGTTGCAAACTCCATTCCATACATATATATAGGAGGTACAAGCTTCAACTCGGTTTTACAGTGAAAACTGCAGGAACTTCAAAACGGCACTAGGAAACAGACTGAGAAAGCAGAGAAAAAGTGTCCCCTGCAACCCTTTCCCTTGGTGCTAGATGAACGAACGTCTCTCCAATTGCTCAGTTCTGAGAGATAAGTGTGGGTGAAAGCCGTCCTTCACCTAGCTTGTTGGGAACACAAAGTTTCTTTTCAGTTGCAAACTCCATTCCATACATATATATTGAGAGGTACTAGCTCCAAATCGATTTTACAGTGAAAACTACAGGAACTTTAAACCGGCACTAGGAAACTGACTGAGAAAGCAGAGAAAAAGTGTCTCCTGCAACCCGTTTCCTTGGTGCTAGATGAACGAACGTCTCTCCACTTGCACAGTTCTGAGAGATATGTGTGTGTGAACGCCGACCTTCACCTAGCTTGTTGGGAACACAAAGTTTCTTTTCAGTTGCAAACTTCATTCCATACATATATATGGGGAGGTACAAGCTCCAACTCGGTTTTACAGTGAAAACTGCAGGAACTTCAAACCGGCACTAGGAAACAGACTGAGAAAGTAGAGAAAAAGTGTCTCCTGCAATCCGTTCCCTTGGTGCTAGATGAACGAACGTCTCTCCACTTGCTCAGTTCTGAGCGATAAGTGTGTGTGAATGCCGTCCTTCACCTAGCTTGTAGGGAACACAAAGTTTCTTTTCAGTTGCAAACTCCATTCCATACATATATAAGGGGAGGTACTAGCTCCAACTCGGTTTTACAGTGAAAACTGCAGGAACTTCAAACCGGCACTAGGAAACAGACTGCGAAAGAAGAGAAAAAGTGTCCCCTGCAAACTTTTCCCTTGGTGCTAGATGAACGAACGTCTCTCCAATTGCTCAGTTCTGAGAGATAAGTGTGGGTGAAAGCCGTCCTTCACCTAGCTTCTTGGGAACACAAAGTTTCTTTTCAGTTGCAAACTCCATTCCATACATATATATGGGGAGGTACTAGCTCCAACTCGGTTTTACAGTGAAATCTGCAGGAACTTCAAACCGGCACTAGGAAACAGACTGCAAAAGAAGAGAAAAAGTGTCTCCTGCAACCCGTTCCCTTGGTGCTAGATGAACGAACGTCTCTCCACTTGCTCAGTTCTGAGAGATAATTGTGTGTGAAAGCCGTCCTTCACATAGCTTGTTGGGAACACAGTTTCTTTTCAGTTGCAAACTCCATTCCATACATATATATGGGGAGGTACAAGCTCCAACCCGGTTTTACAGTGTAAACTGCAGGAACTTCAAACCGGCACTAGGAAACAGACTGAGAACGCAGAGAAAAAGTGTCTCCTGCAACCCGTTCCCTTGGTGCTAGATGAACGAATGTCTCTCCACTTGCTCAGTTCTGAGAGATAAGATTATGTGGAAGCCGTCCTTCACCTAGCTTTTTGTGAACACAAAGTTTCTTTTCAGTTGCAAACTCCATTCCATACATATATATGGGGAGGTACAAGCTCCAATTCGGTTTTACAGTGAAAACTGCAGGAACTTCAAACCGGCACTAGGAAACAGACTGAGAAGTAGAGAAAAAGTGTCTCCTGCAATCCGTTCCCTTGGTGCTAGATGAACGAACGTCCCTCCACTTGCTCAGTTCTGAGAGATAAGTGTGTGTGAAAGCCGTCCTTCACCTAGCTTGTTGGGAACACAAAGTTTCTTTTCAGTTGCAAACTCCATTCCAAACATATATATGGGAGGTACAAGCTCCAACTCGGTTTTACAGTGAAAACTGCAGGAACTTCATACCGGCACTAGGAAACAGACTGAGAAAGCAGAGAAAAAGTGTCTCCTGCAACCCGTTCCCTTGGTGCTAGATGAACGAACGTCTCTCCACTTACTCAGTTCTGAGAGATAAGTGTGTGTGAAAGCCGTCCTTCAGCTAGCTTGTTGGGAACACAAAATTTCTTTTCAGTTGCAAACTCCATTCCATACATATATATAGGAGGTACAAGCTTCAACTCGGTTTTACAGTGAAAACTGCAGGAACTTCAAAACGGCACTAGGAAACAGACTGAGAAAGCAGAGAAAAAGTGTCCCCTGCAACCCTTTCCCTTGGTGCTAGATGAACGAACGTCTCTCCAATTGCTCAGTTCTGAGAGATAAGTGTGGGTGAAAGCCGTCCTTCACCTAGCTTGTTGGGAACACAAAGTTTCTTTTCAGTTGCAAACTCCATTCCATACATATATATGGGGAGGTACAAGCTCCAACTCGGTTTTACACTGAAAACTGCAGGAACTTCATACCGGTACTAGGAAACAGACTGAGAAAGCAGAGAAAAAGTGTCTCCTGCAACCCGTTCCCTTGGTGCTAGATGAACGAACGTCTCTCCACTTGCTCAGTTCTGAGAGATAAGTGTGTGTGAAAGCCGTCCTTCACATAGCTTGTTGGGAACACAGTTTCTTTTCAGTTGCAAACTCCATTCCATACATATATATGGGGAGGTACAAGCTCCAATCCGGTTTTACAGTGTAAACTGCAGGAACTTCAAACCGGCACTAGGAAACAGACTGAGAACGCAGAGAAAAAGTGTCTCCTGCAACCCGTTCCCTTGGTGCTAGATGAACGAACGTCTCTCCACTTGCTCAGTTCTGAGAGATAAGATTATGTGGAAGCCGTCCTTCACCTAGCTTTTTGTGAACACAAAGTTTCTTTTCAGTTGCAAACTCCATTCCATACATATATATGGGGAGGTACAAGCTCCAATTCGGTTTTACAGTGAAAACTGCAGGAACATCAAACCGGCACTAGGAAACAGACTGAGAAGTAGAGAAAAAGTGTCTCCTGCAATCCGTTCCCTTGGTGCTAGATGAACGAACGTCCCTCCACTTGCTCAGTTCTGAGAGATAAGTGTGTGTGAAAGCCGTCCTTCACCTAGCTTGTTGGGAACACAAAGTTTCTTTTCAGTTGCAAACTCCATTCCAAACATATATATGGGAGGTACAAGCTCCAACTCGGTTTTACAGTGAAAACTGCAGGAACTTCATACCGGCACTAGGAAACAGACTGAGAAAGCAGAGAAAAAGTGTCTCCTGCAACCCGTTCCCTTGGTGCTAGATGAACGAACGTCTCTCCACTTACTCAGTTCTGAGATATAATTGTGTGTGAAAGCCGTCCTTCAGCTAGCTTGTTGGGAACACAAAGTTTCTTTTCAGTTGCAAACTCCATTCCATACATATATATAGGAGGTACAAGCTTCAACTCGGTTTTACAGTGAAAACTGCAGGAACTTCAAAACGGCACTAGGAAACAGACTGAGAAAGCAGAGAAAAAGTGTCCCCTGCAACCCGTTCCCTTGGTGCTAGATGAACGAACGTCTCTCCAATTGCTCAGTTCTGAGAGATAAGTGTGGGTGAAAGCCGTCCTTCACCTAGCTTGTTGGGAACACAAAGTTTCTTTTCAGTTGCAAACTCCATTCCATACATATATATTGAGAGGTACTAGCTCCAAATCGATTTTACAGTGAAAACTACAGGAACTTTAAACCGGCACTAGGAAACTGACTGAGAAAGCAGAGAAAAAGTGTCTCCTGCAACCCGTTTCCTTGGTGCTAGATGAACGAACGTCTCTCCACTTGCACAGTTCTGAGAGATATGTGTGTGTGAACGCCGACCTTCACCTAGCTTGTTGGGAACACAAAGTTTCTTTTCAGTTGCAAACTTCATTCCATACATATATATGGGGAGGTACAAGCTCCAACTCGGTTTTACAGTGAAAACTGCAGGAACTTCAAACCGGCACTAGGAAACAGACTGAGAAAGTAGAGAAAAAGTGTCTCCTGCAATCCGTTCCCTTGGTGCTAGATGAACGAACGTCTCTCCACTTGCTCAGTTCTGAGCGATAAGTGTGTGTGAATGCCGTCCTTCACCTAGCTTGTAGGGAACACAAAGTTTCTTTTCAGTTGCAAACTCCATTCCATACATATATAAGGGGAGGTACTAGCTCCAACTCGGTTTTACAGTGAAAACTGCAGGAACTTCAAACCGGCACTAGGAAACAGACTGCGAAAGAAGAGAAAAAGTGTCCCCTGCAAACTTTTCCCTTGGTGCTAGATGAACGAACGTCTCTCCAATTGCTCAGTTCTGAGAGATAAGTGTGGGTGAAAGCCGTCCTTCACCTAGCTTCTTGGGAACACAAAGTTTCTTTTCAGTTGCAAACTCCATTCCATACATATATATGGGGAGGTACTAGCTCCAACTCGGTTTTACAGTGAAATCTGCAGGAACTTCAAACCGGCACTAGGAAACAGACTGCAAAAGAAGAGAAAAAGTGTCCCCTGCAACCCTTTCCCTTGGTGCTAGATGAACGAACGTCTCTCCACTTGCTCAGTTCTGAGAGATAAGTGTGTGTGAAAGCCGTCCTTCACATAGCTTGTTCGGAACACAGTTTTTTTTCAGTTGCAAACTCCATTCCATACATATATATGGGGAGGTACAAGCTCCAACCCGGTTTTACAGTGAAAACTGCAGGAACTTCAAACCGGCACTAGGAACCAGACTAAGAAAGCAGAGAAAAAGTGTCTCCTGCAACCCGTTCCCTTGGTGCTAGATGAACGAACGTCTCTCAACTTGCTCAGTTCTGAGAGATAAGATTATGTGGAAGCCGTACTTCACCTAGCTTGTTGTGAACACAAAGTTTCTTTTCAGTTGCAAACTCCATTCCATACATATATATGGGGAGGTACAAGCTCCAACTCGGTTTTACAGTGAAAACTGCAGGAACTTCAAACCGGCACTAGGAAACAGACTGAGAAAGTAGAGAAAAAGTGTCTCCTGCAATCCGTTCCCTTGGTGCTAGATGAACGAACGTCCCTCCACTTGCTCAGTTCTGAGAGATAAGTGTGTGTGAAAGCCGTCCTTCACCTAGCTTGTTGGGAACACAAAGTTTCTTTTCAGTTGCAAACTCCATTCCATACATAAATATGGGAGGTACAAGCTCCAACTCGGTTTTACAGTGAAAACTGCAGGAACTTCATACCGGCACTAGGAAACAGACTGAGAAAGCAGAGAAAAAGTGTCTCCTGCAACCCGTTCCCTTGGTGCTAGATGAACGAACGTCTCTCCACTTACTCAGTTCTGAGAGATAAGTGTGTGTGAAAGCCGTCCTTCAGCTAACTTGTTGGGAACACAAAGTTTCTTTTCAGTTGCAAACTCCATTCCATACATATATAAGGGAGGTACAAGCTCCAAATCGGTTTTACAGTGAAAACTGCAGGAACTTCAAAACGGCACTAGGAAACAGACTGAGAAAGCAGAGAAAAAGTGTCCCCTGCAACCCTTTCCCTTGGTGCTAGATGAACGAACGTCTCTCCAATTACGCAGTTCTGAGAGATAAGTGTGGGTGAAAGCAGTCCTTCACCTAGCTTGTTGGGAACACAAAGTTTCTTTTCAGTTGCAAACTCCATTCCATACATATATATTGAGAGGTACTAGCTCCAAATCGATTTTACAGTGAAAACTGCAGGAACTTTAAATCGGCACTAGGAAACAGACTGAGAAAGCAGAGAAAAAGTGTCTCCTGCAACCCGTTCCCTTGGTGCTAGATGAACGAACGTCTCTCCACTTGCTCAGTTCTGAGAGATAAGTGTGTGTGAAAGCCGTCCTTCACATAGCTTGTTGGGAACACATTTTCTTTTCAGTTGCAAACTTCATTCCATACATATATATGGGGAGGTAGAAGCTCCAACCCGGTTTTACAGTGAAAACTGCAGGAACTTCAAACTGGCACTAGGAAACAGACTGAGAAAGCAGAGAAAAAGTGTCTCCTGCAACCCGTTCCCTTGGTGCTAGATGAACGAACGTCTCTCCACTTGCTCAGTTCTAAGAGATAAGATTATGTGGAAGCAGTCCTTCACCTAGCTTCTTGTGAACACAAAGTTTCTTTTCAGTTGCAAACTCCATTCCATACTTATATATGGGGAGGTACAAGCTCCAACTCGGTTTTACAGTGAAAACTGCAGGAACTTCAAACCGGCACTAGGACACAGACTGAGAAAGTAGAGAAAAAGTGTCTCCTGCAACCCGTTCCCTTGGTGCTAGATGAACGAACGTCTCTCCACTTACTCAGTTCTGAGAGATATGTGTGTGTGAAAGCCGTCCTTCAGCTAGCTTGTTGGGAACACAAAGTTTCTTTTCAGTTGCAAACTCCATTCCATACATATATATGGGAGGTACAAGCTCCAACTCGGTTTTACAGTGAAAACTGCAGGAACTTCAAAACGGCACTAGGAAACAGACTGAGAAAGCAGAGAAAAAGTGTCTCCTGCAACCCGTTCCCTTGGTGCTAGATGAACGAACGTCTCTCCACTTGCTCAGTTCTGAGAGATAAGTGTGTGTGAACGCCGTCCTTCATCTAGCTTGTTGGGAACACAAAGTTTCTTTTCAGTTGCAAACTCCATTCCATACATATATATGGGAGGTACAAGCTCCAACTCGGTTTAACAGTGAAAACTGCAGGAACTTCAAAACGGCACTAGGAAACAGACTGAGAAAGCAGAGAAAAAGTGTCCCCTGCAACCCTTTCCTTGGTGCTAGATGAACGAACGTCTCTCCAATTGCTCAGTTTTGAGAGATAAGTGTGGGTGAAATCCGTCCTTCACCTAGCTTGTTGGGAACACAAAGTTTCTTTTCAGTTGCAAACTCCAATCCATACATATATATTGAGAGGTACTAGCTCCAAACCGATTTTACAGTGAAAACTGCAGGAACTTTAAACCGGCACTAGGAAACAGACTGAGAAAGCAGAGAAAAAGTGTCTCCTGCAACCCGTTCCCTGGGTGCTAGATGAACGAACGTCTCTCCACTTGCTAAGTTCTTAGAGATAATTGTGTGTGAAAGCCGTCCTTCACATAGCTTGTTGGGAACACAGTTTCTTTTCAGTTGCAAACTCCATTCCATACATATATATGGGGAGGTACAAGCTCCAACCCGGTTTTACAGTGTAAACTGCCGGAACTTCAAACCGGCACTAGGAAACAGACTGAGAAAGCAGAGAAAAAGTGTCTCCTGCAACCCGTTCCCTTGGTGCTAGATGAACGAACGTCTCTCCACTGCTCAGTTCTGAGAGGTAAGTGTGTGTGAACGCCTTTCTTCATCTAGCTTGTTGGGAACACAAAGTTTCTTTTCAGTTGCAAACTCCATTCCATACATATATATGGGAGGTACAAGCTCCAACTCGGTTTTACCGTGAAAACTGCAGGAACTTCAAAACGGCACTAGGAAACAGACTGAGAAAGCAGAGAAAAAGTGTCTCCTGCAACCCGTTCCCTTGGTGCTAGATGAACGAACGTCTCTCCACTTGCTCAGTTCTAAGAGATAAGATTATGTGGAAGCAGTCCTTCACCTAGCTTCTTGTGAACACAAAGTTTCTTTTCAGTTGCAAACTCCATTCCATACTTATATATGGGGAGGTACAAGCTCCAACTCGGTTTTACAGTGAAAACTGCAGGAACTTCAAACCGGCACTAGGACACAGACTGAGAAAGTAGAGAAAAAGTGTCTCCTGCAACCCGTTCCCTTGGTGCTAGATGAACGAACGTCCCTCCACTTGCTCAGTTCTGAGAGATAAGTGTGTCTTAAAGCCGTCCTTCACCTAGCTTGTTGGGAACACAAAGTTTCTTTTCAGTTGCAAACTCCATTCCATACATATATATGGGAGGTACAAGCTCCAACTCGGTTTTACAGTGAAAACTGCAGGAACTTCATACCGGCACTAGGAAACAGACTGAGAAAGCAGAGAAAAAGTGTCTCCTGCAACCCGTTCCCTTAGTGCTAGATGAACGAACGTGCTCCACTTACTCAGTTCTGAGAGATAAGTGTGTGTGAAAGCCGTCCTTCAGCTAGCTTGTTGGGAACACAAAGTTTCTTTTCAGTTGCAAACTCCATTCCATACATATATATGGGAGGTACAAGCTCCAACTCGGTTTTACAGTGAAAACTGCAGGAACTTCAAAACGGCACTAGGAAACAGACTGATAAAGCAGAGAAAAAGTGTCTCCTGCAACCCGTTCCATTGGTGCTAGATGAACGAACGTCTCTCCAATTGCTCAGTTCTGAGAGATAAGTGTGGGTGAAAGCCGTCCTTCACATAGCTTGTTGGGAACACAAAGTTTCTTTTCAGTTGCAAACTCCATTCCATACATATATATTGAGAGGTACTAGCTCCAAATCGATTTTACAGTGAAAACTGCAGGAACTTTAAACCGGCACTAGGAAACAGACTGAAAAAGCAGAGAAAAAGTGTCTCCTGCAACCCGTTCCCTGGGTGCTAGATGAACGAACGTCTCTCCACTTGCTAAGTTCTTAGAGATAATTGTGTGTGAAAGCCGTCCTTCACATAGCTTGTTGGGAACACAGTTTCTTTTCAGTTGCAAACTCCATTCCATACATATATATGGGGAGGTACAAGCTCCAACCCGGTTTTACAGTGTAAACTGCAGGAACTTCAAAACGGCACTAGGAAACAGACTGAGAAAGCAGAGAAAAAGTGTCTCCTGCAACCCGTTTCCTTGGTGCTAGATGAACGAACGTCTCTCCACTTGCTCAGTTCTGAGAGGTATGTGTGTGTGAACGCCTTTCTTCATCTAGCTTGTTGGGAACACAAAGTTTCTTTTCAGTTGCAAACTCCATTCCATACATATATATGGGAGGTACAAGCTCCAACTCGGTTTTACCGTGAAAACTGCAGGAACTTCAAAACGGCACTAGGAAACAGACTGAGAAAGCAGAGAAAAAGTGTCTCCTGCAACCCGTTTCCTTGGTGCTAGATGAACGAACGTCTCTACACTTGCACAGTTCTGAGAGATAAGTGTGTGTGAACGCCGTCCTTCAACTAGCTTGTTGGGAACACAAAGTTTCTTTTCAGTTGCAAACTCCATTCCATACATATATATGGGGAAGTACAAGCTCCAACTCTGTTTTACACTGAAAACTGCAGGAACTTCAAACCGGCACTAGGAAACAGACTGAGAAAGCAGAGAAAAAGTGTCTCCTGCAACCCGTTCCCTTGGTGCTAGATGAACGAACGTCTCTCCACTTGCTCAGTTCTAAGAGATAAGATTATGTGGAAGCCGTCCTTCACCTAGCTTGTTGGGAACACAAAGTTTCTTTTCAGTTGCAAACTCCATTCCATACATATATATGGGAGGTACAAGCTCCAACACGGTTTTACAGTGAAAACTGCAGGAACTTCATACCGGCACTAGGAAACAGACTGAGAAAGCAGAGAAAAAGTTTCTCCTTCAACCCGTTCCCTTGGTGCTAAATGAACGAACGTCTCTCCACTTGCTCAGTTCTGAGAGAAAAGTGTGTGTGAAAGCCGTCCTTCACCTAGCTTGTTGGGAACACAAAGTTTCTTTTCAGTTGCAAACTCCATTCCATACATATATATGGGAGGTACAAGCTCCAACACGGTTTTACAGTGAAAACTGCAGGAACTTCATACCGGCACTAGGAAAAAGACTGAGAAACCAGAGAAAAAGTTTCTCCTTCAACCCGTTCCCTTGGTGCTAAATGAACGAACGTCTCTCCACTTGCTCAGTTCTGAGAGAAAAGTGTGTGTGAAAGCCGTTCTTCACCTAACTTGTTGGGAACACAAAGTTTCTTTTCAGTTGCAAACTCCATTCCATACATATATAAGGGCGGTACAAGCTCCAACTCGGTTTTACAGTGAAAACTGCAGGAACTTCCAAACGGCACTAGGAAACAGACTGAGAAAGCAGAGAAAAAGTGTCTCCTGCAACCCGTTCCCTTGGTGCTAGATGAACGGACGTCTCTCCAATTGCTCAGTTCTGAGAGATAAGTGTGTGTGAACGCCGTCCTTCATCTAGCTTGTTGGGAACACAAAGTTTCTTTTCAGTTGCAAACTCCATTCCATACATATATATGGGGAGGAACAAGCTCCAACTCGGTTTTACAGTGAAAACTGCAGGAACTTCAAATCGGCACTAGGAAACAGACTGAGAAAGCAGAGAAAAAGTGTCTCCTGCAACCAGTTCCATTGGTGCTAGATGAACGAACGTCTCTCCACTTGCTCAGTTCTGAGAGATAAGTGTGTGTGAAAGCCATCCTTCACCTAGGTTGTTGGGAACACAAAGTTTCTTTTCAGTTGCAAACTCCATTCCATACATATATATGGGAGGTACAAGCTCCAACACGGTTTTACAGTGAAAACTGCAGGAACTTCATACCGGCACTAGGAAACAGACTGAGAAAGCAGAGAAAAAGTTTCTCCTTCAACCCGTTCCCTTGGTGCTAAATGAACGAACGTCTCTCCACTTGCTCAGTTCTGAGAGAAAAGTGTGTGTGAAAGCCGTTCTTCACCTAACTTGTTGGGAACACAAAGTTTCTTTTCAGTTGCAAACTCCATTCCATACATATATAAGGGCGGTACAAGCTCCAACTCGGTTTTACAGTGAAAACTGCAGGAACTTCATACCGGCACTAGGAAACAGACTGAGAAAGCAGAGAAAAAGTGTCTCCTGCAACCCGTTCCCTTGGTGCTAGATGAACGAACGTCTCTCCACTTACTCAGTTCTGAGAGATAAGTGTGTGTGAAAGCCGTCCTTCAGCTAGCTTGTTGGGAACACAAAGTTTCTTTTCAGTTGCAAACTCCATTCCATACATATATATGGGAGGTACGAGCTCCAACTCGTTTTTACAGTGAAAACTGCAGGAACTTCAAACCGGCACTAGGAAACAGACTGAGAAAGCAGAGAAAAAGTGTCTCCTGCAACCCGTTCCCTTGGTGCTAGATGAACGAACGTCTCTCCACTTGCTCAGTTCAGAGAGATAAGTGTGTGTGAACGCCGTCCTTCATCTAGCTTGTTGGGAACACAAAGTTTCTTTTCAGTTGCAAACTCCATTCCATACATATATATGGGAGGTACAAGCTCCAACTCGGATTTACAGTGAAAACTGCAGGAACTTCAAAACGGCACTAGGAAACAGACTGAGAAAGCAGAGAAAAAGTGTCCCCTGCAACCCTTTCCCTTGGTGCTAGATGAACGAACGTCTCTCCAATTGCTCAGTTCTGAGAGATAAGTGTGGGTGAAAGCCGTCCTTCACCTAGCTTGTTGGGAACACAAAGTTTCTTTTCAGTTGCAAACTCCATTGCATACATATATATTGAGAGGTACTAGCTCCAAATCGATTTTACAGTGAAAACTGCAGGAACTTTAAACCGGCACTAGGAAACAGACTGAGAAAGCAGAGAAAAAGTGTCCCCTGCAACCCGTTCCCTTGGTGCTAGATGAACGAACGTCTCTCCACTTGCTCAGTTCTGAGAGATAAGTGTGTGTGAAAGCCGTCCTTCACATAGCTTGTTGGGAACACAGTTTCTTTTCAGTTGCAAACTCCATTCCATACATATATATGGGGAGGTACAAGCTCCAACCCGGTTTTACAGTGAAAACTGCAGGAACTTCAAACTGGCACTAGGAAACAGACTGAGAAAGCAGAGAAAAAGTGTCTCCTGCAACCCGTTCCCTTGGTGCTAGATGAACGAACGTCTCTCCACTTGCTCAGTTCTGAGAGATAAGATTATGTGGAAGCCGTCCTTCAAGTAGCTTGTTGGGAACACAAAGTTTCTTTTCAGTTGCAAACTCCATTCCATACATATATATGGGGAGGTACAAGCTCCAACTCGGTTTTACAGTGAAAACTGCAGGAACTTCAAACCGGCACTAGGAAACAGACTGAGAATGTAGAGAAAAAGTGTCTCCTGCAATCCGTTCCCTTGGTGCTAGATGAACGAACGTCCCTCCACTTGCTCAGTTCTGAGAGATAAGTGTGTGTGAAAGCCGTCCTTCACCTAGCTTGTTGGGAACACAAAGTTTCTTTTCAGTTGCAAACTCCATTCCATACATATATATGGGAAGGTACAAGCTCCAACTCGGTTTTACAGTGAAAACTGCAGGAACTTCAAACCGGCACTAGGAAACAGACTGAGAAAGCAGAGAAAAAGTGTCACCTGCAACCCGTTCCATTGGTGCTAGATGAACGAACGTCTCTCCACTTGCTCAGTTCTGAGAGATAATATTATGTGGAAGCCGTCCTTCAAGTAGCTTGTTGGGAACACAAAGTTTCTTTTCAGTTGCAAACTCCATTCCATACATATATATGGGGAGGTACAAGCTCCAACTCGGTTTTACAGTGAAAACTGCAGGAACTTCAAACCGGCACTAGGAAACAGACTGAGAATGTAGAGAAAAAGTGTCTCCTGCAATCCGTTCCCTTGGTGCTAGATGAACGAACGTCCCTCCACTTGCTCAGTTCTGAGAGATAAGTGTGTGTGAAAGCCGTCCTTCACCTAGCTTGTTGGGAACACAAAGTTTCTTTTCAGTTGCAAACTCCATTCCATACATATATATGGGAAGGTACAAGCTCCAACTCGGTTTTACAGTGAAAACTGCAGGAACTTCAAACCGGCACTAGGAAACAGACTGAGAAAACAGAGAAAAAGTGTCACCTGCAACCCGTTCCCTTGGTGCTAGATGAACGAACGTCTCTCCACTTGCTCAGTTCTGAGAGATAAGTGTGTGTGAAAGCCGTCCTTCACATAGCTTGTTGGGAACACAGATTCTTTTCAGTTGCAAACTCCATTCCTTACATATATATGGGAGGTACAAGCTCCAACTCGGTTTTACAGTGAAAACTGCAGGAACTTCATACCGGCACTAGGAAACAGACTGAGAAAGCAGAGAAAAAGTGTCTCCTGCAACCCGTTCCCTTGGTGCTAGATGAACGAACGTCTCTCCACTTACTGAGTTCTAAGAGATAAGTGTGTGTGAAAGCCGTCCTTCATAGCTTGTTGGGAACACAAAGTTTCTTTTCAGTTGCAAACTCCATTCCATACATATATATGGGAGGTACAAGCTCCAACTCGGTTATACAGTGAAAACTGCAGGAACTTCAAAACGGCACTAGGAAACAGACTGAGAAAGCAGAGAAAAAGTGTCTCCTGCAACCCGTTCCCTTGGTGCTAGATGAACGAACGTCTCTCCACTTGCTCAGTTCTGAGAGATAAGTGTGTGTGAACGCCGTCCTTCATCTAGCTTGTTGGGAACACAAAGTTTCTTTTCAGTTGCAAACTCCATTCCATACATATATATGGGGAGGTACAAGCTCCAACTCGGTTTTACAGTGAAAACTGCAGGAACTTCAAACCGGCACTAGGAAACAGACTGAGAAAGCAGAGAAATAGTGTCCCCTGCAACCCTTTCCCTTGGTGCTAGATGAACGAACGTCTCTCCAATTGCTCAGTTCTGAGAGATAAGTGTGGGTGAAAGCCGTCCTTCACCTAGCTTGTTGGGAACACAAAGTTTCTTTTCAGTTGCAAACTCCATTCCATACATATATATGGGGAGGTACAAGCTCCAACTCGGTTTTACAGTGAAAACTGCAGGAACTTCAAACCGGCACTAGGAAACAGACTGAGAAAGCAGAGAAAAAGTGTCTCCTGCAACCCGTTCCCTTGGTGCTAGATGAACGAACGTCTCTCCATTTGCTCAGTTCTGAGAGATAAGATTATGTGGAAGCCGTCCTTCAAGTAGCTTGTTGGGAACACAAAGTTTCTTTTCAGTTGCAAACTCCATTCCATACATATATATGGGGAGGTACAAGCTCCAACTCGGTTTTACAGTGAAAACTGCAGGAACTTCAAACCGGCACTAGGAAACAGACTGAGAATGTAGAGAAAAAGTGTCTCTTGCAATCCGTTCCCTTGGTGCTAGATGAACGAACGTCCCTCCACTTGCTCAGTTCTGAGAGATAAGTGTGTGTGAAAGCCGTCCTTCACCTAGCTTGTTGGGAACACAAAGTTTCTTTTCAGTTGCAAACTCCATTCCATACATATATATGGGAAGGTACAAGCTCCAACTCGGTTTTACAGTGAAAACTGCAGGAACTTCAAACCGGCACTAGGAAACAGACTGAGAAAGCAGAGAAAAAGTGTCACCTGCAACCCGTTCCATTGGTGCTAGATGAACGAACGTCTCTCCACTTGCTCAGTTCTGAGAGATAAGTGTGTGTGAAAGCCGTCCTTCACATAGCTTGTTGGGAACACAGATTCTTTTCAGTTGCAAACTCCATTCCATACATATATATGGGAGGTACAAGATCCAACTCGGTTTTACAGTGAAAACTGCAGGAACTGCATACCGGCACTAGGAAACAGACTGAGAAAGCAGAGAAAAAGTGTCTCCTGCAACCCGTTCCATTGGTGCTAGATGAACGAACGTCTCTCCACTTACTCAGTTCTAAGAGATAAGTGTGTGTAAAAGCCGTCCTTCATAGCTTGTTGGGAACACAAAGTTTCTTTTCAGTTGCAAACTCCATTCCATACATATATATGGGAGGTACAAGCTCCAACTCGGTTTTACAGTGAAAACTGCAGGAACTTCAAAACGGCACTAGGAAACAGACTGAGAAAGCAGAGAAAAGTGTCTCCTGCAACCCGTTCCCTTGGTGCTAGATGAACAAACGTCTCTCCACTTGCTCAGTTCTGAGAGATAAGTGTGTGTGGAAGCCGTCCTTCACATAGCTTGTTGGGAACACAGATTCTTTTCAGTTGCAAACTCCATTCCATACATATATATGGGGAGGTACAAGCTCCAACTCGGTTTTACAGTGAAAACTGCAGGAACTTCAAACCGGCACTAGGAAACAGAATGAGAATGCAGAGAAAAAGTGTCTCCTGCAACCCGTTCCCTTGGTGCTAGATGAACGGCCGTCTCTCCAATTGCTCAGTTCTGAGAGATATGTGTGTGTGATAGCCGTCCTTCACCTAGCTTGTTGGGAACACAAACTTTCTTTTCAGTTGCAAACTCCATTCCATACATATATATGGGAGGTACAAGATCCAACTCGGTTTTACAGTGAAAACTGCAGGAACTTCATACCGGCACTAGGAAACAGACTGAGAAAGCAGAGAAAAAGTGTCTCCTGCAACCCGTTCCCTTGGTGCTAAATGAACGAACGTCTCTCCACTTGCTCAGTTCTGAGAGATAAGTGTGTGTGAAAGCCGTCCTTCACCTAACTTGTTGGGAACACAAAGTTTCTTTTCAGTTGCAAACTCCATTCCATACATATATAAGGGAGGTACAAGCTCCAACTCGGTTTTACAGTGAAAACTGCAGGAACTTCAAACTGGCACTAGGAAACAGACTGAGAAAGCAGAGAAAAAGTGTCTCCTGCAACCCGTTCCATTGGTGCTAGATGAACGAACGTCTCTCCACTTGCTCAGTTCTGAGAGATAAGTGTGTGTGAAAGCCGTCCTTCACATAGCTTGTTGGGAACACAGATTCTTTTCAGTTGCAAACTCCATTCCATACATATATATGGGGAGGTACAAGTTCCAACTCGGTTTTACAGTGAAAACTGCAGGAACTTCAAACCGGCACTAGGAAACAGACTGAGAAAGCAGAGAAAAAGTGTCTCCTGCTACCCGTTCCCTTGGTGCTAGATGAACGGTCGTCTCTCCAATTGCTCATTTCTGAGAGATAATTGTGTGTGAAAGCCGTCCTTCACATAGCTGGTTGGGAACACAAAGTTTCTTTTCAGTTGCGAACTCCATTCCATACATATATATGGGGAGGTACAAGCTCCAACTCGGTTTTACAGTGAAAACTGCAGGAACTTCAAACCGGCACTAGGAAACAGACTGAGAAAGCAGAGAAAAAGTGTCTCCTGCAATCCGTTCCTTTGGTGCTAAATGAACGAACGTCTCTCCACTTGCTCAGTTCTGAGAGATAAGTGTGTGTGAAAGCCGTCCTTCACCTAGCTTGTTGGGAACACAAAGTTTCTTTTCAGTTGCAAACTCCATTCCATACATATATATGGGAGGTACAAGCTCCAACACGGTTTTACAGTGAAAACTGCAGGAACTTCATACCGGCACTAGGAAACAGACTGAGAAAGCAGAGAATAAGTTTCTCCTTCAACCCGTTCCCTTGGTGCTAGATGAACGAAAGTCTCTCCACTTGCTCAGTTCTGAGAGAAAAGTGTGTGTGAAAGCCGTCCTTCACCTAACTTGTTGGGAACACAAAGTTTCTTTTCAGTTGCAAACTCCATTCCATACATATATACGGGAGGTACAAGCTCCAACTCGGTTTTACAGTGAAAACTGCAGGAACTTCAAACTGGCACTAGGAAACAGACTGAGAAAGCAGAGAAAAAGTGTCTCCTGCAACCCGTTCCATTGGTGCTAGATGAACGAACGTCTCTCCACTTGCTCAGTTCTGAGAGATAAGTGTGTGTGAAAGCCGTCCTTCACATAGCTTGTTGGGAACACAGATTCTTTTCAGTTGCAAACTCCATTCCATACATATATATGGGGAGGTACAAGTTCCAACTCGGTTTTACAGTGAAAACTGCAGGAACTTCAAACCGGCACTAGGAAACAGACTGAGAAAGCAGAGAAAAAGTGTCTCCTGCTACCCGTTCCCTTGGTGCTAGATGAACGGTCGTCTCTCCAATTGCTCATTTCTGAGAGATAAGTGTGTGTGATAGCCGTCCTTCACCTAGCTGGTTGGGAACACAAAGTTTCTTTTCAGTTGCGAACTCCATTCCATACATATATATGGGGAGGTACAAGCTCCAACTCGGTTTTACAGTGAAAACTGCAGTAACTTCAAACCGGCACTAGGAAACAGACTGAGAAAGCAGAGAAAAAGTGTCTCCTGCAACCCGTTCCCTTGGTGCTAGATGAACGAACGTCTCTCCATTTGCTCAGTTCTGAGAGATAAGATTATGTGGAAGCCGTCCTTCAAGTAGCTTATTGGGAACACAAAGTTTCTTTTCAGTTGCAAACTCCATTCCATACATATATATGGGGAGGTACAAGCTCCAACTCGGTTTTACAGTGAAAACTGCAGGAACTTCAAACCGGCACTAGGAAACAGACTGAGAATGTAGAGAAAAAGTGTCTCCTGCAATCCGTTCCCTTGGTGCTAGATGAACGAACGTCCCTCCACTTGCTCAGTTCTGAGAGATAAGTGTGTGTGAAAGCCGTCCTTCACCTAGCTTGTTGGGAACACAAAGTTTCTTTTCAGTTGCAAACTCCATTCCATACATATATATGGGGAGGTACAAGCTCCAACTCGGTTTTACAGTGAAAACTGCAGGAACTTCAAACCGGCACTAGGAAACAGACTGAGAAAGCAGAGAAAAAGTGTCACCTGCAACCCGTTCCATTGGTGCTAGATGAACGAACGTCTCTCCACTTGCTCAGTTCTGAGAGATAAGTGTGTGTGAAAGCCGTCCTTCACATAGCTTGTTGGGAACACAGATTCTTTTCAGTTGCAAACTCCATTCCATACATATATATGGGAGGTACAAGATCCAACTCGGTTTTACAGTGAAAACTGCAGGAACTGCATACCGGCACTAGGAAACAGACTGAGAAAGCAGAGAAAAAGTGTCTCCTGCAACCCGTTCCATTGGTGCTAGATGAACGAACGTCTCTCCACTTACTCAGTTCTAAGAGATAAGTGTGTGTAAAAGCCGTCCTTCATAGCTTGTTGGGAACACAAAGTTTCTTTTCAGTTGCAAACTCCATTCCATACATATATATGGGAGGTACAAGCTCTAACTCGGTTTTACAGTGAAAACTGCAGGAACTTCAAAACGGCACTAGGAAACAGACTGAGAAAGCAGAGAAAAGTGTCTCCTGCAACCCGTTCCCTTGGTGCTAGATGAACGAATGTCTCTCCACTTGCTCAGTTCTGAGAGATAAGTGTGTGTGAACGCCGTCCTTCATCTAGCTTGTTGGGAACACAAAGTTTCTTTTCAGTTGCAAACTCCATTCCATACATATATATGGGAAGGTACAAGCTCCAACTCGGTTTTACAGTGAAAACTGCAGGAACTTCAAACCGGCACTAGGAAACAGACTGAGAAAGCAGAGAAAAATTGTCACCTGCAACCCGTTCCATTGGTGCTAGATGAACAAACGTCTCTCCACTTGCTCAGTTCTGAGAGATAAGTGTGTGTGGAAGCCGTCCTTCACATAGCTTGTTGGGAACACAGATTCTTTTCAGTTGCAAACTCCATTCCATACATATATATGGGGAGGTACAAGCTCCAACTCGGTTTTACAGTGAAAACTGCAGGAACTTCAAACCGGCACTAGGAAACAGAATGAGAATGCAGAGAAAAAGTGTCTCCTGCAACCCGTTCCCTTGGTGCTAGATGAACGGACGTCTCTCCAATTGCTCAGTTCTGAGAGATATGTGTGTGTGATAGCCGTCCTTCACCTAGCTTGTTGGGAACACAAACTTTCTTTTCAGTTGCGAACTCCATTCCATACATATATATGGGAGGTACAAGATCCAACTCGGTTTTACAGTGAAAACTGCAGGAACTTCATACCGGCACTAGGAAACAGACTGAGAAAGCAGAGAAAAAGTGTCTCCTGCAACCAGTACCATTGATGCTAGATGAACGAACGTCTCTCCACTTGCTCAGTTCTGAGAGATAATTGTGTGTGAAAGCCGTCCTTCACATAGCTTGTTGGGAACACAGATTCTTTTCAGTTGCAATCTCCATTCCATACATATATGTGGGGAGGTACAAGCTCCAACTCGGTTTTATAGTGAAAACTGCAGGAACTTCATACCGGCACTAGGAAACAGACTGAGAAAGCAGAGAAAAAGTGTCTCCTGCAACCCGTTCCCTTGGTGCTAGATGAACGGACGTCTCTCCAATTGCTCAGTTCTGAGAGATAAGTGTGTGTGATAGCCGTCCTTCACCTAGCTTGTTGGGAACACAAAGTTTCTTTTCAGTTGCAAACTCCATTCCATAAATATATATGGGGAGGTAAAAGCTCCAACTCGGTTTTACAGTGAAAACTGCAGGAACTTCAAACCGGCACTAGGAAACAGACTGAGAAAGCAGAGAAAAAGTGTCTCCTGCTACCCGTTCCCTTGGTGCTAGATGAACGGACGTCTCTCCAATTGCTCAGTTCTGAGAGATAAGTGTGTGTGATAGCCGTCCTTCACCTAGCTTGTTGGGAACACAAAGTTTCTTTTCAGTTGCGAACTCCATTCCATACATATATATGGGGAGGTACAAGCTCCAACTCGGTTTTACAGTGAAAACTGCAGGAACTTCAAACCGGCACTAGGAAACAGACTGAGAAAGCAGAGAAAATGTGTCTCCTGCAATCCGTTCCCTTGGTGCTAGATGAACGAACGTCTCTCCACTTGCTCAGTTCTGAGAGATAAGTGTGTGTGAAAGCCGTCCTTCACCTAGCTTGTTGGGAACACAAAGTTTCTTTTCAGTTGCAAACTCCATTCCATACATATATATGGGAGGTACAAGCTCCAACACGGTTTTACAGTGAAAACTGCAGGAACTTCATACCGGCACTAGGAAACAGACTGAGAAAGCAGAGAAAAAGTTTCTCCTTCAACCCGTTCCCTTGGTGCTAAATGAACGAACGTCTCTCCACTTGCTCAGTTCTGAGAGAAAAGTGTGTGTGAAAGCCGTTCTTCACCTAACTTGTTGGGAACACAAAGTTTCTTTTCAGTTGCAAACTCCATTCCATACATATATAAGGGCGGTACAAGCTCCAACTCGGTTTTACAGTGAAAACTGCAGGAACTTCCAAACGGCACTAGGAAACAGACTGAGAAAGCAGAGAAAAAGTGTCTCCTGCAATCCTTTCCCTTGGTGCTAGATGAACGAACGTCTCTCCACTTGCTCAGTTCTGAGAGATAAGTGTGTGTGAACGCCGTCCTTCATCTAGCTTGTTGGGAACACAAAGTTTCTTTTCAGTTGCAAACTCCATTCCATACATATATATGGGGAGGAACAAGCTCCAACTCGGTTTTACAGTGAAAACTGCAGGAACTTCAAATCGGCACTAGGAAACAGACTGAGAAAGCAGAGAAAAAGTGTCTCCTGCAACCAGTTCCATTGGTGCTAGATGAACGAACGTCTCTCCACTTGCTCAGTTCTGAGAGATAAGTGTGTGTTAAAGCCGTCCTTCACATAGCTTGTTGGGAACACAGATTCTTTTCAGTTGCAATCTCCATTCCATACATATATGTGGGGAGGTACAAGCTCCAACTCGGTTTTACAGTGAAAAATGCAGGAACTTCAGACCGGCACTAGGAAACAGACTGAGAAAGCAGAGAAAAAGTGTCTCCTGCAACCCGTTCCCTTGGTGCTAGATGAACGAACGTCTCTCCACTTACTCAGTTCTGAGAGATATGTGTGTGTGAAAGCCGTCCTTCACCTAGCTTGTTGGGAACACAAAGTTTCTTTTCAGTTGCAAACTCCATTCCATACATATATATGGGGAGGTACAAGCTCCAACTCGGTTTTACAGTGAAAACTGCAGGAACTTCAAACCGGCACAAGGAAACAGACTGAGAAAGCAGAGAAAAAGTGTCTCCTGCAACCCATTCCCTTGGTGCTAAATGAACGAACGTCTCTCCACTTGCTCAGTTCTGAGAGATAAGTGTGTGTGAACGCCGTCCTTCACCTAGCTTGTAGGGAACACAAAGTTTCTTTTCAGTTGCAAACCCCATTCCATACATATATAAGGGAGGTACAAGCTCCAACTCGGTTTTACAGTGAAAACTGCAGGAACTTCAAACCGGCACGAGGAAACAGACTGCGAAAGAAGAGAAAAAGTGTCTCCTGCAACCCTTTCCCTTGGTGCTAGATGAACGAACGTCTCTCCAATTGCTTAGTTCTGAGAGATAAGTGTGGGTGAAAGCCGTCCTTCACCGAGCTTGTTGGGAACACAAAGTTTCTTTTCAGTTGCAAACTCCATTCCATACATATATATTGAGAGGTACAAGCTCCAACTCAGTTTTACAGCGAAAACTGCAGGAACTTCAAACCGGCACTAGGAAACAGACTGAGAAAGCAGAGAAAAAGTGTCTCCTGCAACCCGTTCCCTTGGTGCTAAATGAACGAACGTCTCTCCACTTACTCAGTTCTGAGAGATATGTGTGTGTGAAAGCCGTCCTTCACCTAGCTTGTTGGGAACACAAAGTTTCTTTTCAGTAGCAAACTCCATTCCATACATATATATGGGGAGGTACAAGCTCCAACTCGGTTTTACAGTGAAAACTGCAGGAACTTCAAACCGGCACTAGAAAACAGACTGAGAAAGCAGAGAAAAAGTGTCTCCTGCAACCCGTTCCCTTGGTGCTAGATGAACGAACGTCTCTCCACTTGCTCAGTTCTGAGAGATAAGTGTGTGTGAATGCCGTCCTTCACCTAGCTTGTAGGGAACACAAAGTTTCTTTTCAGTTGCAAACTCCATTCCATACATATATATGGGGAGGTACTAGCTCCAAATCGGTTTGACAGTGAAAACTGCAGGAACTTCAAACCGGCACTAGAAAACAGACTGAGAAAGCAGAGAAAAAGTGTCTCCTGCAACCCGTTCCCTTGGTGCTAGATGAACGAACGTCTCTCCACTTGCTCAGTTCTGAGAGATAAGTGTGTGTGAAAGCCGTCCTTCACCTAGCTTGTTGGGAACACAAAGTTTCTTTTCAGTTGCAAACTCCATTCCATACATATATATTGAGAGGTACTAGCTCCAATTCGATTTTACAGTGAAAACTGCAGGAACTTTAAACCGGCACTAGGTTACAGAATGAGAAAGCAGAGAAAAAGTGTCTCCTGCAACCCGATCCCTTGTTGCTAGCTGAACGAACGTCTCTCCACTTGCTCAGTTCTGAGAGATAAGTGTGTGTGAAAGCCGTCCTTCACATAGCTTGTTGGGAACACAGTTTCTTTTCAGTTGCAAACTCCATTCCATACATATATATGGGGAGGTGCAAGCTCCAACCTGGTTTTACAGTGAAAACTGCAGGAACTTCAAATCGGCACTAGGAAACAGACTGAGAAAGCAGAGAAAAAGTGTCTCCTGCAACCAGTTCCATTGGTGCTAGATGAACGAACGTCTCTCCACTTGCTCAGTTCTGAGAGATAAGTGTGTGTTAAAGCCGTCCTTCACATAGCTTGTTGGGAACACAGATTCTTTTCAGTTGCAATCTCCATTCCATACATATATGTGGGGAGGTACAAGCTCCAACTCGGTTTTACAGTGAAAAATGCAGGAACTTCAGACCGGCACTAGGAAACAGACTGAGAAAGCAGAGAAAAAGTGTCTCCTGCAACCCGTTCCCTTGGTGCTAGATGAACGAACGTCTCTCCACTTACTCAGTTCTGAGAGATATGTGTGTGTGAAAGCCGTCCTTCACCTAGCTTGTTGGGAACACAAAGTTTCTTTTCAGTTGCAAACTCCATTCCATACATATATATGGGGAGGTACAAGCTCCAACTCGGTTTTACAGTGAAAACTGCAGGAACTTCAAACCGGCACAAGGAAACAGACTGAGAAAGCAGAGAAAAAGTGTCTCCTGCAACCCATTCCCTTGGTGCTAAATGAACGAACGTCTCTCCACTTGCTCAGTTCTGAGAGATAAGTGTGTGTGAACGCCGTCCTTCACCTAGCTTGTAGGGAACACAAAGTTTCTTTTCAGTTGCAAACCCCATTCCATACATATATAAGGGAGGTACAAGCTCCAACTCGGTTTTACAGTGAAAACTGCAGGAACTTCAAACCGGCACGAGGAAACAGACTGCGAAAGAAGAGAAAAAGTGTCTCCTGCAACCCTTTCCCTTGGTGCTAGATGAACGAACGTCTCTCCAATTGCTCAGTTCTGAGAGATAAGTGTGGGTGAAAGCCGTCCTTCACCTAGCTTGTTGGGAACACAAAGTTTCTTTTCAGTTGCAAACTCCATTCCATACATATATATTGAGAGGTACAAGCTCCAACTCAGTTTTACAGCGAAAACTGCAGGAACTTCAAACCGGCACTAGGAAACAGACTGAGAAAGCAGAGAAAAAGTGTCTCCTGCAACCCGTTCCCTTGGTGCTAAATGAACGAACGTCTCTCCACTTACTCAGTTCTGAGAGATATGTGTGTGTGAAAGCCGTCCTTCACCTAGCTTGTTGGGAACACAAAGTTTCTTTTCAGTAGCAAACTCCATTCCATACATATATATGGGGAGGTACAAGCTCCAACTCGGTTTTACAGTGAAAACTGCAGGAACTTCAAACCGGCACTAGAAAACAGACTGAGAAAGCAGAGAAAAAGTGTCTCCTGCAACCCGTTCCCTTGGTGCTAGATGAACGAACGTCTCTCCACTTGCTCAGTTCTGAGAGATAAGTGTGTGTGAATGCCGTCCTTCACCTAGCTTGTAGGGAACACAAAGTTTCTTTTCAGTTGCAAACTCCATTCCATACATATATATGGGGAGGTACTAGCTCCAACTCGGTTTTACAGTGAAAACTGCAGGAACTTCAAACCGGCACTAGAAAACAGACTGAGAAAGCAGAGAAAAAGTGTCCCCTGCAACTCTTTCCCTTGGTGCTAGATGAACGAACGTCTCTCCACTTGCTCAGTTCTGAGAGATAAGTGTGTGTGAAAGCCGTCCTTCACCTAGCTTGTTGGGAACACAAAGTTTCTTTTCAGTTGCAAACTCCATTCCATACATATATATTGAGAGGTACTAGCTCCAATTCGATTTTACAGTGAAAACTGCAGGAACTTTAAACCGGCACTAGGTTACAGAATGAGAAAGCAGAGAAAAAGTGTCTCCTGCAACCCGATCCCTTGTTGCTAGCTGAACGAACGTGTCTCCACTTGCTCAGTTCTGAGAGATAAGTGTGTGTGAAAGCCGTCCTTCACATAGCTTGTTGGGAACACAGTTTCTTTTCAGTTGCAAACTCCATTCCATACATATATATGGGGAGGTGCAAGCTCCAACCTGGTTTTACAGTGAAAACTGCAGGAACTTCAAACCGGCACTAGGAAACAGACTGAGAATGTAGAGAAAAAGTGTCTCCTGCAATCCGTTCCCTTGGTGCTAGATGAACGAACGTCCCTCCACTTGCTCAGTTCTGAGAGATAAGTGTGTGTGAAAGCCGTCCTTCACCTAGCTTGTTGGGAACACAAAGTTTCTTTTCAGTTGCAAACTCCATTCCATACATATATATGGGAAGGTACAAGCTCCAACTCGGTTTTACAGTGAAAACTGCAGGAACTTCAAACCGGCACTAGGAAACAGACTGAGAAAGCAGAGAAAAAGTGTCCCCTGCAACCCGTTCCATTGGTGCTAGATGAACGAACGTCTCTCCACTTGCTCAGTTCTGAGAGATAAGTGTGTGTGAAAGCCGTCCTTCACATAGCTTGTTGGGAACACAGATTCTTTTCAGTTGCAAACTCCATTCCATACATATATATGGGAGGTACAAGATCCAACTCGGTTTTACAGTGAAAACTGCAGGAACTGCATACCGGCACTAGGAAACAGACTGAGAAAGCAGAGAAAAAGTGTCTCCTGCAACCCGTTCCATTGGTGCTAGATGAACGAACGTCTCTCCACTTACTCAGTTCTAAGAGATAAGTGTGTGTAAAAGCCGTCCTTCATAGCTTGTTGGGAACACAAAGTTTCTTTTCAGTTGCAAACTCCATTCCATACATATATATGGGAGGTACAAGCTCCAACTCGGTTTTACAGTGAAAACTGCAGGAACTTCAAAACGGCACTAGGAAACAAACTGAGAAAGCAGAGAAAAGTGTCTCCTGCAACCCGTTCCCTTGGTGCTAGATGAACGAATGTCTCTCCACTTGCTCAGTTCTGAGAGATAAGTGTGTGTGAACGCCGTCCTTCATCTAGCTTGTTGGGAACACAAAGTTTCTTTTCAGTTGCAAACTCCATTCCATACATATATATGGGAAGGTACAAGCTCCAACTCGGTTTTACAGTGAAAACTGCAGGAACTTCAAACCGGCACTAGGAAACAGACTGAGAAAGCAGAGAAAAATTGTCACCTGCAACCCGTTCCATTGGTGCTAGATGAACAAACGTCTCTCCACTTGCTCAGTTCTGAGAGATAAGTGTGTGTGGAAGCCGTCCTTCACATAGCTTGTTGGGAACACAGATTCTTTTCAGTTGCAAACTCCATTCCATACATATATATGGGGAGGTACAAGCTCCAACTCGGTTTTACAGTGAAAACTGCAGGAACTTCAAACCGGCACTAGGAAACAGAATGAGAATGCAGAGAAAAAGTGTCTCCTGCAACCCGTTCCCTTGGTGCTAGATGAACGGACGTCTCTCCAATTGCTCAGTTCTGAGAGATATGTGTGTGTGATAGCCGTCCTTCACCTAGCTTGTTGGGAACACAAAGTTTCTTTTCAGTTGCGAACTCCATTCCATACATATATATGGGGAGGTACAAGCTCCAACTCGGTTTTACAGTGAAAACTGCAGGAACTTCAAGCCGGCACAAGGAAACAGACTGAGAAAGTAGAGAAAAAGTGTCTCCTGCAATCCGTTCCCTTGGTGCTAGATGAACGAACGTCTCTCCACTTGCTCAGTTCTGAGAGATAAGTGTGTGTGAAAGCCGTCCTTCACCTAGCTTGTTGGGAAAACAAAGTTTCTTTTCAGTTGCAAACTCCATTCCATACATATATATGGGAGGTACAAGCTCCAACACGTTTTTACACTGAAAACTGCAGGAACTTCATACCGGCACTAGGAAACAGACTGAGAAAGCAGAGAAAAAGTGTCTCCTGCAACCCGTTCCCTTGGTGCTAAATGAACGAACGTCTCTCCACTTGCTCAGTTCTGAGAGAAAAGTGTGTGTGAAAGCCGTCCTTCACCTAACTTGTTGGGAACACAAAGTTTCTTTTCAGTTGCAAACTCCATTCCATACATATATAAGGGAGGTACAAGCTCCAACTCGGTTTTACAGTGAAAACTGCAGGAACTTCAAACTGGCACTAGGAAACAGACTGAGAAAGCAGAGAAAAAGTGTCTCCTGCAACCCGTTCCATTGGTGCTAGATGAACGAACGTCTCTCCACTTGCTCAGTTCTGAGAGATATGTGTGTGTGAAAGCCGTCCTTCACATAGCTTGTTGGGAACACAGATTCTTTTCAGTTGCAAACTCCATTCCATACATATATATGGGGAGGTACAAGTTCCAACTCGGTTTTACAGTGAAAACTGCAGGAACTTCAAACCGGCACTAGGAAACAGACTGAGAAAGCAGAGAAAAAGTGTCTCCTGCTACCCGTTCCCTTGGTGCTAGATGAACGGTCGTCTCTCCAATTGCTCATTTCTGAGAGATAAGTGTGTGTGATAGCCGTCCTTCACCTAGCTGGTTGGGAACACAAAGTTTCTTTTCAGTTGCGAACTCCATTCCATACATATATATGGGGAGGTACAAGCTCCAACTCGGTTTTACAGTGAAAACTGCAGGAACTTCAAACCGGCACTAGGAAACAGACTGAGAAAGCAGAGAAAAAGTGTCTCCTGCAATCCGTTCCTTTGGTGCTAAATGAACGAACGTCTCTCCACTTGCTCAGTTCTGAGAGATAAGTGTGTGTGAAAGCCGTCCTTCACCTAGCTTGTTGGGAACACAAAGTTTCTTTTCAGTTGCAAACTCCATTCCATACATATATATGGGAGGTACAAGCTCCAACACGGTTTTACAGTGAAAACTGCAGGAACTTCATACCGGCACTAGGAAACAGACTGAGAAAGCAGAGAATAAGTTTCTCCTTCAACCCGTTCCCTTGGTGCTAGATGAACGAACGTCTCTCCACTTGCTCAGTTCTGAGAGAAAAGTGTGTGTGAAAGCCGTCCTTCACCTAACTTTTTGGGAACACAAAGTTTTTTTCAGTTGCAAACTCCATTCCATACATATATATGGGATGTACAAGCTCCAACTCGGTTTTACAGTGAAAACTGCAGGAACTTCAAAACGGCACTAGGAAACTGACTGAGAAAGCAGAGAAAAAGTGTCCCCTGCAACCCTTTCCCTTGGTGCTAGATGAACGAACGTCTCTCCAATTGCTCAGTTCTGAGAGATAAGTGTGGGTGAAAGCCGTCCTTCACCTAGCTTGTTGGGAACACAAAGTTTCTTTTCAGTTGCAAACTCCATTCCATACATATATATTGAGAGGTACTAGCTCCAAATCGATTTTACAGTGAAAACTGCAGGAACTTTAAACCGGCACTAGGAAACAGACTGAGAAAGCAGAGAAAAAGTGTCTCCTGCAACCCGTTCCCTTGGTGCTAGATGAACGAACGTCTCTCCACTTGCTCAGTTCTGAGAGATAAGTGTGTGTGAAAGCCGTACTTCACATAGCTTGTTGGGAACACAGTTTCTTTTCAGTTGCAAACTCCTTTCCATACATATATATGGGGAGGTACTAGCTCAACTCGGTTTTACAGTGAAAACTGCAGGAACTTCAAACCGGCACTAGGAAACAGACTGAGAAAGCAGAGAAAAAGTGTCTCCTGCAACCCGTTCCCTTGGTGCTAGATGAACGAACGTCTCTCCACTTGCTCAGTTCTGAGAGATAAGTGTGTGTGAATGCCGTCCTTCACATAGCTTGTTGGGAACACAGTTTCTTTTCAGTTGCAAACTCCATTCCATACATATATATGGGGAGGTACTAGCTCAACTCGGTTTTACAGTGAAAACTGCAGGAACTTCAAACCGGCACTAGGAAACAGACTGAGAAAGCAGAGAAAATGTGTCTCCTGCAACCCGTTCCCTTGGTGCTAGATGAACGAACGTCTCTCCACTTGCTCAGTTCTGAGAGATAAGATTATGTGGAAGCCGTCCTTCACCTAGCTTGTTGGGAACACAAAGTTTCTTTTCAGTTGCAAACTCCATTCCATACATATATATGGGGAGGTACAAGCTCCAACTCGGTTTTACAGTGAAAACTGCAGGAACTTCAAACCGGCACTAGGAAACAGACTGAGAAAGTAGAGAAAAGTGTTTCCTGCAATCCGTTCCCTTGGTGCTAGATGAAGGAACGTCTCTCCACTTGCTCAGTTCTGAGAGATAAGTGTGTGTGAACGCCGTCCTTCATCTAGCTTGTTGGGAACACAAAGTTTCTTTTCAGTTGCAAACTCCATTCCATACATATATATGGGGAGGTACAAGCTCCAACTCGGTTTTACTTTGAAAACTGCAGGAACTTCAAACCGGCACTAGGAAACAGACTGAGAAAGCAGAGAAAAAGTGTCTCCTGCAACCCGTTCCATTGGTGCTAGATGAACGAACGTCTCTCCACTTGCTCAGTTCTGAGAGATAAGTGTGTGTGAAAGCCGTCCTTCAGCTAGCTTGTTGGGAACACAAAGTTTTTTTCAGTTGCAAACTCCATTCCATACATATATATGGGATGTACAAGCTCCAACTCGGTTTTACAGTGAAAACTGCAGGAACTTCAAAACGGCACTAGGAAACTGACTGAGAAAGCAGAGAAAAAGTGTCCCCTGCAACCCTTTCCCTTGGTGCTAGATGAACGAACGTCTCTCCAATTGCTCAGTTCTGAGAGATAAGTGTGGGTGAAAGCCGTCCTTCACCTAGCTTGTTGGGAACACAAAGTTTCTTTTCAGTTGCAAACTCCATTCCATACATATATATTGAGAGGTACTAACTCCAAATCGATTTTACAGTGAAAACTGCAGGAACTTTAAACCGGCACTAGGAAACAGACTGAGAAAGCAGAGAAAATGTTTCTCCTGCAACCCGTTCCCTTGGTGCTAGATGAACGAACGTCTCTCCACTTGCTCAGTTCTGAGAGATAAGATTATGTGGAAGCCGTCCTTCACCTAGCTTGTTGGGAACACAAAGTTTCTTTTCAGTTGCAAACTCCATTCCATACATATATATGGGGAGGTACAAGCTCCAACTCGGTTTTACAGTGAAAACTGCAGGAACTTCAAACCGGCACTAGGAAACAGACTGAGAAAGTAGAGAAAAGTGTCTCCTGCAATCCGTTCCCTTGGTGCTAGATGAAGGAACGTCTCTCCACTTGCTCAGTTCTGAGAGATAAGTGTGTGTGAACGCCGTCCTTCATCTAGCTTGTTGGGAACACAAAGTTTCTTTTCAGTTGCAAACTCCATTCCATACATATATATGGGGAGGTACAAGCTCCAACTCGGTTTTACTTTGAAAACTGCAGGAACTTCAAACCGGCACTAGGAAACAGACTGAGAAAGCAGAGAAAAAGTGTCTCCTGCAACCCGTTCCATTGGTGCTAGATGAACGAACGTCTCTCCACTTGCTCAGTTCTGAGAGATAAGTGTGTGTGAAAGCCGTCCTTCAGCTAGCTTGTTGGGAACACAAAGTTTTTTTCAGTTGCAAACTCCATTCCATACATATATATTGAGAGGTACTAGCTCCAAATCGATTTTACAGTGAAAACTGCAGGAACTTTAAACCGGCACTAGGAAACAGACTGAGAAAGCAGAGAAAAAGTGTCTCCTGCAACCCGTTCCCTTGGTGCTAGATGAACGAACGTCTCTCCACTTGCTCAGTTCTGAGAGATAAGTGTGTGTGAAAGCCGTCCTTCACATAGCTTGTTGGGAACACAGTTTCTTTTCAGTTGCAAACTCCATTCCATACATATATATGGGGAGGTACTAGCTCAACTCGGTTTTACAGTGAAAACTGCAGGAACTTCAAACCGGCACTAGGAAACAGACTGAGAAAGCAGAGAAAATGTGTCTCCTGCAACCCGTTCCCTTGGTGCTAGATGAACGAACGTCTCTCCACTTGCTCAGTTCTGAGAGATAAGATTATGTGGAAGCCGTCCTTCACCTAGCTTGTTGGGAACACAAAGTTTCTTTTCAGTTGCAAACTCCATTCCATACATATATATGGGGAGGTACAAGCTCCAACTCGGTTTTACAGTGAAAACTGCAGGAACTTCAAACCGGCACTAGGAAACACACTGAGAAAGTAGAGAAAAGTGTCTCCTGCAATCGGTTCCCTTAGTGCTAGATTAAGGAACGTCTCTCCACTTGCTCAGTTCTGAGAGATAAGTGTGTGTGAACGCCGTCCTTCATCTAGCTTGTTGGGAACACAAAGTTTCTTTTCAGTTGCAAACTCCATTCCATACATATATATGGGGAGGTACAAGCTCCAACTCGGTTTTACTTTGAAAACTGCAGGAACTTCAAACCGGCACTAGGAAACAGACTGAGAAAGCAGAGAAAAAGTGTCTCCTGCAACCCGTTCCATTGGTGCTAGATGAACGAACGTCTCTCCACTTGCTCAGTTCTGAGACATAAGTGTGTGTGAAAGCCGTCCTTCAAATAGCTTGTTGGGAACACAGATTCTTTTCAGTTGCAAACTCCATTCCATACATATATATGGGTAGGTACAAGCTCCAACTCGGTTTTACAGTGAAAACTGCAGGAACTTCAAACCGGCACTAGGAAACAGACTGAGAAAGCAGAGAAAAAGTGTCTCCTGCAACCCGTTCCCTTGGTGCTAGATGAACGAAAGTCTCTCCACTTGCTCAGTTCTGAGTGAAAAGTGTGTGTGAAAGCCGTCCTTCACCTAGCTTGTTGGGAACACAAAGTTTCTTTTCAGTTGCAAACTCCATTCCATACATATATATGGGAGGTACAAGCTCCAACTCGGTTTTACAGTGAAAACTGCAGGAACTTCATACCGGCACTAGGAAACAGACTGAGAAAGCAGAGAAAAAGTGTCTCCTGCAACCCGTTCCCTTGGTGCTAGATGAACGAACGTCTCTCCACTTACTCACTTCTGAGAGATAAGTGTGTGTGAAAGCCGTCCTTCAGCTAGCTTGTTGGGAACACAAAGTTTCTTTTCAGTTGCAAACTCCATTCCATACATATATATGGGAGGTACGAGCTCCAACTCGTTTTTACAGTGAAAACTGCAGGAACGTCAAAACGGCACTAGGAAACAGACTGAGAAAGCAGAGAAAAAGTGTCTCCTGCAACCCGTTCCCTTGGTGCTAGATGAACGAACGTCTCTCCACTTGCTCAGTTCTGAGAGATAAGTGTGTTTCAAAGCCGTCCTTCACCTAGCTTGTTGGGAACACAAAGTTTCTTTTCAGTTGCAAACTCCATTCCATACATATATATGGGAGGTACAAGCTCCAACTCGTTTTTACAGTGAAAACTGCAGGAACTTAATACCGGCACTAGGAAACAGACTGAGAAAGCAGAGAAAAAGTGTCTCCTGCAATCCGTTCCCTTGGTGCTAGATGAACGAACGTCTCTCCACTTACTCAGTTCTGAGAGATAAGTGTGTGTGAAAGCCGTCCTTCAGCTAGCTTGTTGGGAACACAAAGTTTTTTTCAGTTGCAAACTCCATTCCATACATATATATGGGATGTACAAGCTCCAACTCGGTTTTACAGTGAAAACTGCAGGAACTTCAAAACGGCACTAGGAAACTGACTGAGAAAGCAGAGAAAAAGTGTCCCCTGCAACCCTTTCCCTTGGTGCTAGATGAACGAACGTCTCTCCAATTGCTCAGTTCTGAGAGATAAGTGTGGGTGAAAGGCGTCCTTCACCTAGCTTGTTGGGAACACAAAGTTTCTTTTCAGTTGCAAACTCCATTCCATACATATATATTGAGAGGTACTAGCTCCAAATCGATTTTACAGTGAAAACTGCAGGAACTTTAAACCGGCACTAGGAAACAGACTGAGAAAGCAGAGAAAAAGTGTCTCCTGCAACCCGTTCCCTTGGTGCTAGATGAACGAACGTCTCTCCACTTGCTCAGTTCTGAGAGATAAGTGTGTGTGAAAGCCGTCCTTCACATAGCTTGTTGGGAACACAGTTTCTTTTCAGTTGCAAACTCCATTCCATACATATATATATGGATGTACAAGCTCCAACCCGGTTTTACAGTGAAAACTGCAGGAACTTCAAACCGGCACTAGGAAACAGACTGAGAAAGCAGAGAAAATGTGTCTCCTGCAACCCGTTCCCTTGGTGCTAGATGAACGAACGTCTCTCCACTTGCTCAGTTCTGAGAGATAAGATTATGTGGAAGCCGTCCTTCACCTAGCTTGTTGGGAACACAAAGTTTCTTTTCAGTTGCAAACTCCATTCCATACATATATATGGGGAGGTACAAGCTCCAACTCGGTTTTACAGTGAAAACTGCAGGAACTTCAAACCGGCACTAGGAAACAGACTGAGAAAGTAGAGAAAAGTGTCTCCTGCAATCCGTTCCCTTGGTGCTAGATGAAGGAACGTCTCTCCACTTGCTCAGTTCTGAGAGATAAGTGTGTGTGAACGCCGTCCTTCATCTAGCTTGTTGGGAACACAAAGTTTCTTTTCAGTTGCAAACTCCATTCCATACATATATACGGGGAGGTACAAGCTCCAACTCGGTTTTACTTTGAAAACTGCAGGAACTTCAAACCGGCACTAGGAAACAGACTGAGAAAGCAGAGAAAAAGTGTCTCCTGCAACCCGTTCCATTGGTGCTAGATGAACGAACGTCTCTCCACTTGCTCAGTTCTGAGAGATAAGTGTGTGTGAAAGCCGTCCTTCAAATAGCTTGTTGGGAACACAGATTCTTTTCAGTTGCAAACTCCATTCCATACATATATATGGGGAGGTACAAGCTCCAACTCGGTTTTACAGTGAAAACTGCAGGAACTTCAAACCGGCACTAGGAAACAGACTGAGAAAGCAGAGAAAAAGTGTCTCCTGCAACCCGTTCCATTGGTGCTAGATGAACGAACGTCTCTCCACTTGCTCAGTTCTGAGAGAAAAGTGTGTGTGAAAGCCGTCCTTCACCTAGCTTGTTGGGGACACAAAGTTTCTTTTCAGTTGCAAACTCCATTCCATACATATATATGGGAGGTACAAGCTCCAACTCGGTTTTACAGTGAAAACTGCAGGAACTTCATACCGGCACTAGGAAACAGACTGAGAAAGCAGAGAAAAAGTGTCTCCTGCAACCCATTCCCTTGGTGCTAGATGAACGAACGTCTCTCCACTTACTCAGTTCTGAGAGATAAGTGTGTGTGAAAGCCGTCCTTCAGCTAGCTTGTTGGGAACACAAAGTTTCTTTTCAGTTGCAAACTCCATTCAATACATATATGTGGGAGGTACGAGCTCCAACTCGTTTTTACAGTGAAAACTGCAGGAACTTCAAACCGGCACTAGGAAACAGACTGAGAAAGCAGAGAAAAAGTGTCTCCTGCAACCCGTTCCCTTGGTGCTAGATGAACGAACGTCTCTCCACTTGCTCAGTTCAGAGAGATAAGTGTGTGTGAACGCCGTCCTTCATCTAGCTTGTTGGGAACACAAAGTTTCTTTTCAGTTGCAAACTCCATTCCATACATATATATGGGAAGGTACAAGCTCCAACTCGGTTTTACAGTGAAAACTGCAGGAACTTCAAACCGGCACTAGGAAACAGACTGAGAAAGCAGAGAAAAAGTGTCACCTGCAACCCGTTCCATTGGTGCTAGATGAACGAACGTCTCTCCACTTGCTCAGTTCTGAGAAATAATATTATGTGGAAGCCGTCCTTCAAGTAGCTTGTTGGGAACACAAAGTTTCTTTTCAGTTGCAAACTCCATTCCATACATATATATGGGGAGGTACAAGCTCCAACTCGGTTTTACAGTGAAAACTGCAGGAACTTCAAACCGGCACTAGGAAACAGACTGAGAATGTAGAGAAAAAGTGTCTCCTGCAATCCGTTCCCTTGGTGCTAGATGAACGAACGTCCCTCCACTTGCTCAGTTCTGAGAGATAAGTGTGTGTGAAAGCCGTCCTTCACCTAGCTTGTTGGGAACACAAAGTTTCTTTTCAGTTGCAAACTCCATTCCATACATATATATGGGAAGGTACAAGCTCCAACTCGGTTTTACAGTGAAAACTGCAGGAACTTCAAACCGGCACTAGGAAACAGACTGAGAAAACAGAGAAAAAGTGTCACCTGCAACCCGTTCCCTTGGTGCTAGATGAACGAACGTCTCTCCACTTGCTCAGTTCTGAGAGATAAGTGTGTGTGAAAGCCGTCCTTCACATAGCTTGTTGGGAACACAGATTCTTTTCAGTTGCAAACTCCATTCCTTACATATATATGGGAGGTACAAGCTCCAACTCGGTTTTACAGTGAAAACTGCAGGAACTTCATACCGGCACTAGGAAACAGACTGAGAAAGCAGAGAAAAAGTGTCTCCTGCAACCCGTTCCCTTGGTGCTAGATGAACGAACGTCTCTCCACTTACTGAGTTCTAAGAGATAAGTGTGTGTGAAAGCCGTCCTTCATAGCTTGTTGGGAACACAAAGTTTCTTTTCAGTTGCAAACTCCATTCCATACATATATATGGGAGGTACAAGCTCCAACTCGGTTATACAGTGAAAACTGCAGGAACTTCAAAACGGCACTAGGAAACAGACTGAGAAAGCAGAGAAAAAGTGTCTCCTGCAACCCGTTCCCTTGGTGCTAGATGAACGAACGTCTCTCCACTTGCTCAGTTCTGAGAGATAAGTGTGTGTGAACGCCGTCCTTCATCTAGCTTGTTGGGAACACAAAGTTTCTTTTCAGTTGCAAACTCCATTCCATACATATATATGGGGAGGTACAAGCTCCAACTCGGTTTTACAGTGAAAACTGCAGGAACTTCAAACCGGCACTAGGAAACAGACTGAGAAAGCAGAGAAAAAGTGTCCCCTGCAACCCTTTCCCTTGGTGCTAGATGAACGAACGTCTCTCCAATTGCTCAGTTCTGAGAGATAAGTGTGGGTGAAAGCCGTCCTTCACCTAGCTTGTTGGGAACACAAAGTTTCTTTTCAGTTGCAAACTCCATTCCATACATATATATGGGGAGGTACAAGCTCCAACTCGGGTTTACAGTGAAAACTGCAGGAACTTCAAACCGGCACTAGGAAACAGACTGAGAAAGCAGAGAAAAAGTGTCTCCTGCAACCCGTTCCCTTGGTGCTAGATGAACGAACGTCTCTCCATTTGCTCAGTTCTGAGAGATAAGATTATGTGGAAGCCGTCCTTCAAGTAGCTTGTTGGGAACACAAAGTTTCTTTTCAGTTGCAAACTCCATTCCATACATATATATGGGGAGGTACAAGCTCCAACTCGGTTTTACAGTGAAAACTGCAGGAACTTCAAACCGGCACTAGGAAACAGACTGAGAATGTAGAGAAAAAGTGTCTCCTGCAATCCGTTCCCTTGGTGCTAGATGAACGAACGTCCCTCCACTTGCTCAGTTCTGAGAGATAAGTGTGTGTGAAAGCCGTCCTTCACCTAGCTTGTTGGGAACACAAAGTTTCTTTTCAGTTGCAAACTCCATTCCATACATATATATGGGAAGGTACAAGCTCCAACTCGGTTTTACAGTGAAAACTGCAGGAACTTCAAACCGGCACTAGGAAACAGACTGAGAAAGCAGAGAAAAAGTGTCACCTGCAACCCGTTCCATTGGTGCTAGATGAACGAACGTCTCTCCACTTGCTCAGTTCTGAGAGATAAGTGTGTGTGAAAGCCGTCCTTCACATAGCTTGTTGGGAACACAGATTCTTTTCAGTTGCAAACCCCATTCCATACATATATATGGGAGGTACAAGATCCAACTCGGTTTTACAGTGAAAACTGCAGGAACTTCAAACCGGCACTAGGAAACAGACTGAGAAAGCAGAGAAAAAGTGTCTCCTGCAACCCGTTCCCTTGGTGCTAGATGAACGAACGTCTCTCCATTTGCTCAGTTCTGAGAGATAAGATTATGTGGAAGCCGTCCTTCAAGAAGCTTGTTGGGAACACAAAGTTTCTTTTCAGTTGCAAACTCCATTCCATACATATATATGGGGAGGTACAAGCTCCAACTCGGTTTTACAGTGAAAACTGCAGGAACTTCAAACCGGCACTAGGAAACAGACTGAGAATGTAGAGAAAAAGTGTCTCCTGCAATCCGTTCCCTTGGTGCTAGATGAACGAACGTCCCTCCACTTGCTCAGTTCTGAGAGATAAGTGTGTGTGAAAGCCGTCCTTCACCTAGCTTGTTGGGAACACAAAGTTTCTTTTCAGTTGCAAACTCCATTCCATACATATATATGGGAAGGTACAAGCTCCAACTCGGTTTTACAGTGAAAACTGCAGGAACTTCAAAACGGCACTAGGAAACAGACTGAGAAAGCAGAGAAAAGTGTCTCCTGCAACCCGTTCCCTTGGTGCTAGATGAACGAATGTCTCTCCACTTGCTCAGTTCTGAGAGATAAGTGTGTGTGAACGCCGTCCTTCATCTAGCTTGTTGGGAACACAAAGTTTCTTTTCAGTTGCAAACTCCATTCCATACATATATATGGGAAGGTACAAGCTCCAACTCGATTTTACAGTGAAAACTGCAGGAACTTCAAACCGGCACTAGGAAACAGACTGAGAAAGCAGAGAAAAATTGTCATCTGCAACCCGTTCCATTGGTGCTAGATGAACAAACGTCTCTCCACTTGCTCAGTTCTGAGAGATAAGTGTGTGTGGAAGCCGTCCTTCACATAGCTTGTTGGGAACACAGATTCTTTTCAGTTGCAAACTCCATTCCATACATATATATGGGGAGGTACAAGCTCCAACTCGGTTTTACAATGAAAACTGCAGGAACTTCAAACCGGCACTAGGAAACAGAATGAGAATGCAGAGAAAAAGTGTCTCCTGCAACCCGTTCCCTTGGTGCTAGATGAACGGCCGTCTCTCCAATTGCTCAGTTCTGAGAGATATGTGTGTGTGATAGCCGTCCTTCACCTAGCTTGTTGGGAACACAAACTTTCTTTTCAGTTGCGAACTCCATTCCATACATATATATGGGAGGTACAAGATCCAACTCGGTTTTACAGTGAAAACTGCAGGAACTTCATACCGGCACTAGGAAACAGACTGAGAAAGCAGAGAAAAAGTGTCTCCTGCAACCCGTTCCCTTGGTGCTAAATGAACGAACGTCTCTCCACTTGCTCAGTTCTGAGAGATAAGTGTGTGTGAAAGCCGTCCTTCACCTAACTTGTTGGGAACACAAAGTTTCTTTTCAGTTGCAAACTCCATTCCATACATATATAAGGGAGGTACAAGCTCCAACTCGGTTTTACAGTGAAAACTGCAGGAACTTCAAACTGGCACTAGGAAACAGACTGAGAAAGCAGAGAAAAAGTGTCTCCTGCAACCCGTTCCATTGGTGCTAGATGAACGAACGTCTCTCCACTTGCTCAGTTCTGAGAGATAAGTGTGTGTGAAAGCCGTCCTTCACATAGCTTGTTGGGAACACAGATTCTTTTCAGTTGCAAACTCCATTCCATACATATATATGGGGAGGTACAAGTTCCAACTCGGTTTTACAGTGAAAACTGCAGGAACTTCAAACCGGCACTAGGAAACAGACTGAGAAAGCAGAGAAAAAGTGTCTCCTGCTACCCGTTCCCTTGGTGCTAGATGAACGGTCGTCTCTCCAATTGCTCATTTCTGAGAGATAAGTGTGTGTGATAGCCGTCCTTCACCTAGCTGGTTGGGAACACAAAGTTTCTTTTCAGTTGCGAACTCCATTCCATACATATATATGGGGAGGTACAAGCTCCAACTCGGTTTTACAGTGAAAACTGCAGGAACTTCAAACCGGCACTAGGAAACAGACTGAGAAAGCAGAGAAAAAGTGTCTCCTGCAATCCGTTCCTTTGGTGCTAAATGAACGAACGTCTCTCCACTTGCTCAGTTCTGAGAGTTAAGTGTGTGTGAAAGCCGTCCTTCACCTAGCTTGTTGGGAACACAAAGTTTCTTTTCAGTTGCAAACTCCATTCCATACATATATATGGGAGGTACAAGCTCCAACACGGTTTTACAGTGAAAACTGCAGGAACTTCATACCGGCACTAGGAAACAGACTGAGAAAGCAGAGAATAAGTTTCTCCTTCAACCCGTTCCCTTGGTGCTAGATGAACGAACGTCTCTCCACTTGCTCAGTTCTGAGAGAAAAGTGTGTGTGAAAGCCGTCCTTCACCTAACTTGTTGGGAACACAAAGTTTCTTTTCAGTTGCAAACTCCATTCCATACATATATAAGGGAGGTACAAGCTCCAACTCGGTTTTACAGTGAAAACTGCAGGAACTTCAAACTGGCACTAGGAAACAGACTGAGAAAGCAGAGAAAAAGTGTCTCCTGCAACCCGTTCCATTGGTGCTAGATGAACGAACGTCTCTCCACTTGCTCAGTTCTGAGAGATAAGTGTGTGTGAAAGCCGTCCTTCACATAGCTTGTTGGGAACACAGATTCTTTTCAGTTGCAAACTCCATTCCATACATATATATGGGGAGGTACAAGTTCCAACTCGGTTTTACAGTGAAAACTGCAGGAACTTCAAACCGGCACTAGGAAACAGACTGAGAAAGCAGAGAAAAAGTGTCTCCTGCTACCCGTTCCCTTGGTGCTAGATGAACGGTCGTCTCTCCAATTGCTCATTTCTGAGAGATAAGTGTGTGTGATAGCCGTCCTTCACCTAGCTGGTTGGGAACACAAAGTTTCTTTTCAGTTGCGAACTCCATTCCATACATATATATGGGGAGGTACAAGCTCCAACTCGGTTTTACAGTGAAAACTGCAGTAACTTCAAACCGGCACTAGGAAACAGACTGAGAAAGCAGAGAAAAAGTGTCTCCTGCAACCCGTTCCCTTGGTGCTAGATGAACGAACGTCTCTCCATTTGCTCAGTTCTGAGAGATAAGATTATGTGGAAGCCGTCCTTCAAGTAGCTTGTTGGGAACACAAAGTTTCTTTTCAGTTGCAAACTCCATTCCATACATATATATGGGGAGGTACAAGCTCCAACTCGGTTTTACAGTGAAAACTGCAGGAACTTCAAACCGGCACTAGGAAACAGACTGAGAATGTAGAGAAAAAGTGTCTCCTGCAATCCGTTCCCTTGGTGCTAGATGAACGAACGTCCCTCCACTTGCTCAGTTCTGAGAGATAAGTGTGTGTGAAAGCCGTCCTTCACCTAGCTTGTTGGGAACACAAAGTTTCTTTTCAGTTGCAAACTCCATTCCATACATATATTGGGAAGGTACAAGCTCCAACTCGGTTTTACAGTGAAAACTGCAGGAACTTCAAACCGGCACTAGGAAACAGACTGAGAAAGCAGAGAAAAAGTGTCACCTGCAACCCGTTCCATTGGTGCTAGATGAACGAACGTCTCTCCACTTGCTCAGTTCTGAGAGATAAGTGTGTGTGAAAGCCGTCCTTCACATAGCTTGTTGGGAACACAGATTCTTTTCAGTTGCAAACTCCATTCCATACATATATATGGGAGGTACAAGATCCAACTCGGTTTTACAGTGAAAACTGCAGGAACTGCATACCGGCACTAGGAAACAGACTGAGAAAGCAGAGAAAAAGTGTCTCCTGCAACCCGTTCCATTGGTGCTAGATGAACGAACGTCTCTCCACTTACTCAGTTCTAAGAGATAAGTGTGTGTAAAAGCCGTCCTTCATAGCTTGTTGGGAACACAAAGTTTCTTTTCAGTTGCAAACTCCATTCCATACATATATATGGGAGGTACAAGCTCCAACTCGGTTTTACAGTGAAAACTGCAGGAACTTCAAACCGGCACTAGGAAACAGACTGAGAAAGCAGAGAAAAATTGTCACCTGCAACCCGTTCCATTGGTGCTAGATGAACAAACGTCTCTCCACTTGCTCAGTTCTGAGAGATAAGTGTGTGTGGAAGCCGTCCTTCACATAGCTTGTTGGGAACACAGATTCTTTTCAGTTGCAAACTCCATTCCATACATATATATGGGGAGGTACAAGCTCCAACTCGGTTTTACAGTGAAAACTGCAGGAACTTCAAACCGGCACTAGGAAACAGAATGAGAATGCAGAGAAAAAGTGTCTCCTGCAACCCGTTCCCTTGGTGCTAGATGAACGGCCGTCTCTCCAATTGCTCAGTTCTGAGAGATATGTGTGTGTGATAGCCGTCCTTCACCTAGCTTGTTGGGAACACAAACTTTCTTTTCAGTTGCGAACTCCATTCCATACATATATATGGGAGGTACAAGATCCAACTCGGTTTTACAGTGAAAACTGCAGGAACTTCATACCGGCACTAGGAAACAGACTGAGAAAGCAGAGAAAAAGTGTCTCCTGCAACCCGTTCCCTTGGTGCTAAATGAACGAACGTCTCTCCACTTGCTCAGTTCTGAGAGATAAGTGTGTGTGAAAGCCGTCCTTCACCTAACTTGTTGGGAACACAAAGTTTCTTTTCAGTTGCAAACTCCATTCCATACATATATAAGGGAGGTACAAGCTCCAACTCGGTTTTACAGTGAAAACTGCAGGAACTTCAAACTGGCACTAGGAAACAGACTGAGAAAGCAGAGAAAAAGTGTCTCCTGCAACCCGTTCCATTGGTGCTAGATGAACGAACGTCTCTCCACTTGCTCAGTTCTGAGAGATAAGTGTGTGTGAAAGCCGTCCTTCACATAGCTTGTTGGGAACACAGATTCTTTTCAGTTGCAAACTCCATTCCATACATATATATGGGGAGGTACAAGTTCCAACTCGGTTTTACAGTGAAAACTGCAGGAACTTCAAACCGGCACTAGGAAACAGACTGAGAAAGCAGAGAAAAAGTGTCTCCTGCTACCCGTTCCCTTGGTGCTAGATGAACGGTCGTCTCTCCACTTGCTCAGTTCTGAGAGATAAGTGTGTGTGAAAGCCGTCCTTCACCTAACTTGTTGGGAACACAAAGTTTCTTTTCAGTTGCAAACTCCATTCCATACATATATAAGGGAGGTACAAGCTCCAACTCGGTTTTACAGTGAAAACTGCAGGAACTTCAAACTGGCACTAGGAAACAGACTGAGAAAGCAGAGAAAAAGTGTCTCCTGCAACCCGTTCCATTGGTGCTAGATGAACGAACGTCTCTCCACTTGCTCAGTTCTGAGAGATAAGTGTGTGTGAAAGCCGTCCTTCACATAGCTTGTTGGGAACACAGATTCTTTTCAGTTGCAAACTCCATTCCATACATATATATGGGAGGTACAAGTTCCAACTCGGTTTTACAGTGAAAACTGCAGGAACTTCAAACCGGCACTAGGAAACAGACTGAGAAAGCAGAGAAAAAGTGTCTCCTGCAACCCGTTCCCTTGGTGCTAAATGAACGAACGTCTCTCCACTTGCTCAGTTCTGAGAGATAAGTGTGTGTGAAAGCCGTCCTTCACCTAACTTGTTGGGAACACAAAGTTTCTTTTCAGTTGCAAACTCCATTCCATACATATATATGGGGAGGTACAAGTTCCAACTCGGTTTTACAGTGAAAACTGCAGGAACTTCAAACTGGCACTAGGAAACAGACTGAGAAAGCAGAGAAAAAGTGTCTCCTGCAACCCGTTCCATTGGTGCTAGATGAACGAACGTCTCTCCACTTGCTCAGTTCTGAGAGATAAGTGTGTGTGAAAGCCGTCCTTCACATAGCTTGTTGGGAACACAGATTCTTTTCAGTTGCAAACTCCATTCCATACATATATATGGGGAGGTACAAGTTCCAACTCGGTTTTACAGTGAAAACTGCAGGAACTTCAAACCGGCACTAGGAAACAGACTGAGAAAGCAGAGAAAAAGTGTCTCCTGCTACCCGTTCCCTTGGTGCTAGATGAACGGTCGTCTCTCCAATTGCTCATTTCTGAGAGATAAGTGTGTGTGATAGCCGTCCTTCACCTAGCTGGTTGGGAACACAAAGTTTCTTTTCAGTTGCAAACTCCATTCCATACATATATATGGGGAGGTACAAGCTCCAACTCGGTTTTACAGTGAAAACTGCAGGAACTTCAAACCGGCACTAGGAAACAGACTGAGAAAGCAGAGAAAAAGTGTCTCCTGCAATCCGTTCCTTTGGTGCTAAATGAACGAACGTCTCTCCACTTGCTCAGTTCTGAGAGATAAGTGTGTGTGAAAGCCGTCCTTCACCTAGCTTGTTGGGAACACAAAGTTTCTTTCCAGTTGCAAACTCCATTCCATACATATATATGGGAGGTACAAGCTCCAACACGGTTTTACAGTGAAAACTGCAGGAACTTCATACCGGCACTAGGAAACAGACTGAGAAAGCAGAGAAAAAGTTTCTCCTTCAACCCGTTCCCTTGGTGCTAGATGAACGAACGTCTCTCCACTTGCTCAGTTCTGAGAGAAAAGTGTGTGTGAAAGCCGTCCTTCACCTAACTTGTTGGGAACACAAAGTTTCTTTTCAGTTGCAAACTCCATTCCATACATATATAAGGGCGGTACAAGCTCCAACTCGGTTTTACAGTGAAAACTGCAGGAACTTCCAAACGGCACTAGGAAACAGAGTGAGAAAGCAGAGGAAAAGTGTCTCCTGCAACCCGTTCCCTTGGTGCTAGATGAACGAACGTCTCTCCACTTGCTCAGTTCTGAGAGATAAGTGTGTGTGAACGCCGTCCTTCATCTAGCTTGTTGGGAACACAAAGTTTCTTTTCAGTTGCAAACTCCATTCCATACATATATATGGGTAGGAACAAGCTCCAACTCGGTTTTACAGTGAAAACTGCAGGAATTTCAAATCGGCACTAGGAAACAGACTGAGAAAACAGAGAAAAAGTGTCCCCTGCAACCAGTACCATTGGTGCTAGATGAACGAACGTCTCTCCACTTGCTCAGTTCTGAGAGATAATTGTGTGTGAAAGCCGTCCTTCACATAGCTTGTTGGGAACACAGATTCTTTTCAGTTGCAATCTCCATTCCATACATATATGTGGGGAGGTACAAGCTCCAACTCGGTTTTATAGTGAAAACTGCAGGAACTTCATACCGGCACTAGGAAACAGACTGAGAAAGCAGAGAAAAAGTGTCTCCTGCAACCCGTTCCCTTGGTGCTAGATGAACGGACGTCTCTCCAATTGCTCAGTTCTGAGAGATAAGTGTGTGTGATAGCCGTCCTTCACCTAGCTTGTTGGGAACACAAAGTTTCTTTTCAGTTGCAAACTCCATTCCATAAATATATATGGGGAGGTACAAGCTCCAACTCGGTTTTACAGTGAAAACTGCAGGAACTTCAAACCGGCACTAGGAAACAGACTGAGAAAGCAGAGAAAAAGTGTCTCCTGCTACCCGTTCCCTTGGTGCTAGATGAACGGACGTCTCTCCAATTGCTCAGTTCTGAGAGATAAGTGTGTGTGATAGCCGTTCTTCACCTAGCTTGTTGGGAACACAAAGTTTCTTTTCAGTTGCGAACTCCATTCCATACATATATATGGGGAGGTACAAGCTCCAACTCGGTTTTACAGTGAAAACTGCAGGAACTTCAAACCGGCACTAGGAAACAGACTGAGAAAGCAGAGAAAAAGTGTCTCCTGCAATCCGTTCCCTTGGTGCTAAATGAACGAACGTCTCTCCACTTGCTCAGTTCTGAGAGATAAGTGTGTGTGAAAGCCGTCCTTCACCTAGCTTGTTGGGAACACAAAGTTTCTTTTCAGTTGCAAACTCCATTCCATACATATATATGGGAGGTACAAGCTCCAACACGGTTTTACAGTGAAAACTGCAGGAACTTCATACCGGCACTAGGAAACAGACTGAGAAAGCAGAGAAAAAGCTTCTCCTTCAACCCGTTCCCTTGGTGCTAAATGAACGAACGTCTCTCCACTTGCTCAGTTCTGAGAGAAAAGTGTGTGTGAAAGCCGTTCTTCACCTAACTTGTTGGGAACACAAAGTTTCTTTTCAGTTGCAAACTCCATTCCATACATATATAAGGGCGGTACAAGCTCCAACTCGGTTTTACAGTGAAAACTGCAGGAACTTCCAAACGGCACTAGGAAACAGACTGAGAAAGCAGAGAAAAAGTGTCTCCTGCAACCCGTTCCCTTGGTGCTAGATGAACGAACGTCTCTCCACTTGCTCAGTTCTGAGAGATAAGTGTGTGTGAACGCCGTCCTTCACATAGCTTGTTGGGAACAGAAAGTTTCTTTTCAGTTGCAAACTCAATTCCATACATATATATGGGGAGGTACAAGCTCCAACCCGGTTTTACAGTGAAAACTGCAGGAACTTCAAACCGGCACTAGGAAACAGACTGAGAAAGCAGAGAAAATGTGTCTCCTGCAACCCGTTCCCTTGGTGCTAGATGAACGAACGTCTCTCCACTTGCTCAGTTCTGAGAGATAAGTGTGTGTGAAAGCCGTCCTTCACATAGCTTGTTGGGAACACAGATTCTTTTCAGTTGCAAACTCCATTCCTTACATATATATGGGAGGTACAAGCTCCAACTCGGTTTTACAGTGAAAACTGCAGGAACTTCATACCGGCACTAGGAAACAGACTGAGAAAGCAGAGAAAAAGTGTCTCCTGCAACCCGTTCCCTTGGTGCTAGATGAACGAACGTCTCTCCACTTACTGAGTTCTAAGAGATAAGTGTGTGTGAAAGCCGTCCTTCATAGCTTGTTGGGAACACAAAGTTTCTTTTCAGTTGCAAACTCCATTCCATACATATATATGGGAGGTACAAGCTCCAACTCGGTTATACAGTGAAAACTGCAGGAACTTCAAAACGGCACTAGGAAACAGACTGAGAAAGCAGAGAAAAAGTGTCTCCTGCAACCCGTTCCCTTGGTGCTAGATGAACGAACGTCTCTCCACTTGCTCAGTTCTGAGAGATAAGTGTGTGTGAGCGCCGTCCTTCATCTAGCTTGTTGGGAACACAAAGTTTCTTTTCAGTTGCAAACTCCATTCCATACATATATATGGGGAGGTACAAGCTCCAACTCGGTTTTACAGTGAAAACTGCAGGAACTTCAAACCGGCACTAGGAAACAGACTGAGAAAGCAGAGAAAAAGTGTCCCCTGCAACCCTTTCCCTTGGTGCTAGATGAACGAACGTCTCTCCAATTGCTCAGTTCTGAGAGATAAGTGTGGGTGAAAGCCGTCCTTCACCTAGCTTGTTGGGAACACAAAGTTTCTTTTCAGTTGCAAACTCCATTCCATACATATATATGGGGAGGTACAAGCTCCAACTCGGTTTTACAGTGAAAACTGCAGGAACTTCAAACCGGCACTAGGAAACAGACTGAGAAAGCAGAGAAAAAGTGTCTCCTGCAACCCGTTCCCTTGGTGCTAGATGAACGAACGTCTCTCCACTTGCTCAGTTCTGAGAGATAAGAATATGTGGAAGCCGTCCTTCAAGTAGCTTGTTGGGAACACAAAGTTTCTTTTCAGTTGCAAACTCCATTCCATACATATATATGGGGAGGTACAAGCTCCAACTCGGTTTTACAGTGAAAACTGCAGGAACTTCAAACCGGCACTAGGAAACAGACTGAGAAAGCAGAGAAAATGTGTCACCTGCAACCCGTTCCATTGGTGCTAGATGAACGAACGTCTCTCCACTTGCTCAGTTCTGAGAGATAAGTGTGTGTGAAAGCCGTCCTTCACATAGCTTGTTGGGAACACAGATTCTTTTCAGTTGCAAACTCCATTCCATACATATATATGGGAGGTACAAGATCCAACTCGGTTTTACAGTGAAAACTGCAGGAACTGCATACCGGCACTAGGAAACAGACTGAGAAAGCAGAGAAAAAGTGTCTCCTGCAACCCGTTCCATTGGTGCTAGATGAACGAACGTCTCTCCACTTACTCAGTTCTAAGAGATAAGTGTGTGTAAAAGCCGTCCTTCATAGCTTGTTGGGAACACAAAGTTTCTTTTCAGTTGCAAACTCCATTCCATACATATATATGGGAGGTACAAGCTCCAACTCGGTTTTACAGTGAAAACTGCAGGAACTTCAAAACGGCACTAGGAAACAGACTGAGAAAGCAGAGAAAAGTGTCTCCTGCAACCCGTTCCCTTGGTGCTAGATGAACGAATGTCTCTCCACTTGCTCAGTTCTGAGAGATAAGTGTGTGTGAACGCCGTCCTTCATCTAGCTTGTTGGGAACACAAAGTTTCTTTTCAGTTGCAAACTCCATTCCATACATATATATGGGAAGGTACAAGCTCCAACTCGGTTTTACAGTGAAAACTGCAGGAACTTCAAACCGGCACTAGGAAACAGACTGAGAAAGCAGAGAAAAATTGTCACCTGCAACCCGTTCCATTGGTGCTAGATGAACAAACGTCTCTCCACTTGCTCAGTTCTGAGAGATAAGTGTGTGTGGAAGCCGTCCTTCACATAGCTTGTTGGGAACACAGATTCTTTTCAGTTGCAAACTCCATTCCATACATATATATGGGGAGGTACAAGCTCCAACTCGGTTTTACAGTGAAAACTGCAGGAACTTCAAACCGGCACTAGGAAACAGAATGAGAATGCAGAGAAAAAGTGTCTCCTGCAACCCGTTCCCTTGGTGCTAGATGAACGGACGTCTCTCCAATTGCTCAGTTCTGAGAGATATGTGTGTGTGATAGCCGTCCTTCACCTAGCTTGTTGGGAACACAAAGTTTCTTTTCAGTTGCGAACTCCATTCCATACATATATATGGGGAGGTACAAGCTCCAACTCGGTTTTACAGTGAAAACTGCAGGAACTTCAAGCCGGCACAAGGAAACAGACTGAGAAAGTAGAGAAAAAGTGTCTCCTGCAATCCGTTCCCTTGGTGCTAGATGAACGAACGTCTCTCCACTTGCTCAGTTCTGAGAGATAAGTGTGTGTGAAAGCCGTCCTTCACCTAGCTTGTTGGGAAAACAAAGTTTCTTTTCAGTTGCAAACTCCATTCCATACATATATAAGGGAGGTACAAGCTCCAACACGGTTTTACACTGAAAACTGCAGGAACTTCATACCGGCACTAGGAAACAGACTGAGAAAGCAGAGAAAAAGTGTCTCCTGCAACCCGTTCCCTTGGTGCTAAATGAACGAACGTCTCTCCACTTGCTCAGTTCTGAGAGATAAGTGTGTGTGAAAGCCGTCCTTCACCTAACTTGTTGGGAACACAAAGTTTCTTTTCAGTTGCAAACTCCATTCCATACATATATAAGGGAGGTACAAGCTCCAACTCGGTTTTACAGTGAAAACTGCAGGAACTTCAAACTGGCACTAGGAAACAGACTGAGAAAGCAGAGAAAAAGTGTCTCCTGCAACCCGTTCCATTGGTGCTAGATGAACGAACGTCTCTCCACTTGCTCAGTTCTGAGAGATAAGTGTGTGTGAAAGCCGTCCTTCACATAGCTTGTTGGGAACACAGATTCTTTTCAGTTGCAAACTCCATTCCATACATATATATGGGGAGGTACAAGTTCCAACTCGGTTTTACAGTGAAAACTGCAGGAACTTCAAACCGGCACTAGGAAACAGACTGAGAAAGCAGAGAAAAAGTGTCTCCTGCTACCCGTTCCCTTGGTGCTAGATGAACGGTCGTCTCTCCAATTGCTCATTTCTGAGAGATAAGTGTGTGTGATAGCCGTCCTTCACCTAGCTGGTTGGGAACACAAAGTTTCTTTTCAGTTGCGAACTCCATTCCATACATATATATGGGGAGGTACAAGCTCCAACTCGGTTTTACAGTGAAAACTGCAGGAACTTCAAACCGGCACTAGGAAACAGACTGAGAAAGCAGAGAAAAAGTGTCTCCTGCAATCCGTTCCTTTGGTGCTAAATGAACGAACGTCTCTCCACTTGCTCAGTTCTGAGAGATAAGTGTGTGTGAAAGCCGTCCTTCACCTAGCTTGTTGGGAACACAAAGTTTCTTTTCAGTTGCAAACACCATTCCATACATATATATGGGAGGTACAAGCTCCAACACGGTTTTACAGTGAAAACTGCAGGAACTTCATACCGGCACTAGGAAACAGACTGAGAAAGCAGAGAAAAAGTTTCTCCTTCAACCCGTTCCCTTGGTGCTAGATGAACGAACGTCTCTCCACTTGCTCAGTTCTGAGAGAAAAGTGTGTGTGAAAGCCGTCCTTCACCTAACTTGTTGGGAACACAAAGTTTCTTTTCAGTTGCAAACTCCATTCCATACATATATATGGGTAGGAACAAGCTCCAACTCGGTTTTACAGTGAAAACTGGAGGAATTTCAAATCGGCACTAGGAAACAGACTGAGAAAGCAGAGAAAAAGTGTCTCCTGCAACCAGTTCCATTGGTGCTAGATGAACGAACGTCTCTCCACTTGCTCAGTTCTGAGAGATAATTGTGTGTGAAAGCCGTCCTTCACATAGCTTGTTGGGAACACAGATTCTTTTCAGTTGCAATCTCCATTCCATACATATATGTGGGGAGGTACAAGCTCCAACTCGGTTTTATAGTGAAAACTGCAGGAACTTCATACCGGCACTAGGAAACAGACTGAGAAAGCAGAGAAAAAGTGTCTCCTGCAACCCGTTCCCTTGGTGCTAGATGAACGGACGTCTCTCCAATTGCTCAGTTCTGAGAGATAAGTGTGTGTGATAGCCGTCCTTCACCTAGCTTGTTGGGAACACAAAGTTTCTTTTCAGTTGCAAACTCCATTCCATAAATATATATGGGGAGGTACAAGCTCCAACTCGGTTTTACAGTGAAAACTGCAGGAACTTCAAACCGGCACTAGGAAACAGACTGAGAAAGCAGAGAAAAAGTGTCTCCTGCTAAACGTTCCCTTGGTGCTAGATGAACGGACGTCTCTCCAATTGCTCAGTTCTGAGAGATAAGTGTGTGTGATAGCCGTCCTTCACCTAGCTTGTTGGGAACACAAAGTTTCTTTTCAGTTGCGAACTCCATTCCATACATATATATGGGGAGGTACAAGCTCCAACTCGGTTTTACAGTGAAAACTGCAGGAACTTCAAACCGGCACTAGGAAACAGACTGAGAAAGCAGAGAAAAAGTGTCTCCTGCAATCCGTTCCCTTGGTGCTAGATGAACGAACGTCTCTCCACTTGCTCAGTTCTGAGAGATAAGTGTGTGTGAAAGCCGTCCTTCACCTAGCTTGTTGGGAACACAAAGTTTCTTTTCAGTTGCAAACTCCATTCCATACATATATATGGGAGGTAGAAGCTCCAACACGGTTTTACTGTGAAAACTGCAGGAACTTCATACCGGCACTAGGAAACAGACTGAGAAAGCAGAGAAAAAGTTTCTCCTTCAACCCGTTCCCTTGGTGCTAAATGAACGAACGTCTCTCCACTTGCTCAGTTCTGAGAGAAAAGTGTGTGTGAAAGCCGTTCTTCACCTAACTTGTTGGGAACACAAAGTTTCTTTTCAGTTGCAAACTCCATTCCATACATATATAAGGGCGGTACAAGCTCCAACTCGGTTTTACAGTGAAAACTGCAGGAACTTCCAAACGGCACTAGGAAACAGACTGAGAAAGCAGAGAAAAAGTGTCTCCTGCAATCCTTTCCCTTGGTGCTAGATGAACGAACGTCTCTCCACTTGCTCAGTTCTGAGAGATAAGTGTGTGTGAACGCCGTCCTTCATCTAGCTTGTTGGGAACACAAAGTTTCTTTTCAGTTGCAAACTCCATTCCATACATATATATGGGGAGGAACAAGCTCCAACTCGGTTTTACAGTGAAAACTGCAGGAACTTCAAATCGGCACTAGGAAACAGACTGAGAAAGCAGAGAAAAAGTGTCTCCTGCAACCAGTTCCATTGGTGCTAGATGAACGAACGTCTCTCCACTTGCTCAGTTCTGAGAGATAAGTGTGTGTTAAAGCCGTCCTTCACATAGCTTGTTGGGAACACAGATTCTTTTCAGTTGCAATCTCCATTCCATACATATATGTGGGGAGGTACAAGCTCCAACTCGGTTTTACAGTGAAAAATGCAGGAACTTCAGACAGGCACTAGGAAACAGACTGAGAAAGCAGAGAAAAAGTGTCTCCTGCAACCCGTTCCCTTGGTGCTAGATGAACGAACGTCTCTCCACTTACTCAGTTCTGAGAGATATGTGTGTGTGAAAGCCGTCCTTCACCTAGCTTGTTGGGAACACAAAGTTTCTTTTCAGTTGCAAACTCCATTCCATACATATATATGGGGAGGTACAAGCTCCAACTCGGTTTTACAGTGAAAACTGCAGGAACTTCAAACCGGCACAAGGAAACAGACTGAGAAAGCAGAGAAAAAGTGTCTCCTGCAACCCATTCCCTTGGTGCTAAATGAACGAACGTCTCTCCACTTGCTCAGTTCTGAGAGATAAGTGTGTGTGAACGCCGTCCTTCACCTAGCTTGTAGGGAACACAAAGTTTCTTTTCAGTTGCAAACTCCATTCCATACATATATATGGGGAGGTACTAGCTCCAAATCGGTTTTACAGTGAAAACTGCAGGAACTTCAAACCGGCACGAGGAAACAGACTGCGAAAGAAGAGAAAAAGTGTCTCCTGCAACCCGTTCCCTTGGTGCTAGATGAACGAACGTCTCTCCATTTGCTCAGTTCTGAGAGATAAGATTATGTGGAAGCCGTCCTTCAAGTAGCTTGTTGGGAACACAAAGTTTCTTTTCAGTTGCAAACTCCATTCCATACATATATATGGGGAGGTACAAGCTCCAACTCGGTTTTACAGTGAAAACTGCAGGAACTTCAAACCGGCACTAGGAAACAGACTGAGAATGTAGAGAAAAAGTGTCTCCTGCAATCCGTTCCCTTGGTGCTAGATGAACGAACGTCCCTCCACTTGCTCAGTTCTGAGAGATAAGTGTGTGTGAAAGCCGTCCTTCACCTAGCTTGTTGGGAACACAAAGTTTCTTTTCAGTTGCAAACTCCATTCCATACATATATATGGGAAGGTACAAGCTCCAACTCGGTTTTACAGTGAAAACTGCAGGAACTTCAAACCGGCACTAGGAAACAGACTGAGAAAGCAGAGAAAAAGTGTCACCTGCAACCCGTTCCATTGGTGCTAGATGAACGAACGTCTCTCCACTTGCTCAGTTCTGAGAGATAAGTGTGTGTGAAAGCCGTCCTTCACATAGCTTGTTGGGAACACAGATTCTTTTCAGTTGCAAACTCCATTCCATACATATATATGGGAGGTACAAGATCCAACTCGGTTTTACAGTGAAAACTGCAGGAACTGCATACCGGCACTAGGAAACAGACTGAGAAAGCAGAGAAAAAGTGTCTCCTGCAACCCGTTCCATTGGTGCTAGATGAACGAACGTCTCTCCACTTACTCAGTTCTAAGAGATAAGTGTGTGTAAAAGCCGTCCTTCATAGCTTGTTGGGAACACAAAGTTTCTTTTCAGTTGCAAACTCCATTCCATACATATATATGGGAGGTACAAGCTCCAACTCGGTTTTACAGTGAAAACTGCAGGAACTTCAAAACGGCACTAGGAAACAGACTGAGAAAGCAGAGAAAAGTGTCTCCTGCAACCCGTTCCCTTGGTGCTAGATGAACGAATGTCTCTCCACTTGCTCAGTTCTGAGAGATAAGTGTGTGTGAACGCCGTCCTTCATCTAGCTTGTTGGGAACACAAAGTTTCTTTTCAGTTGCAAACTCCATTCCATACATATATATGGGAAGGTACAAGCTCCAACTCGATTTTACAGTGAAAACTGCAGGAACTTCAAACCGGCACTAGGAAACAGACTGAGAAAGCAGAGAAAAATTGTCACCTGCAACCCGTTCCATTGGTGCTAGATGAACAAACGTCTCTCCACTTGCTCAGTTCTGAGAGATAAGTGTGTGTGGAAGCCGTCCTTCACATAGCTTGTTGGGAACACAGATTCTTTTCAGTTGCAAACTCCATTCCATACATATATATGGGGAGGTACAAGCTCCAACTCGGTTTTACAGTGAAAACTGCAGGAACTTCAAACCGGCACTAGGAAACAGAATGAGAATGCAGAGAAAAAGTGTCTCCTGCAACCCGTTCCCTTGGTGCTAGATGAACGGCCGTCTCTCCAATTGCTCAGTTCTGAGAGATATGTGTGTGTGATAGCCGTCCTTCACCTAGCTTGTTGGGAACACAAACTTTCTTTTCAGTTGCGAACTCCATTCCATACATATATATGGGAGGTACAAGATCCAACTCGGTTTTACAGTGAAAACTGCAGGAACTTCATACCGGCACTAGGAAACAGACTGAGAAAGCAGAGAAAAAGTGTCTCCTGCAACCCGTTCCCTTGGTGCTAAATGAACGAACGTCTCTCCACTTGCTCAGTTCTGAGAGATAAATGTGTGTGAAAGCCGTCCTTCACCTAACTTGTTGGGAACACAAAGTTTCTTTTCAGTTGCAAACTCCATTCCATACATATATAAGGGAGGTACAAGCTCCAACTCGGTTTTACAGTGAAAACTGCAGGAACTTCAAACTGGCACTAGGAAACAGACTGAGAAAGCAGAGAAAAAGTGTCTCCTGCAACCCGTTCCATTGGTGCTAGATGAACGAACGTCTCTCCACTTGCTCAGTTCTGAGAGATAAGTGTGTGTGAAAGCCGTCCTTCACATAGCTTGTTGGGAACACAGATTCTTTTCAGTTGCAAACTCCATTCCATACATATATATGGGGAGGTACAAGTTCCAACTCGGTTTTACAGTGAAAACTGCAGGAACTTCAAACCGGCACTAGGAAACAGACTGAGAAAGCAGAGAAAAAGTGTCTCCTGCTACCCGTTCCCTTGGTGCTAGATGAACGGTCGTCTCTCCAATTGCTAATTTCTGAGAGATAAGTGTGTGTGATAGCCGTCCTTCACCTAGCTGGTTGGGAACACAAAGTTTCTTTTCAGTTGCGAACTCCATTCCATACATATATATGGGGAGGTACAAGCTCCAACTCGGTTTTACAGTGAAAACTGCAGGAACTTCAAACCGGCACTAGGAAACAGACTGAGAAAGCAGAGAAAAAGTGTCTCCTGCAATCCGTTCCTTTGGTGCTAAATGAACGAACGTCTCTCCACTTGCTCAGTTCTGAGAGATAAGTGTGTGTGAAAGCCGTCCTTCACCTAGCTTGTTGGGAACACAAAGTTTCTTTTCAGTTGCAAACTCCATTCCATACATATATATGGGAGGTACAAGCTCCAACACGGTTGTACAGTGAAAACTGCAGGAACTTCATACCGGCACTAGGAAACAGACTGAGAAAGCAGAGAATAAGTTTCTCCTTCAACCCGTTCCCTTGGTGCTAGATGAACGAACGTCTCTCCACTTGCTCAGTTCTGAGAGAAAAGTGTGTGTGAAAGCCGTCCTTCACCTAACTTGTTGGGAACACAAAGTTTCTTTTCAGTTGCAAACTCCATTCCATACATATATAAGGGAGGTACAAGCTCCAACTCGGTTTTACAGTGAAAACTGCAGGAACTTCAAACTGGCACTAGGAAACAGACTGAGAAAGCAGAGAAAAAGTGTCTCCTGCAACCCGTTCCATTGGTGCTAGATGAACGAACGTCTCTCCACTTGCTCAGTTCTGAGAGATAAGTGTGTGTGAAAGCCGTCCTTCACATAGCTTGTTGGGAACACAGATTCTTTTCAGTTGAAAACTCCATTCCATACATATATATGGGGAGGTACAAGTTCCAACTCGGTTTTACAGTGAAAACTGCAGGAACTTCAAACCGGCACTAGGAAACAGACTGAGAAAGCAGAGAAAAAGTGTCTCCTGCTACCCGTTCCCTTGGTGCTAGATGAACGGTCGTCTCTCCAATTGCTCATTTCTGAGAGATAAGTGTGTGTGATAGCCGTCCTTCAACTAGCTGGTTGGGAACACAAAGTTTCTTTTCAGTTGCGAACTCCATTCCATACATATATATGGGGAGGTACAAGCTCCAACTCGATTTTACAGTGAAAACTGCAGTAACTTCAAACCGGCACTAGGAAACAGACTGAGAAAGCAGAGAAAAAGTGTCTCCTGCAACCCGTTCCCTTGGTGCTAGATGAACGAACGTCTCTCCATTTGCTCAGTTCTGAGAGATAAGATTATGTGGAAGCCGTCCTTCAAGTAGCTTGTTGGGAACACAAAGTTTCTTTTCAGTTGCAAACTCCATTCCATACATATATATGGGGAGGTACAAGCTCCAACTCGGTTTTACAGTGAAAACTGCAGGAACTTCAAACCGGCACTAGGAAACAGACTGAGAATGTAGAGAAAAAGTGTCTCCTGCAATCCGTTCCCTTGGTGCTAGATGAACGAACGTCCCTCCACTTGCTCAGTTCTGAGAGATAAGTGTGTGTGAAAGCCGTCCTTCACCTAGCTTGTTGGGAACACAAAGTTTCTTTTCAGTTGCAAACTCCATTCCATACATATATATGGGAAGGTACAAGCTCCAACTCGGTTTTACAGTGAAAACTGCAGGAACTTCAAACCGGCACTAGGAAACAGACTGAGAAAGCAGAGAAAAAGTGTCACCTGCAACCCGTTCCATTGGTGCTAGATGAACGAACGTCTCTCCACTTGCTCAGTTCTGAGAGATAAGTGTGTGTGAAAGCCGTCCTTCACATAGCTTGTTGGGAACACAGATTCTTTTCAGTTGCAAACTCCATTCCATACATATATATGGGAGGTACAAGATCCAACTCGGTTTTACAGTGAAAACTGCAGGAACTGCATACCGGCACTAGGAAACAGACTGAGAAAGCAGAGAAAAAGTGTCTCCTGCAACCCGTTCCATTGGTGCTAGATGAACGAACGTCTCTCCACTTACTCAGTTCTAAGAGATAAGTGTGTGTAAAAGCCGTCCTTCATAGCTTGTTGGGAACACAAAGTTTCTTTTCAGTTGCAAACTCCATTCCATACATATATATGGGAGGTACAAGCTCTAACTCGGTTTTACAGTGAAAACTGCAGGAACTTCAAACCGGCACTAGGAAACAGACTGAGAAAGCAGAGAAAAATTGTCACCTGCAACCCGTTCCATTGGTGCTAGATGAACAAACGTCTCTCCACTTGCTCAGTTCTGAGAGATAAGTGTGTGTGGAAGCCGTCCTTCACATAGCTTGTTGGGAACACAGATTCTTTTCAGTTGCAAACTCCATTCCATACATATATATGGGGAGGTACAAGCTCCAACTCGGTTTTACAGTGAAAACTGCAGGAACTTCAAACCGGCACTAGGAAACAGAATGAGAATGCAGAGAAAAAGTGTCTCCTGCAACCCGTTCCCTTGGTGCTAGATGAACGGCCGTCTCTCCAATTGGTCAGTTCTGAGAGATATGTGTGTGTGATAGCCGTCCTTCACCTAGCTTGTTGGGAACACAAACTTTCTTTTCAGTTGCGAACTCCATTCCATACATATATATGGGAGGTACAAGATCCAACTCGGTTTTACAGTGAAAACTGCAGGAACTTCATACCGGCACTAGGAAACAGACTGAGAAAGCAGAGAAAAAGTGTCTCCTGCAACCCGTTCCCTTGGTGCTAAATGAACGAACGTCTCTCCACTTGCTCAGTTCTGAGAGATAAGTGTGTGTGAAAGCCGTCCTTCACCTAACTTGTTGGGAACACAAAGTTTCTTTTCAGTTGCAAACTCCATTCCATACATATATAAGGGAGGTACAAGCTCCAACTCGGTTTTACAGTGAAAACTGCAGGAACTTCAAACTGGCACTAGGAAACAGACTGAGAAAGCAGAGAAAAAGTGTCTCCTGCAACCCGTTCCATTGGTGCTAGATGAACGAACGTCTCTCCACTTGCTCAGTTCTGAGAGATAAGTGTGTGTGAAAGCCGTCCTTCACATAGCTTGTTGGGAACACAGATTCTTTTCAGTTGCAAACTCCATTCCATACATATATATGGGGAGGTACAAGTTCCAACACGGTTTTACAGTGAAAACTGCAGGAACTTCAAACCGGCACTAGGAAACAGACTGAGAAAGCAGAGAAAAAGTGTCTCCTGCTACCCGTTCCCTTGGTGCTAGATGAACGGTCGTCTCTCCACTTGCTCAGTTCTGAGAGATAAGTGTGTGTGAAAGCCGTCCTTCACCTAACTTGTTGGGAACACAAAGTTTCTTTTCAGTTGCAAACTCCATTCCATACATATATAAGGGAGGTACAAGCTCCAACTCGGTTTTACAGTGAAAACTGCAGGAACTTCAAACTGGCACTAGGAAACAGACTGAGAAAGCAGAGAAAAAGTGTCTCCTGCAACCCGTTCCATTGGTGCTAGATGAACGAACGTCTCTCCACTTGCTCAATTCTGAGAGATAAGTGTGTGTGAAAGCCATCCTTCACATAGCTTGTTGGGAACACAGATTCTTTTCAGTTGCAAACTCCATTCCATACATATATATGGGGAGGTACAAGTTCCAACTCGGTTTTACAGTGAAAACTGCAGGAACTTCAAACCGGCACTAGGAAACAGACTGAGAAAGCAGAGAAAAAGTGTCTCCTGCAACCCGTTCCCTTGGTGCTAAATGAACGAACGTCTCTCCACTTGCTCAGTTCTGAGAGATAAGTGTGTGTGAAAGCCGTCCTTCACCTAACTTGTTGGGAACACAAAGTTTCTTTTCAGTTGCAAACTCCATTCCATACATATATATGGGGAGGTACAAGTTCCAACTCGGTTTTACAGTGAAAACTGCAGGAACTTCAAACTGGCACTAGGAAACAGACTGAGAAAGCAGAGAAAAAGTGTCTCCTGCAACCCGTTCCATTGGTGCTAGATGAACGAACGTCTCTCCACTTGCTCAGTTCTGAGAGATAAGTGTGTGTGAAAGCCGTCCTTCACATAGCTTGTTGGGAACACAGATTCTTTTCAGTTGCAAACTCCATTCCATACATATATATGGGGAGGTACAAGTTCCAACTCGGTTTTACAGTGAAAACTGCAGGAACTTCAAACCGGCACTAGGAAACAGACTGAGAAAGCAGAGAAAAAGTGTCTCCTGCTACCCGTTCCCTTGGTGCTAGATGAACGAATGTCTCTCCACTTGCTCAGTTCTGAGAGATAAGTGTGTGTGAACGCCGTCCTTCATCTAGCTTGTTGGGAACACAAAGTTTCTTTTCAGTTGCAAACTCCATTCCATACATATATATGGGAAGGTACAAGCTCCAACTCGGTTTTACAGTGAAAACTGCAGGAACTTCAAACCGGCACTAGGAAACAGACTGAGAAAGCAGAGAAAAATTGTCACCTGCAACCCGTTCCATTGGTGCTAGATGAACAAACGTCTCTCCACTTGCTCAGTTCTGAGAGATAAGTGTGTGTGGAAGCCGTCCTTCACATAGCTTGTTGGGAACACAGATTCTTTTCAGTTGCAAACTCCATTCCATACATATATATGGGGAGGTACAAGCTCCAACTCGGTTTTACAGTGAAAACTGCAGGAACTTCAAACCGGCACTAGGAAACAGAATGAGAATGCAGAGAAAAAGTGTCTCCTGCAACCCGTTCCCTTGGTGCTAGATGAACGGCCGTCTCTCCAATTGGTCAGTTCTGAGAGATATGTGTGTGTGATAGCCGTCCTTCACCTAGCTTGTTGGGAACACAAACTTTCTTTTCAGTTGCGAACTCCATTCCATACATATATATGGGAGGTACAAGATCCAACTCGGTTTTACAGTGAAAACTGCAGGAACTTCATACCGGCACTGGGAAACAGACTGAGAAAGCAGAGAAAAAGTGTCTCCTGCAACCCGTTCCATTGGTGCTAGATGAACGAACGTCTCTCCACTTGCTCAGTTCTGAGAGATAAGTGTGTGTGAAAGCCGTCCTTCACATAGCTTGTTGGGAACACAGATTCTTTTCAGTTGCAAACTCCATTCCATACATATATATGGGGAGGTACAAGTTCCAACTCGGTTTTACAGTGAAAACTGCAGGAACTTCAAACCGGCACTAGGAAACAGACTGAGAAAGCAGAGAAAAAGTGTCTCCTGCAACCCGTTCCCTTGGTGCTAAATGAACGAACGTCTCTCCACTTGCTCAGTTCTGAGAGATAAGTGTGTGTGAAAGCCGTCCTTCACCTAACTTGTTGGGAACACAAAGTTTCTTTTCAGTTGCAAACTCCATTCCATACATATATATGGGGAGGTACAAGTTCCAACTCGGTTTTACAGTGAAAACTGCAGGAACTTCAAACTGGCACTAGGAAACAGACTGAGAAAGCAGAGAAAAAGTGTCTCCTGCAACCCGTTCCATTGGTGCTAGATGAACGAACGTCTCTCCACTTGCTCAGTTCTGAGAGATAAGTGTGTGTGAAAGCCGTCCTTCACATAGCTTGTTGGGAACACAGATTCTTTTCAGTTGCAAACTCCATTCCATACATATATATGGGGAGGTAGAAGTTCCAACTCGGTTTTACAGTGAAAACTGCAGGAACTTCAAACCGGCACTAGGAAACAGACTGAGAAAGCAGAGAAAAAGTGTCTCCTGCTACCCGTTCCCTTGGTGCTAGATGAACGGTCGTCTCTCCAATTGCTCATTTCTGAGAGATAAGTGTGTGTGATAGCCGTCCTTCACCTAGCTGGTTGGGAACACAAAGTTTCTTTTCAGTTGCAAACTCCATTCCATACATATATATGGGGAGGTACAAGCTCCAACTCGGTTTTACAGTGAAAACTGCAGGAACTTCAAACCGGCACTAGGAAACAGACTGAGAAAGCAGAGAAAAAGTGTCTCCTGCAATCCGTTCCTTTGGTGCTAAATGGACGAACGTCTCTCCACTTGCTCAGTTCTGAGAGATAAGTGTGTGTGAAAGCCGTCCTTCACCTAGCTTGTTGGGAACACAAAGTTTCTTTTCAGTTGCAAACTCCATTCCATACATATATATGGGAGGTACAAGCTCCAACACGGTTTTACAGTGAAAACTGCAGGAACTTCATACCGGCACTAGGAAACAGACTGAGAAAGCAGAGAAAAAGTGTCTCCTGCAACCCGTTCCCTTGGTGCTAGATGAACGGACGTCTCTCCAATTGCTCAGTTCTGAGAGATAAGTGTGTGTGATAGCCGTCCTTCACCTAGCTTGTTGGGAACACAAAGTTTCTTTTCAGTTGCAAACTCCATTCCATAAATATATATGGGGAGGTACAAGCTCCAACTCGGTTTTACAGTGAAAACTGCAGGAACTTCAAACCGGCTCTAGGAAACAGACTGAGAAAGCAGAGAAAAAGTGTCTCCTGCTACCCGTTCCCTTGGTGCTAGATGAACGGACGTCTCTCCAATTGCTCAGTTCTGAGAGATAAGTGTGTGTGATAGCCGTCCTTCACCTAGCTTGTTGGGAACACAAAGTTTCTTTTCAGTTGCGAACTCCATTCCATACATATATATGGGGAGGTACAAGCTCCAACTCGGTTTTACAGTGAAAACTGCAGGAACTTCAAACCGGCACTAGGAAACAGACTGAGAAAGCAGAGAAAAAGTGTCTCCTGCAATCCGTTCCCTTGGTGCTAGATGAACGAACGTCTCTCCACTTGCTCAGTTCTGAGAGATAAGTGTGTGTGAAAGCCGTCCTTCACCTAGCTTGTTGGGAACACAAAGTTTCTTTTCAGTTGCAAACTCCATTCCATACATATATATGGGAGGTACAAGCTCTAACTCGGTTTTACAGTGAAAACTGCAGGAACTTCAAAACGGCACTAGGAAACAGACTGAGAAAGCAGAGAAAAGTGTCTCCTGCAACCCGTTCCCTTGGTGCTAGATGAACGAATGTCTCTCCACTTGCTCAGTTCTGAGAGATAAGTGTGTGTGAACGCCGTCCTTCATCTAGCTTGTTGGGAACACAAAGTTTCTTTTCAGTTGCAAACTCCATTCCATACATATATATGGGAATGTACAAGCTCCAACTCGGTTTTACAGTGAACACTGCAGGAACTTCAAACCGGCACTAGGAAACAGACTGAGAAAGCAGAGAAAAATTGTCACCTGCAACCCGTTCCATTGGTGCTAGATGAACAAACGTCTCTCCACTTGCTCAGTTCTGAGAGATAAGTGTGTGTGGAAGCCGTCCTTCACATAGCTTGTTGGGAACACAGATTCTTTTCAGTTGCAAACTCCATTCCATACATATATATGGGGAGGTACAAGCTCCAACTCGGTTTTACAGTGAAAACTGCAGGAACTTCAAACCGGCACTAGGAAACAGAATGAGAATGCAGAGAAAAAGTGTCTCCTGCAACCCGTTCCCTTGGTGCTAGATGAACGGCCGTCTCTCCAATTGGTCAGTTCTGAGAGATATGTGTGTGTGATAGCCGTCCTTCACCTAGCTTGTTGGGAACACAAACTTTCTTTTCAGTTGCGAACTCCATTCCATACATATATATGGGAGGTACAAGATCCAACTCGGTTTTACAGTGAAAACTGCAGGAACTTCATACCGGCACTAGGAAACAGACTGAGAAAGCAGAGAAAAAGTGTCTCCTGCATCCCGTTCCCTTGGTGCTAAATGAACGAACGTCTCTCCACTTGCTCAGTTCTGAGAGATAAGTGTGTGTGAAAGCCGTCCTTCACCTAACTTGTTGGGAACACAAAGTTTCTTTTCAGTTGCAAACTCCATTCCATACATATATAAGGGAGGTACAAGCTCCAACTCGGGTTTACAGTGAAAACTGCAGGAACTTCAAACTGGCACTAGGAAACAGACTGAGAAAGCAGAGAAAAAGTGTCTCCTGCAACCCGTTCCATTGGTGCTAGATGAACGAACGTCTCTCCACTTGCTCAGTTCTGAGAGATAAGTGTGTGTGAAAGCCGTCCTTCACATAGCTTGTTGGGAACACAGATTCTTTTCAGTTGCAAACTCCATTCCATACATATATATGGGGAGGTACAAGTTCCAACACGGTTTTACAGTGAAAACTGCAGGAACTTCAAACCGGCACTAGGAAACAGACTGAGAAAGCAGAGAAAAAGTGTCTCCTGCTACCCGTTCCCTTGGTGCTAGATGAACGGTCGTCTCTCCACTTGCTCAGTTCTGAGAGATAAGTGTGTGTGAAAGCCGTCCTTCACCTAACTTGTTGGGAACACAAAGTTTCTTTTCAGTTGCAAACTCCATTCCATACATATATAAGGGAGGTACAAGCTCCAACTCGGTTTTACAGTGAAAACTGCAGGAACTTCAAACTGGCACTAGGAAACAGACTGAGAAAGCAGAGAAAAAGTGTCTCCTGCAACCCGTTCCATTGGTGCTAGATGAACGAACGTCTCTCCACTTGCTCAGTTCTGAGAGATAAGTGTGTGTGAAAGCCGTCCTTCACATAGCTTGTTGGGAACACAGATTCTTTTCAGTTGCAAACTCCATTCCATACATATATATGGGGAGGTACAAGTTCCAACTCGGTTTTACAGTGAAAACTGCAGGAACTTCAAACCGGCACTAGGAAACAGACTGAGAAAGCAGAGAAAAAGTGTCTCCTGCAACCCGTTCCCTTGGTGCTAAATGAACGAACGTCTCTCCACTTGCTCAGTTCTGAGAGATAAGTGTGTGTGAAAGCCGTCCTTCACCTAACTTGTTGGGAACACAAAGTTTCTTTTCAGTTGCAAACTCCATTCCATACATATATATGGGGAGGTACAAGTTCCAACTCGGTTTTACAGTGAAAACTGCAGGAACTTCAAACTGGCACTAGGAAACAGACTGAGAAAGCAGAGAAAAAGTGTCTCCTGCAACCCGTTCCATTGGTGCTAGATGAACGAACGTCTCTCCACTTGCTCAGTTCTGAGAGATAAGTGTGTGTGAAAGCCGTCCTTCACATAGCTTGTTGGGAACACAGATTCTTTTCAGTTGCAAACTCCATTCCATACATATATATGGGGAGGTACAAGTTCCAACTCGGTTTTACAGTGAAAACTGCAGGAACTTCAAACCGGCACTAGGAAACAGACTGAGAAAGCAGAGAAAAAGTGTCTCCTGCTACCCGTTCCCTTGGTGCTAGATGAACGGTCGTCTCTCCAATTGCTCATTTCTGAGAGATAAGTGTGTGTGATAGCCGTCCTTCACCTAGCTGGTTGGGAACACAAAGTTTCTTTTCAGTTGCAAACTCCATTCCATACATATATATGGGGAGGTACAAGCTCCAACTCGGTTTTACAGTGAAAACTGCAGGAACTTCAAACCGGCACTAGGAAACAGACTGAGAAAGCAGAGAAAAAGTGTCTCCTGCAATCCGTTCCTTTGGTGCTAAATGAACGAACGTCTCTCCACTTGCTCAGTTCTGAGAGATAAGTGTGTGTGAAAGCCGTCCTTCACCTAGCTTGTTGGGAACACAAAGTTTCTTTTCAGTTGCAAACTCCATTCCATACATATATATGGGAGGTACAAGCTCCAACACGGTTTTACAGTGAAAACTGCAGGAACTTCATACCGGCACTAGGAAACAGACTGAGAAAGCAGAGAAAAAGTGTCTCCTGCAACCCGTTCCCTTGGTGCTAGATGAACGGACGTCTCTCCAAATGCTCAGTTCTGAGAGATAAGTGTGTGTGATAGCCGTCCTTCACCTAGCTTGTTGGGAACACAAAGTTTCTTTTCAGTTGCAAACTCCATTCCATAAATATATATGGGGAGGTACAAGCTCCAACTCGGTTTTACAGTGAAAACTGCAGGAACTTCAAACCGGCACTAGGAAACAGACTGAGAAAGCAGAGAAAAAGTGTCTCCTGCTACCCGTTCCCTTGGTGCTAGATGAACGGACGTCTCTCCAATTGCTCAGTTCTGAGAGATAAGTGTGTGTGATAGCCGTCCTTCACCTAGCTTGTTGGGAACACAAAGTTTCTTTTCAGTTGCGAACTCCATTCCATACATATATATGGGGAGGTACAAGCTCCAACTCGGTTTTACAGTGAAAACTGCAGGAACTTCAAACCGGCACTAGGAAACAGACTGAGAAAGCAGAGAAAAAGTGTCTCCTGCAATCCGTTCCCTTGGTGCTAGATGAACGAACGTCTCTCCACTTGCTCAGTTCTGAGAGATAAGTGTGTGTGAAAGCCGTCCTTCACCTAGCTTGTTGGGAACACAAAGTTTCTTTTCAGTTGCAAACTCCATTCCATACATATATATGGGAGGTACAAGCTCCAACACGGTTTTACAGTGAAAACTGCAGGAACTTCATACCGGCACTAGGAAACAGACTGAGAAAGCAGAGAAAAAGTTTCTCCTTCAACCCGTTCCCTTGGTGCTAAATGAACGAACGTCTCTCCACTTGCTCAGTTCTGAGAGAAAAGTGTGTGTGAAAGCCGTTCTTCACCTAACTTGTTGGGAACACAAAGTTTCTTTTCAGTTGCAAACTCCATTCCATACATATATAAGGGCGGTACAAGCTCCAACTCGGTTTTACAGTGAAAACTGCAGGAACTTCCAAACGGCACTAGGAAACAGACTGAGAAAGCAGAGAAAAAGTGTCTCCTGCAATCCTTTCCCTTGGTGCTAGATGAACGAACGTCTCTCCACTTGCTCAGTTCTGAGAGATAAGTGTGTGTGAACGCCGTCCTTCATCTAGCTTGTTGGGAACACAAAGTTTCTTTTCAGTTGCGAACTCCATTCCATACATATATATGGGGAGGTACAAGCTCCAACTCGGTTTTACAGTGAAAACTGCAGGAACTTCAAAACGGCACTAGGAAACAGACTGAGAAAGCAGAGAAAAGTGTCTCCTGCAACCCGTTCCCTTGGTGCTAGATGAACGAATGTCTCTCCACTTGCTCAGTTCTGAGAGATAAGTGTGTGTGAACGCCGTCCTTCATCTAGCTTGTTGGGAACACAAAGTTTCTTTTCAGTTGCAAACTCCATTCCATACATATATATGGGAAGGTACAAGCTCCAACTCGGTTTTACAGTGAAAACTGCAGGAACTTCAAACCGGCACTAGGAAACAGACTGAGAAAGCAGAGAAAAATTGTCACCTGCAACCCGTTCCATTGGTGCTAGATGAACAAACGTCTCTCCACTTGCTCAGTTCTGAGAGATAAGTGTGTGTGGAAGCCGTCCTTCACATAGCTTGTTGGGAACACAAAGTTTCTTTTCAGTTGCAAACTCCATTCCATACATATATATGGGAGGTACAAGCTCTAACTCGGTTTTACAGTGAAAACTGCAGGAACTTCAAAACGGCACTAGGAAACAGACTGAGAAAGCAGAGAAAAGTGTCTCCTGCAACCCGTTCCCTTGGTGCTAGATGAACGAATGTCTCTCCTCTTGCTCAGTTCTGAGAGATAAGTGTGTGTGAACGCCGTCCTTCATCTAGCTTGTTGGGAACACAAAGTTTCTTTTCAGTTGCAAACTCCATTCCATACATATATATGGGGAGGTACAAGCTCCAACTCGGTTTTACAGTGAAAACTGCAGGAACTTCAAACCGGCACTAGGAAACAGACTGAGAAAGCAGAGAAAAAGTGTCTCCTGCTACCCGTTCCCTTGGTGCTAGATGAACGGACGTCTCTCCAATTGCTCAGTTCTGAGAGATAAGTGTGTGTGATAGCCGTCCTTCACCTAGCTTGTTGGGAACACAAAGTTTCTTTTCAGTTGCGAACTCCATTCCATACATATATATGGGGAGGTACAAGCTCCAACTCGGTTTTACAGTGAAAACTGCAGGAACTTCAAACCGGCACTAGGAAACAGACTGAGAAAGCAGAGAAAAAGTGTCTCCTGCAATCCGTTCCTTTGGTGCTAAATGAACGAACGTCTCTCCACTTGCTCAGTTCTGAGAGATAAGTGTGTGTGAAAGCCGTCCTTCACCTAGCTTGTTGGGAACACAAAGTTTCTTTTCAGTTGCAAACTCCATTCCATACATATATATGGGAGGTACAAGCTCCAACACGGTTTTACAGTGAAAACTGCAGGAACTTCATACCGGCACTAGGAAACAGACTGAGAAAGCAGAGAAAAAGTGTCTCCTGCAACCCGTTCCCTTGGTGCTAGATGAACGGACGTCTCTCCAATTGCTCAGTTCTGAGAGATAAGTGTGTGTGATAGCCGTCCTTCACCTAGCTTGTTGGGAACACAAAGTTTCTTTTAAGTTGCAAACTCCATTCCATAAATATATATGGGGAGGTACAAGCTCCAACTCGGTTTTACAGTGAAAACTGCAGGAACTTCAAACCGGCACTAGGAAACAGACTGAGAAAGCAGAGAAAAAGTGTCTCCTGCTACCCGTTCCCTTGGTGCTAGATGAACGGACGTCTCTCCAATTGCTCAGTTCTGAGAGATAAGTGTGTGTGATAGCCGTCCTTCACCTAGCTTGTTGGGAACACAAAGTTTCTTTTCAGTTGCGAACTCCATTCCATACATATATATGGGGAGGTACAAGCTCCAACTCGGTTTTACAGTGAAAACTGCAGGAACTTCAAACCGGCACTAGGAAACAGACTGAGAAAGCAGAGAAAAAGTGTCTCCTGCAATCCGTTCCCTTGGTGCTAGATGAACGAACGTCTCTCCACTTGCTCAGTTCTGAGAGATAAGTGTGTGTGAAAGCCGTCCTTCACCTAGCTTGTTGGGAACACAAAGTTTCTTTTCAGTTGCAAACTCCATTCCATACATATATATGGGAGGTACAAGCTCTAACTCGGTTTTACAGTGAAAACTGCAGGAACTTCAAAACGGCACTAGGAAACAGACTGAGAAAGCAGAGAAAAGTGTCTCCTGCAACCCGTTCCCTTGGTGCTAGATGAACGAATGTCTCTCCACTTGCTCAGTTCTGAGAGATAAGTGTGTGTGAACGCCGTCCTTCATCTAGCTTGTTGGGAACACAAAGTTTCTTTTCAGTTGCAAACTCCATTCCATACATATATATGGGAAGGTACAAGCTCCAACTCGGTTTTACAGTGAAAACTGCAGGAACTTCAAACCGGCACTAGGAAACAGACTGAGAAAGCAGAGAAAAAGTGTCTCCTGCAATCCGTTCCTTTGGTGCTAAATGAACGAACGTCTCTCCACTTGCTCAGTTCTGAGAGATAAGTGTGTGTGAAAGCCGTCCTTCACCTAGCTTGTTGGGAACACAAAGTTTCTTTTCAGTTGCAAACTCCATTCCATACATATATATGGGAGGTACAAGCTCCAACACGGTTTTACAGTGAAAACTGCAGGAACTTCATACCGGCACTAGGAAACAGACTGAGAAAGCAGAGAAAAAGTGTCTCCTGCAACCCGTTCCCTTGGTGCTAGATGAACGGACGTCTCTCCAATTGCTCAGTTCTGAGAGATAAGTGTGTGTGATAGCCGTCCTTCACCTAGCTTGTTGGGAACACAAAGTTTCTTTTCAGTTGCAAACTCCATTCCATAAATATATATGGGGAGGTACAAGCTCCAACTCGGTTTTACAGTGAAAACTGCAGGAACTTCAAACCGGCACTAGGAAACAGACTGAGAAAGCAGAGAAAAAGTGTCTCCTGCTACCCGTTCCCTTGGTGCTAGATGAACGGACGTCTCTCCAATTGCTCAGTTCTGAGAGATAAGTGTGTGTGATAGCCGTCCTTCACCTAGCTTGTTGGGAACACAAAGTTTCTTTTCAGTTGCGAACTCCATTCCATACATATATATGGGGAGGTTCAAGCTCCAACTCGGTTTTACAGTGAAAACTGCAGGAACTTCAAACCGGCACTAGGAAACAGACTGAGAAAGCAGAGAAAAAGTGTCTCCTGCAATCCGTTCCCTTGGTGCTAGATGAACGAACGTCTCTCCACTTGCTCAGTTCTGAGAGATAAGTGTGTGTGAAAGCCGTCCTTCACCTAGCTTGTTGGGAACACAAAGTTTCTTTTCAGTTGCAAACTCCATTCCATACATATATATGGGAGGTACAAGCTCCAACACGGTTTTACAGAGAAAACTGCAGGAACTTCATACCGGCACTAGGAAACAGACTGAGAAAGCAGAGAAAAAGTTTCTCCTTCAACCCGTTCCCTTGGTGCTAAATGAACGAACGTCTCTCCACTTGCTCAGTTCTGAGAGAAAAGTGTGTGTGAAAGCCGTTCTTCACCTAACTTGTTGGGAACACAAAGTTTCTTTTCAGTTGCAAACTCCATTCCATACATATATAAGGGCGGTACAAGCTCCAACTCGGTTTTACAGTGAAAACTGCAGGAACTTCCAAACGGCACTAGGAAACAGACTGAGAAAGCAGAGAAAAAGTGTCTCCTGCAATCCTTTCCCTTGGTGCTAGATGAACGAACGTCTCTCCACTTGCTCAGTTCTGAGAGATAAGTGTGTGTGAACGCCGTCCTTCATCTAGCTTGTTGGGAACACAAAGTTTCTTTTCAGTTGCAAACTCCATTCCATACATATATATGGGGAGGAACAAGCTCCAACTCGGTTTTACAGTGAAAACTGCAGGAACTTCAAATCGGCACTAGGAAACAGACTGAGAAAGCAGAGAAAAAGTGTCTCCTGCAACCAGTTCCATTGGTGCTAGATGAACGAACGTCTCTCCACTTGCTCAGTTCTGAGAGATAAGTGTGTGTTAAAGCCGTCCTTCACATAGCTTGTTGGGAACACAGATTCTTTTCAGTTGCAATCTCCATTCCATACATATATGTGGGGAGGTACAAGCTCCAACTCGGTTTTACAGTGAAAAATGCAGGAACTTCAGACCGGCACTAGGAAACAGACTGAGAAAGCAGAGAAAAAGTGTCTCCTGCAACCCGTTCCCTTGGTGCTAGATGAACGAACGTCTCTCCACTTACTCAGTTCTGAGAGATATGTGTGTGTGAAAGCCGTCCTTCACCTAGCTTGTTGGGAACACAAAGTTTCTTTTCAGTTGCAAACTCCATTCCATACATATATATGGGGAGGTACAAGCTCCAACTCGGTTTTACAGTGAAAACTGCAGGAACTTCAAACCGGCACAAGGAAACAGACTGAGAAAGCAGAGAAAAAGTGTCTCCTGCAACCCATTCCCTTGGTGCTAAATGAACGAACGTCTCTCCACTTGCTCAGTTCTGAGGGATAAGTGTGTGTGAACGCCGTCCTTCACCTAGCTTGTAGGGAACACAAAGTTTCTTTTCAGTTGCAAACCCCATTCCATACATATATATGGGGAGGTACTAGCTCCAAATCGGTTTTACAGTGAAAACTGCAGGAACTTCAAACCGGCACGAGGAAACAGACTGCGAAAGAAGAGAAAAAGTGTCTCCTGCAACCCTTTCCCTTGGTGCTAGATGAACGAACGTCTCTCCAATTGCTCAGTTCTGAGAGATAAGTGTGGGTGAAAGCCGTCCTTCACCTAGCTTGTTGGGAACACAAAGTTTCTTTTCAGTTGCAAACTCCATTCCATACATATATATTGAGAGGTACAAGCTCCAACTCAGTTTTACAGCGAAAACTGCAGGAACTTCAAACCGGCACTAGGAAACAGACTGAGAAAGCAGAGAAAAAGTGTCTCCTGCTACCCGTTCCCTTGGTGCTAAATGAACGAACGTCTCTCCACTTACTCAGTTCTGAGAGATATGTGTGTGTGAAAGCCGTCCTTCACCTAGCTTGTTGGGAACACAAAGTTTCTTTTCAGTAGCAAACTCCATTCCATACATATATATGGGGAGGTACAAGCTCCAACTCGGTTTTACAGTGAAAACTGCAGGAACTTCAAACCGGCACTAGAAAACAGACTGAGAAAGCAGAGAAAAAGTGTCTCCTACAACCCGTTCCCTTGGTGCTAGATGAACGAACGTCTCTCCACTTGCTCAGTTCTGAGAGATAAGTGTGTGTGAATGCCGTCCTTCACCTAGCTTGTAGGGAACACAAAGTTTCTTTTCAGTTGCAAACTCCATTCCATACATATATATGGGGAGGTACTAGCTCCAACTCGGTTTTACAGTGAAAACTGCAGGAACTTCAAACCGGCACTAGGAAACAGACTGCGAAAGCAGAGAAAAAGTGTCCCCTGCAACTCTTTCCCTTGGTGCTAGATGAACGAACGTCTCTCCACTTGCTCAGTTCTGAGAGATAAGTGTGTGTGAAAGCCGTCCTTCACCTAGCTTGTTGGGAACACAAAGTTTCTTTTCAGTTGCAAACTCCATTCCATACATATATATTGAGAGGTACTAGCTCCAATTCGATTTTACAGTGAAAACTGCAGGAACTTTAAACCGGCACTAGGTTACAGAAAGAGAAAGCAGAGAAAAAGTGTCTCCTGCAACCCGATCCCTTGTTGCTAGCTGAACGAACGTCTCTCCACTTGCTCAGTTCTGAGAGATAAGTGTGTGTGAAAGCCGTCCTTCACATAGCTTGTTGGGAACACAGTTTCTTTTCAGTTGCAAACTCCATTCCATACATATATATGGGGAGGTGCAAGCTCCAACCTGGTTTTACAGTGAAAACTGCAGGAACTTCAAACCGGCACTAGGAAACAAACTGGGAAAGCAGAGAAAAAGTGTCTCCTGCAACCGGTTCCCTTGGTGCTAGATGAACGAACGTCTCTCCGCTTGCTCAGTTCTGAGAGATAAGATTATGTGGAAGCCGTCCTTCACCTAACTTGTTGTGAACACAAAGTTTCTTTTCAGTTGCAAACTCCATTCCATACATATATATGGGGAGGAAAAAGCTCCAACTCGGTTTTACAGTGAAAACTGCAGGAACTTCAAACCGGCACTAGGAAACAGACTGAGAAAGCAGAGAAAAAGTGTCTCCTGCAATCCGTTCCCTTGGTGCTAGATGAACGAACGTCCCTCCACTTGCTCAGTTCTGAGAGATAAGTGTGTGTGAAAGCCGTCCTTCACCTAGCTTGTTGGGAACACAAAGTTTCTTTTCAGTTGCAAACTCCATTCCATACATATATATGGGAGGTACAAGCTCCAACTCGGTTTTACATTGAAAACTGCAGGAACTTCATACCGGCACTAGGAAACAGACTGAGAAAGCAGAGAAAAAGTGTCTCCTGCAACCCGTTCCCTTGGTGCTAGATGAACGAACGTCTCTCCACTTACTCAGTTCTGAGAGATAAGTGTGTGTGAAAGCCGTCCTTCAGCTAGCTTGTTGGGAACACAAAGTTCTTTTCAGTTGCAAACTCCATTCCATACATATATATGGGATGTACAAGCTCCAACTCGGTTTTACAGTGAAAACTGCAGGAACTTCAAAACGGCACTAGGAAACAGACTGAGAAAGCAGAGAAAAAGTGTCTCCTGCAACCCTTTCCCTTGGTGCTAGATGAACGAAAGTCTCTCCAATTGCTCAGTTCTGAGAGATAAGTGTGGGTGAAAGCCGTCCTTCACCTAGCTAGTTGGGAACACAAAGTTTCTTTTCAGTTGCAAACTCCATTCCATACATATATATTGAGAGGTACTAGCTCCAAATCGATTTTACAGTGAAAACTGCAGGAACTTTAAACCGGCACTAGGAAACAGACTGAGAAAGCAGAGAAAAAGTGTCTCCTGCAACCCGTTCCCTTGGTGCTAGATGAACGAACGTCTCTCCACTTGCTCAGTTCTGAGAGATAAGTGTGTGTGAAAGCCGTCCTTCACATAGCTTGTTGGGAACACAGTTTCTTTTCAGTTGCAAACCCCATTCCATACATATATATGGGGAGGTACAAGCTCCAACCCGGTTTTACAGTGAAAACTGCAGGAACTTCAAACCGGCACTAGGAAACAGACTGAGAAAGCAGAGAAAAAGTGTCTCCTGCAACCCGTTCCCTTGGTGCTAGATGAACGGGCGTCTCTCCAATTGCTCAGTTCTGAGAGATATGTGTGTGTGATAGCTGTCCTTCACCTAGCTTGTTGGGAACACAAAGTTTCTTTTCAGTTGCAAACTCCATTCCATACATATATATGGGGAGGTACAAGCTCCAACTCGGTTTTACTGTGAAAACTGCAGGAAATTCAAACCGGCACTAGGAAACAGACTGAGAAATTAGAGAAAATGTGTCTCCTGCAATCCGTTCCCTTGGTGCTAGATGAACGAACGTCTCTCCACTTGCTCAGTTCTGAGAGATAAGTGTGTGTGAAAGCCGTCCTTCACCTAGCTTGTTGGGAACACAAAGTTTCTTTTCAGTTGCAAACTCCATTCCATACGTATATATGGGAGGTACAAGCTCCAACACGGTTTTACAGTGAAAACTGCAGGAAATTCATACCGGCACTAGGAAACAGACTGAGAAAGCAGAGAAAAATTGTCTCCTGCAACCCGTTCCCTTGGTTCTAAATAAACGAACGTCTCTCCACTTTCTCAGTTCTGAGAGATAAGTGTGTGTGAAAGCCGTCCTTCACCTAACTTGTTGGGAACACAAAGTTTCTTTTCAGTTGCAAACTCCATTCCATACATATATAAGGGAGATACAAGCTCCAACTCGGTTTTACAGTGAAAACTGCAGGAACTTCAAACCGGCACTAGGAAACAGACTGAGAAAGCAGAGAAAAAGTGTCTCCTGCAACCCGTTCCCTTGGTGCTAGATGAACGGACGTCTCTCCAATTGCTCAGTTCTGAGAGATAAGTGTGTGTGATAGCCGTCCTTCACCTAGCTTGTTGGGAACACAAAGTTTCTTTTCAGTTGCAAACTCCATTCCATACATATATATGGGAGGTACAAGCTCCAACTCAGTTTTACAGTGAAAACTGCAGGAACTTCAAACCGGCACTAGGAAACAGACTGAGAAAGCAGAAAAAAAGTGTCTCCTGCAACCCGTTCCCTTGGTGCTAGATGAACGAACGTCTCTCCACTTACTCAGTTCTGAGAGATATGTGTGTGTGAAAGCCGTCCTTCACCTAGCTTGTTGGGAACACAAAGTTTCTTTTCAGTTGCAAACTCCATTCCATACATATATATGGGAGGTACAAGATCCAACTCGGTTTTACAGTGAAAACTGCAGGAACTGCATACCGGCACTAGGAAACAGACTGAGAAAGCAGAGAAAAAGTGTCTCCTGCAACCCGTTCCATTGGTGCTAGATGAACGAACGTCTCTCCACTTACTCAGTTCTAAGAGATAAGTGTGTGTAAAAGCCGTCCTTCATAGCTTGTTGGGAACACAAAGTTTCTTTTCAGTTGCAAACTCCATTCCATACATATATATGGGAGGTACAAGCTCCAACTCGGTTTTACAGTGAAAACTGCAGGAACTTCAAAACGGCACTAGGAAACAGACTGAGAAAGCAGAGAAAAGTGTCTCCTGCAACCCGTTCCCTTGGTGCTAGATGAACGAATGTCTCTCCACTTGCTCAGTTCTGAGAGATAAGTGTGTGTGAACGCCGTCCTTCATCTAGCTTGTTGGGAACACAAAGTTTCTTTTCAGTTGCAAACTCCATTCCATACATATATATGGGAAGGTACAAGCTCCAACTCGGTTTTACAGTGAAAACTGCAGGAACTTCAAACCGGCACTAGGAAACAGACTGAGAAAGCAGAGAAAAATTGTCACCTGCAACCCGTTCCATTGGTGCTAGATGAACAAACGTCTCTCCACTTGCTCAGTTCTGAGAGATAAGTGTGTGTGGAAGCCGTCCTTCACATAGCTTGTTGGGAACACAGATTCTTTTCAGTTGCAAACTCCATTCCATACATATATATGGGGAGGTACAAGCTCCAACTCGGTTTTACAGTGAAAACTGCAGGAACTTCAAGCCGGCACAAGGAAACAGACTGAGAAAGTAGAGAAAAAGTGTCTCCTGCAATCCGTTCCCTTGGTGCTAGATGAACGAACGTCTCTCCACTTGCTCAGTTCTGAGAGATAAGTGTGTGTGAAAGCCGTCCTTCACCTAGCTTGTTGGGAAAACAAAGTTTCTTTTCAGTTGCAAACTCCATTCCATACATATATATGGGAGGTACAAGCTCCAACACGGTTTTACACTGAAAACTGCAGGAACTTCATACCGGCACTAGGAAACAGACTGAGAAAGCAGAGAAAAAGTGTCTCCTGCAACCCGTTCCCTTGGTGCTAAATGAACGAACGTCTCTCCACTTGCTCAGTTCTGAGAGATAAGTGTGTGTGAAAGCCGTCCTTCACCTAACTTGTTGGGAACACAAAGTTTCTTTTCAGTTGCAAACTCCATTCCATACATATATAAGGGAGGTACAAGCTCCAACTCGGTTTTACAGTGAAAACTGCAGGAACTTCAAACTGGCACTAGGAAACAGACTGAGAAAGCAGAGAAAAAGTGTCTCCTGCAACCCGTTCCATTGGTGCTAGATGAACGAACGTCTCTCCACTTGCTCAGTTCTGAGAGATAAGTGTGTGTGAAAGCCGTCCTTCACATAGGTTGTTGGGAACACAGATTCTTTTCAGTTGCAAACTCCATTCCATACATATATATGGGGAGGTACAAGTTCCAACTCGGTTTTACAGTGAAAACTGCAGGAACTTCAAACCGGCACTAGGAAACAGACTGAGAAAGCAGAGAAAAAGTGTCTCCTGCTACCCGTTCCCTTGGTGCTAGATGAACGGTCGTCTCTCCAATTGCTCATTTCTGAGAGATAAGTGTGTGTGATAGCCGTCCTTCACCTAGCTGGTTGGGAACACAAAGTTTCTTTTCAGTTGCAAACTCCATTCCATACATATATATGGGGAGGTACAAGCTCCAACTCGGTTTTACAGTGAAAACTGCAGGAACTTCAAACCGGCACTAGGAAACAGACTGAGAAAGCAGAGAAAAAGTGTCTCCTGCAATCCGTTCCTTTGGTGCTAAATGAACGAACGTCTCTCCACTTGCTCAGTTCTGAGAGATAAGTGTGTGTGAAAGCCGTCCTTCACCTAGCTTGTTGGGAACACAAAGTTTCTTTTCAGTTGCAAACTCCATTCCATACATATATATGGGAGGTACAAGCTCCAACACGGTTTTACAGTGAAAACTGCAGGAACTTCATACCGGCACTAGGAAACAGACTGAGAAAGCAGAGAAAAAGTTTCTCCTTCAACCCGTTCCCTTGGTGCTAGATGAACGAACGTCTCTCCACTTGCTCAGTTCTGAGAGAAAAGTGTGTGTGAAAGCCGTCCTTCACCTAACTTGTTGGGAACACAAAGTTTCTTTTCAGTTGCAAACTCCATTCCATACATATATAAGGGCGGTACAAGCTCCAACTCGGTTTTACAGTGAAAACTGCAGGAACTTCCAAACGGCACTAGGAAACAGAGTGAGAAAGCAGAGGAAAAGTGTCTCCTGCAACCCGTTCCCTTGGTGCTAGATGAACGAACGTCTCTCCACTTGCTCAGTTCTGAGAGATAAGTGTGTGTGAACGCCGTCCTTCATCTAGCTTGTTGGGAACACAAAGTTTCTTTTCAGTTGCAAACTCCATTCCATACATATATATGGGTAGGAACAAGCTCCAACTCGGTTTTACAGTGAAAACTGCAGGAATTTCAAATCGGCACTAGGAAACAGACTGAGAAAGCAGAGAAAAAGTGTCTCCTGCAACCAGTTCCATTGGTGCTAGATGAACGAACGTCTCTCCACTTGCTCAGTTCTGAGAGATAATTGTGTGTGAAAGCCGTCCTTCACATAGCTTGTTGGGAACACAGATTCTTTTCAGTTGCAATCTCCATTCCATACATATATGTGGGGAGGTACAAGCTCCAACTCGGTTTTATAGTGAAAACTGCAGGAACTTCATACCGGCACTAGGAAACAGACTGAGAAAGCAGAGAAAAAGTGTCTCCTGCAACCCGTTCCCTTGGTGCTAGATGAACGGACGTCTCTCCAATTGCTCAGTTCTGAGAGATAATTGTGTGTGATAGCCGTCCTTCACCTAGCTTGTTGGGAACACAAAGTTTCTTTTCAGTTGCAAACTCCATTCCATAAATATATATGGGGAGGTACAAGCTCCAACTCGGTTTTACAGTGAAAACTGCAGGAACTTCAAACCGGCACTAGGAAACAGACTGAGAAAGCAGAGAAAAAGTGTCTCCTGCTAAACGTTCCCTTGGTGCTAGATGAACGGACGTCTCTCCAATTGCTCAGTTCTGAGAGATAAGTGTGTGTGATAGCCGTCCTTCACCTAGCTTGTTGGGAACACAAAGTTTCTTTTCAGTTGCGAACTCCATTCCATACATATATATGGGGAGGTACAAGCTCCAACTCGGTTTTACAGTGAAAACTGCAGGAACTTCAAACCGGCACTAGGAAACAGACTGAGAAAGCAGAGAAAAAGTGTCTCCTGCAATCCGTTCCCTTGGTGCTAGATGAACGAACGTCTCTCCACTTGCTCAGTTCTGAGAGATAAGTGTGTGTGAAAGCCGTCCTTCACCTAGCTTGTTGGGAACACAAAGTTTCTTTTCAGTTGCAAACTCCATTCCATACATATATATGGGAGGTACAAGCTCCAACACGGTTTTACAGTGAAAACTGCAGGAACTTCATACCGGCACTAGGAAACAGACTGAGAAAGCAGAGAAAAAGTTTCTCCTTCAACCCGTTCCCTTGGTGCTAAATGAACGAACGTCTCTCCACTTGCTCAGTTCTGAGAGAAAAGTGTGTGTGAAAGCCGTTCTTCACCTAACTTGTTGGGAACACAAAGTTTCTTTTCAGTTGCAAACTCCATTCCATACATATATAAGGGCGGTACAAGCTCCAACTCGGTTTTACAGTGAAAACTGCAGGAACTTCCAAACGGCACTAGGAAACAGACTGAGAAAGCAGAGAAAAAGTGTCTCCTGCAATCCTTTCCCTTGGTGCTAGATGAACGAACGTCTCTCCACTTGCTCAGTTCTGAGAGATAAGTGTGTGTGAACGCCGTCCTTCATCTAGCTTGTTGGGAACACAAAGTTTCTTTTCAGTTGCAAACTCCATTCCATACATATATATGGGGAGGAACAAGCTCCAACTCGGTTTTACAGTGAAAACTGCAGGAACTTCAAATCGGCACTAGGAAACAGACTGAGAAAGCAGAGAAAAAGTGTCTCCTGCAACCAGTTCCATTGGTGCTAGATGAACGAACGTCTCTCCACTTGCTCAGTTCTGAGAGATAAGTGTGTGTTAAAGCCGTCCTTCACATAGCTTGTTGGGAACACAGATTCTTTTCAGTTGCAATCTCCATTCCATACATATATGTGGGGAGGTACAAGCTCCAACTCGGTTTTACAGTGAAAAATGCAGGAACTTCAGACAGGCACTAGGAAACAGACTGAGAAAGCAGAGAAAAAGTGTCTCCTGCAACCCGTTCCCTTGGTGCTAGATGAACGAACGTCTCTCCACTTACTCAGTTCTGAGAGATATGTGTGTGTGAAAGCCGTCCTTCACCTAGCTTGTTGGGAACACAAAGTTTCTTTTCAGTTGCAAACTCCATTCCATACATATATATCGGGAGGTACAAGCTCCAACTCGGTTTTACAGTGAAAACTGCAGGAACTTCAAACCGGCACAAGGAAACAGACTGAGAAAGCAGAGAAAAAGTGTCTCCTGCAACCCATTCCCTTGGTGCTAAATGAACGAACGTCTCTCCACTTGCTCAGTTCTGAGAGATAAGTGTGTGTGAACGCCGTCCTTCACCTAGCTTGTAGGGAACACAAAGTTTCTTTTCAGTTGCAAACTCCATTCCATACATATATATGGGGAGGTACTAGCTCCAAATCGGTTTTACAGTGAAAACTGCAGGAACTTCAAACCGGCACGAGGAAACAGACTGCGAAAGAAGAGAAAAAGTGTCTCCTGCAACCCTTTCCCTTGGTGCTAGATGAACGAACGTCTCTCCAATTGCTCAGTTCTGAGAGATAAGTGTGGGTGAAAGCCGTCCTTCACCTAGCTTGTTGGGAACACAAAGTTTCTTTTCAGTTGCAAACTCCATTCCATACATATATATTGAGAGGTACAAGCTCCAACTCAGTTTTACAGCGAAAACTGCAGGAACTTCAAACCGGCACTAGGAAACAGACTGAGAAAGCAGAGAAAAAGTGTCTCCTGCAACCCGTTCCCTTGGTGCTAAATGAACGAACGTCTCTCCACTTACTCAGTTCTGAGAGATATGTGTGTGTGAAAGCCGTCCTTCACCTAGCTTGTTGGGAACACAAAGTTTCTTTTCAGTAGCAAACTCCATTCCATACATATATATGGGGAGGTACAAGCTCCAACTCGGTTTTACAGTGAAAACTGCAGGAACTTCAAACCGGCACTAGAAAACAGACTGAGAAAGCAGAGAAAAAGTGTCTCCTGCAACCCATTCCCTTGGTGCTAAATGAACGAACGTCTCTCCACTTGCTCAGTTCTGAGAGATAAGTGTGTGTGAATGCCGTCCTTCACCTAGCTTGTAGGGAACACAAAGTTTCTTTTCAGTTGCAAACTCCATTCCATACATATATATGGGGAGGTACTAGCTCCAACTCGGTTTTACAGTGAAAACTGCAGGAACTTCAAACCGGCACTAGGAAACAGACTGCGAAAGAAGAGAAAAAGTGTCCCCTGCAACTCTTTCCCTTGGTGCTAGATGAACGAACGTCTCTCCACTTGCTCAGTTCTGAGAGATAAGTGTGTGTGAAAGCCGTCCTTCACCTAGCTTGTTGGGAACACAAAGTTTCTTTTCAGTTGCAAACTCCATTCCATACATATATATTGAGAGGTACTAGCTCCAATTCGATTTTACAGTGAAAACTGCAGGAACTTTAAACCGGCACTAGGTTACAGAATGAGAAAGCAGAGAAAAAGTGTCTCCTGCAACCCGATCCCTTGTTGCTAGCTGAACGAACGTCTCTCCACTTGCTCAGTTCTGAGAGATAAGTGTGTGTGAAAGCCGTCCTTCTCATAGCTTGTTGGGAACACAGTTTCTTTTCAGTTGCAAACTCCATTCCATACATATATATGGGGAGGTGCAAGCTCCAACCTGGTTTTACAGTGAAAACTGCAGGAACTTCAAACCGGCACTAGGAAACAAACTGGGAAAGCAGAGAAAAAGTGTCTCCTGCAACCCGTTCCCTTGGTGCTAGATGAACGAACGTCTCTCCGCTTGCTCAGTTCTGAGAGATAAGATTATGTGGAAGCCGTCCTTCACCTAACTTGTTGTGAACACAAAGTTTCTTTTCAGTTGCAAACTCCATTCCATACATATATATGGGGAGGTAAAAGCTCCAACTCGGTTTTACAGTGAAAACTGCAGGAACTTCAAACCGGCACTAGGAAACAGACTGAGAAAGCAGAGAAAAAGTGTCTCCTGCAATCCGTTCCCTTGGTGCTAGATGAACGAACGTCCCTCCCCTTGCTCAGTTCTGAGAGATAAGTGTGTGTGAAAGCCGTCCTTCACCTAGCTTGTTGGGAACACAAAGTTTCTTTTCAGTTGCAAACTCCATTCCATACATATATATGGGAGGTACAAGCTCCAACTCGGTTTTACATTGAAAACTGCAGGAACTTCATACCGGCACTAGGAAACAGACTGAGAAAGCAGAGAAAAAGTGTCTCCTGCAACCCGTTCCCTTGGTGCTAGATGAACGAACGTCTCTCCACTTACTCAGTTCTGAGAGATATCTGTGTGTGAAAGCCGTCCTTCAGCTAGCTTGTTGGGAACACAAAGTTTTTTTCAGTTGCAAACTCCATTCCATACATATATATGGGATGTACAAGCTCCAACTCGGTTTTACAGTGAAAACTGCAGGAACTTCAAAACGGCACTAGGAAACAGACTGAGAAAGCAGAGAAAAAGTGTCTCCTGCAACCCTTTCCCTTGGTGCTAGATGAACGAAAGTCTCGCCAATTGCTCAGTTCTGAGAGATAAGTGTGGGTGAAAGCCGTCCTTCACCAGGCTAGTTGGGAACACAAAGTTTCTTTTCAGTTGCAAACTCCATTCCATACATATATATTGAGAGGTACTAGCTCCAAATCGATTTTACAGTGAAAACTGCAGGAACTTTAAACCGGCACTAGGAAACAGACTGAGAAAGCAGAGAAAAAGTGTCTCCTGCAACCCGTTCCCTTGGTGCTAGATGAACGAACGTCTCTCCACTTGCTCAGTTCTGAGAGATAAGTGTGTGTGAAAGCCGTCCTTCACATAGCTTGTTGGGAACACAGTTTCTTTTCAGTTGCAAACCCCATTCCATACATATATATGGGGAGGTACAAGCTCCAACCCGGTTTTACAGTGAAAACTGCAGGAACTTCAAACCGGCACTAGGAAACAGACTGAGAAAGCAGAGAAAAAGTGTCTCCTGCAACCCGTTCCCTTGGTGCTAGATGAACGGGCGTCTCTCCAATTGCTCAGTTCTGAGAGATATGTGTGTGTGATAGCCGTCCTTCACCTAGCTTGTTGGGAACACAAAGTTTCTTTTCAGTTGCAAACTCCATTCCATACATATATATGGGGAGGTACAAGCTCCAACTCGGTTTTACTGTGAAAACTGCAGGAAATTCAAACCGGCACTAGGAAACAGACTGAGAAATTAGAGAAAATGTGTCTCCTGCAATCCGTTCCCTTGGTGCTAGATGAACGAACGTCTCTCCACTTGCTCAGTTCTGAGAGATAAGTGTGTGTGAAAGCCGTCCTTCACCTAGCTTGTTGGGAACACAAAGTTTCTTTTCAGTTGCAAACTCCATTCCATACGTATATATGGGAGGTACAAGCTCCAACACGGTTTTACAGTGAAAACTGCAGGAAATTCATACCGGCACTAGGAAACAGACTGAGAAAGCAGAGAAAAAGTGTCTCCTGCAACCCGTTCCCTTGGTTCTAAATAAACGAACGTCTCTCCACTTTCTCAGTTCTGAGAGATAAGTGTGTGTGAAAGCCGTCCTTCACCTAACTTGTTGGGAACACAAAGTTTCTTTTCAGTTGCAAACTCCATTCCATACATATATAAGGGAGATACAAGCTCCAACTCGGTTTTACAGTGAAAACTGCAGGAACTTCAAACCGGCACTAGGAAACAGACTGAGAAAGCAGAGAAAAAGTGTCTCCTGCAACCCGTTCCCTTGGTGCTAGATGAACGGACGTCTCTCCAATTGCTCAGTTCTGAGAGATAAGTGTGTGTGATAGCCGTCCTTCACCTAGCTTGTTGGGAACACAAAGTTTCTTTTCAGTTGCAAACTCCATTCCATACATATATATGGGAGGTACAAGCTCCAACTCAGTTTTACAGTGAAAAATGCAGGAACTTCAAACCGGCACTAGGAAACAGACTGAGAAAGCAGAAAAAAAGTGTCTCCTGCAACCCGTTCCCTTGGTGCTAGATGAACGAACGTCTCTCCACTTACTCAGTTCTGAGAGATATGTGTGTGTGAAAGCCGTCCTTCACCTAGCTTGTTGGGAACACAAAGTTTCTTTTCAGTTGCAAACTCCATTCCATACATATATATGGGGAGGTACAAGCTCCAACTCGGTTTTACAGTGAAAACTGCAGGAACTTCAAACCGGCACAAGGAAACAGACTGAGAAAGCAGAGAAAAAGTGTCCCCTGCAACCCTTTCCCTTGGTGCTAGATGAACGAACGTCTCTCCAATTGCTCAGTTCTGAGAGATAAGTGTGGGTGAAAGCCGTCCTTCACCTTGCTTGTTGGGAACACAAAGTTTCTTTTCAGTTGCAAACTCCATTCCATACATATATATTGAGAGGTACTAGCTCCAAATCGATTTTACAGTGAAAACTGCAGGAACTTTAAACCGGCACTAGGAAACAGACTGAGAAAGCAGAGAAAAAGTGTCTCCTGCAAACCGTTCCCTTGGTGCTAGATGAACGAACGTCTCTCCACTTGCTCAGTTCTGAGAGATAAGTGTGTGTGAAAGCCGTCCTTCACATAGCTTGTTGGGAACAGAAAGTTTCTTTTCAGTTGCAAACTCAATTCCATACATATATATGGGGAGGTACAAGCTCCAACCCGGTTTTACAGTGAAAACTGCAGGAACTTCAAACCGGCACTAGGAAACAGACTGAGAAAGCAGAGAAAATGTGTCTCCTGCAACCCGTTCCCTTGGTGCTAGATGAACGAACGTCTCTTCACTTGCTCATTTCTGAGATATAAGATTATGTGGAAGCCGTCCTTCACCTAGCTTGTTGGGAACACAAAGTTTCTTTTCAGTTGCAAACTCCATTCCATACATATATATGGGGAGGTACAAGCTCCAACTCGGTTTTACATTGAAAACTGCAGGAACTTCAAACTGGCACTAGGAAACAGACTGAGAAAGTAGAGAAAAAGTGTCTCCTGCAATCCGTTCCCTTGGTGCTAGATGAACGAACGTCTCTCCACTTGCTCAGTTCTGAGAGATAAGTGTGTGTGAACGCCGTCCTTCATCTAGCTTGTTGGGAACACAAAGTTTCTTTTCAGTTGCAAACTCCATTCCATACATATATATGGGGAGGTACAAGCTCCAACACGGTTTTACTGTGAAAACTGCAGGAACTTCAAACCGGCACTAGGAAACAGACTGAGAAAGCAGAGAAAAAGTGTCTCCTGCAACCCGTTCCCTTGGTGCTAGATGAACGGACGTCTCTCCAATTGCTCAGTTCTGAGAGATAAGTGTGTGTGATAGCCGTCCTTCACCTAGCTTGTTGGGAACACAAAGTGTCTTTTCAGTTGCAAACTCCATTCCATACATATACATGGGGAGGTACAAGCTCCAACTCAGTTTTACAGTGAAAACTGCAGGAACTTCAAACCGGCACTAGGAAACAGACTGAGAAAGCAGAGAAAAAGTGTCTCCTGCAACCCGTTCCCTTGGTGCTAGATGAACGAACGTCTCTCCACTTACTCAGTTCTGAGAGATATGTGTGTGTGAAAGCCGTCCTTCACCTAGCTTGTTGGGAACACAAAGTTTCTTTTCAGTTGCAAACTCCATTCCATACATATATATGGGGAGGTACAAGCTCCAACTCGTTTTTTCAGTGAAAACTGCAGGAACTTCAAACCGGCACAAGGAAACAGACTGAGAAAGCAGAGAAAAAGTGTCTCCTGCAACCCATTCCCTTGGTGCTAAATGAACGAACGTCTCTCCACTTGCTCAGTTCTGAGAGATAAGTGTGTGTGAACGCCGTCCTTCACCTAGCTTGTAGGGAACACAAAGTTTCTTTTCAGTTGCAAACTCCATTCCATACATATATATGGGGAGGTACTAGCTCCAAATCGGTTTTACAGTGAAAACTGCAGGAACTTCAAACCGGCACGAGGAAACAGACTGCGAAAGAAGAGAAAAAGTGTCTCCTGCAACCCTTTCCCTTGGTGCTAGATGAACGAACGTCTCTCCAATTGCTCAGTTCTGAGAGATAAGTGTGGGTGAAAGCCGTCCTTCACCTAGCTTGTTGGGAACACAAAGTTTCTTTTCAGTTGCAAACTCCATTCCATACATATATATTGAGAGGTACAAGCTCCAACTCAGTTTTACAGCGAAAACTGCAGGAACTTCAAACCGGCACTAGGAAACAGACTGAGAAAGCAGAGAAAAAGTGTCTCCTGCAACCCGTTCCCTTGGTGCTAAATGAACGAACGTCTCTCCACTTACTCAGTTCTGAGAGATATGTGTGTGTGAAAGCCGTCCTTCACCTAGCTTGTTGGGAACACAAAGTTTCTTTTCAGTAGCAAACTCCATTCCATACATATATATGGGGAGGTACAAGCTCCAACTCGGTTTTACAGTGAAAACTGCAGGAACTTCAAACCGGCACTAGAAAACAGACTGAGAAAGCAGAGAAAAAGTGTCTCCTGCAACCCGTTCCCTTGGTGCTAGATGAACGAACGTCTCTCCACTTGCTCAGTTCTGAGAGATAAGTGTGTGTGAATGCCGTCCTTCACCTAGCTTGTAGGGAACACAAAGTTTCTTTTCAGTTGCAAACTCCATTCCATACATATATATGGGGAGGTACTAGCTCCAACTCGGTTTTACAGTGAAAACTGCAGGAACTTCAAACCGGCACTAGGAAACAGACTGCGAAAGAAGAGAAAAAGTGTCCCCTGCAACTCTTTCCCTTGGTGCTAGATGAACGAACGTCTCTCCACTTGCTCAGTTCTGAGAGATAAGTGTGTGTGAAAGCCGTCCTTCACCTAGCTTGTTGGGAACACAAAGTTTCTTTTCAGTTGCAAACTCCATTCCATACATATATATTGAGAGGTACTAGCTCCAATTCGATTTTACAGTGAAAACTGCAGGAACTTTAAACAGGCACTAGGTTACAGAATGAGAAAGCAGAGAAAAAGTGTCTCCTGCAACCCGATCCCTTGTTGCTAGCTGAACGAACGTCTCTCCACTTGCTCAGTTCTGAGAGATAAGTGTGTGTGAAAGCCGTCCTTCACATAGCTTGTTGGGAACACAGTTTCTTTTCAGTTTCAAACTCCATTCCATACATATATATGGGGAGGTGCAAGCTCCAACCTTGTTTTACAGTGAAAACTGCAGGAACTTCAAACCGGCACTAGGAAACAAACTGGGAAAGCAGAGAAAAAGTGTCTCCTGCAACCCGTTCCCTTGGTGCTAGATGAACGAACGTCTCTCCGCTTGCTCAGTTCTGAGAGATAAGATTATGTGGAAGCCGTCCTTCACCTAACTTGTTGTGAACACAAAGTTTCTTTTCAGTTGCAAACTCCATTCCATACATATATATGGGGAGGTAAAAGCTCCAACTCGGTTTTACAGTGAAAACTGCAGGAACTTCAAACCGGCACTAGGAAACAGACTGAGAAAGCAGAGAAAAAGTGTCTCCTGCAATCCGTTCCCTTGGTGCTAGATGAACGAACGTCCCTCCACTTGCTCAGTTCTGAGAGATAAGCGTGTGTGAAAGCCGTCCTTCACATAGCTTGTTGGGAACACAGTTTCTTTTCAGTTGCAAACCCCATTCCATACATATATATGGGGAGGTACAAGCTCCAACCCGGTTTTACAGTGAAAACTGCAGGAACTTCAAACCGGCACTAGGAAACAGACTGAGAAAGCAGAGAAAAAATGTGTCTCCTGCAATCCGTTCCCTTGGTGCTAGATGAACGAACGTCTCTCCACTTGCTCAGTTCTGAGAGATAAGTGTGTGTTAAAGCCGTCCTTCACATAGCTTGTTGGGAACACAGATTCTTTTCAGTTGCAATCTCCATTCCATACATATATGTGGGGAGGTACAAGCTCCAACTCGGTTTTACAGTGAAAAATGCAGGAACTTCAGACAGGCACTAGGAAACAGACTGAGAAAGCAGAGAAAAAGTGTCTCCTGCAACCCGTTCCCTTGGTGCTAGATGAACGAACGTCTCTCCACTTACTCAGTTCTGAGAGATATGTGTGTGTGAAAGCCGTCCTTCACCTAGCTTGTTGGGAACACAAAGTTTCTTTTCAGTTGCAAACTCCATTCCATACATATATATGGGGAGGTACAAGCTCCAACTCGTTTTTTCAGTGAAAACTGCAGGAACTTCAAACCGGCACAAGGAAACAGACTGAGAAAGCAGAGAAAAAGTGTCTCCTGCAACCCATTCCCTTGGTGCTAAATGAACGAACGTCTCTCCACTTGCTCAGTTCTGAGAGATAAGTGTGTGTGAACGCCGTCCTTCACCTAGCTTGTAGGGAACACAAAGTTTCTTTTCAGTTGCAAACTCCATTCCATACATATATATGGGGAGGTACTAGCTCCAAATCGGTTTTACAGTGAAAACTGCAGGAACTTCAAACCGGCACGAGGAAACAGACTGCGAAAGAAGAGAAAAAGTGTCTCCTGCAACCCTTTCCCTTGGTGCTAGATGAACGAACGTCTCTCCAATTGCTCAGTTCTGAGAGATAAGTGTGGGTGAAAGCCGTCCTTCACCTAGCTTGTTGGGAACACAAAGTTTCTTTTCAGTTGCAAACTCCATTCCATACATATATATTGAGAGGTACAAGCTCCAACTCAGTTTTACAGCGAAAACTGCAGGAACTTCAAACCGGCACTAGGAAACAGACTGAGAAAGCAGAGAAAAAGTGTCTCCTGCAACCCGTTCCCTTGGTGCTAAATGAACGAACGTCTCTCCACTTACTCAGTTCTGAGAGATATGTGTGTGTGAAAGCCGTCCTTCACCTAGCTTGTTGGGAACACAAAGTTTCTTTTCAGTAGCAAACTCCATTCCATACATATATATGGGGAGGTACAAGCTCCAACTCGGTTTTACAGTGAAAACTGCAGGAACTTCAAACCGGCACTAGAAAACAGACTGAGAAAGCAGAGAAAAAGTGTCTCCTGCAACCCGTTCCCTTGGTGCTAGATGAACGAACGTCTCTCCACTTGCTCAGTTCTGAGAGATAAGTGTGTGTGAATGCCGTCCTTCACCTAGCTTGTAGGGAACACAAAGTTTCTTTTCAGTTGCAAACTCCATTCCATACATATATATGGGGAGGTACTAGCTCCAACTCGGTTTTACAGTGAAAACTGCAGGAACTTCAAACCGGCACTAGGAAACAGACTGCGAAAGAAGAGAAAAAGTGTCCCCTGCAACTCTTTCCCTTGGTGCTAGATGAACGAACGTCTCTCCACTTGCTCAGTTCTGAGAGATAAGTGTGTGTGAAAGCCGTCCTTCACCTAGCTTGTTGGGAACACAAAGTTTCTTTTCAGTTGCAAACTCCATTCCATACATATATATTGAGAGGTACTAGCTCCAATTCGATTTTACAGTGAAAACTGCAGGAACTTTAAACAGGCACTAGGTTACAGAATGAGAAAGCAGAGAAAAAGTGTCTCCTGCAACCCGATCCCTTGTTGCTAGCTGAACGAACGTCTCTCCACTTGCTCAGTTCTGAGAGATAAGTGTGTGTGAAAGCCGTCCTTCACATAGCTTGTTGGGAACACAGTTTCTTTTCAGTTTCAAACTCCATTCCATACATATATATGGGGAGGTGCAAGCTCCAACCTTGTTTTACAGTGAAAACTGCAGGAACTTCAAACCGGCACTAGGAAACAAACTGGGAAAGCAGAGAAAAAGTGTCTCCTGCAACCCGTTCCCTTGGTGCTAGATGAACGAACGTCTCTCCGCTTGCTCAGTTCTGAGAGATAAGATTATGTGGAAGCCGTCCTTCACCTAACTTGTTGTGAACACAAAGTTTCTTTTCAGTTGCAAACTCCATTCCATACATATATATGGGGAGGTAAAAGCTCCAACTCGGTTTTACAGTGAAAACTGCAGGAACTTCAAACCGGCACTAGGAAACAGACTGAGAAAGCAGAGAAAAAGTGTCTCCTGCAATCCGTTCCCTTGGTGCTAGATGAACGAACGTCCCTCCACTTGCTCAGTTCTGAGAGATAAGTGTGTGTGAAAGCCGTCCTTCACCTAGCTTGTTGGGAACACAAAGTTTCTTTTCAGTTGCAAACTCCATTCCATACATATATATGGGAGGTACAAGCTCCAACTCGGTTTTACATTGAAAACTGCAGGAACTTCATACCGGCACTAGGAAACAGACTGAGAAAGCAGAGAAAAAGTGTCTCCTGCAACCCGTTCCCTTGGTGCTAGATGAACGAACGTCTCTCCACTTACTCAGTTCTGAGAGATAAGTGTGTGTGAAAGCCGTCCTTCAGCTAGCTTGTTGGGAACACAAAGTTTTTTTCAGTTGCAAACTCCATTCCATACATATATATGGGATGTACAAGCTCCAACTCGGTTTTACAGTGAAAACTGCAGGAACTTCAAAACGGCACTAGGAAACAGACTGAGAAAGCAGAGAAAAAGTGTCTCCTGCAACCCTTTCCCTTGGTGCTAGATGAACGAAAGTCTCTCCAATTGCTCAGTTCTGAGAGATAAGTGTGGGTGAAAGCCGTCCTTCACCTAGCTAGTTGGGAACACAAAGTTTCTTTTCAGTTGCAAACTCCATTCCATACATATATATTGAGAGGTACTAGCTCCAAATCGATTTTACAGTGAAAACTGCAGGAACTTTAAACCGGCACTAGGAAACAGACTGAGAAAGCAGAGAAAAAGTGTCTCCTGCAACCCGTTCCCTTGGTGCTAGATGAACGAACGTCTCTCCACTTGCTCAGTTCTGAGAGATAAGTGTGTGTGAAAGCCGTCCTTCACATAGCTTGTTGGGAACACAGTTTCTTTTCAGTTGCAAACCCCATTCCATACATATATATGGGGAGGTACAAGCTCCAACCCGGTTTTACAGTGAAAACTGCAGGAACTTCAAACCGGCACTAGGAAACAGACTGAGAAAGCAGAGAAAAAATGTGTCTCCTGCAACCCGTTCCCTTGGTGCTAGATGAACGGGCGTCTCTCCAATTGCTCAGTTCTGAGAGATATGTGTGTGTGATAGCCGTCCTTCACCTAGCTTGTTGGGAACACAAAGTTTCTTTTCAGTTGCAAACTCCATTCCATACATATATATGGGGAGGTACAAGCTCCAACTCGGTTTTACTGTGAAAACTGCAGGAAATTCAAACCGGCACTAGGAAACAGACTGAGAAATTAGAGAAAATGTGTCTCCTGCAATCCGTTCCCTTGGTGCTAGATGAACGAACGTCTCTCCACTTGCTCAGTTCTGAGAGATAAGTGTGTGTGAAAGCCGTCCTTCACCTAGCTTGTTGGGAACACAAAGTTTCTTTTCAGTTGCAAACTCCATTCCATACGTATATATGGGAGGTACAAGCTCCAACACGGTTTTACAGTGAAAACTGCAGGAAATTCATACCGGCACTAGGAAACAGACTGAGAAAGCAGAGAAAAATTGTCTCCTGCAACCCGTTCCCTTGGTTCTAAATAAACGAACGTCTCTCCACTTTCTCAGTTCTGAGAGATAAGTGTGTGTGAAAGCCGTCCTTCACCTAACTTGTTGGGAACACAAAGTTTCTTTTCAGTTGCAAACTCCATTCCATACATATATAAGGGAGATACAAGCTCCAACTCGGTTTTACAGTGAAAACTGCAGGAACTTCAAACCGGCACTAGGAAACAGACTGAGAAAGCAGAGAAAAAGTGTCTCCTGCAACCCGTTCCCTTGGTGCTAGATGAACGGACGTCTCTCCAATTGCTCAGTTCTGAGAGATAAGTGTGTGTGATAGCCGTCCTTCACCTAGCTTGTTGGGAACACAAAGTTTCTTTTCAGTTGCAAACTCCATTCCATACATATATATGGGAGGTACAAGCTCCAACTCAGTTTTACAGTGAAAACTGCAGAAACTTCAAACCGGCACTAGGAAACAGACTGAGAAAGCAGAGAAAAAGTGTCTCCTGCAACCCGTTCCCTTGGTGCTAGATGAACGGGCGTCTCTCCAATTGCTCAGTTCTGAGAGATATGTGTGTGTGATAGCCGTCCTTCACCTAGCTTGTTGGGAACACAAAGTTTCTTTTCAGTTGCAAACTCCATTCCATACATATATATGGGGAGGTACAAGCTCCAACTCGGTTTTACTGTGAAAACTGCAGGAAATTCAAACCGGCACTAGGAAACAGACTGAGAAATTAGAGAAAATGTGGCTCCTGCAATCCGTTCCCTTGGTGCTAGATGAACGAACGTCTCTCCACTTGCTCAGTTCTGAGAGATAAGTGTGTGTGAAAGCTGTCCTTCACCTAGCTTGTTGGGAACACAAAGTTTCTTTTCAGTTGCAAACTCCATTCCATACGTATATATGGGAGGTACAAGCTCCAACACGGTTTTACAGTGAAAACTGCAGGAAATTCATACCGGCACTAGGAAACAGACTGAGAAAGCAGAGAAAAATTGTCTCCTGCAACCCGTTCCCTTGGTTCTAAATAAACGAACGTCTCTCCACGTTCTCAGTTCTGAGAGATAAGTGTGTGTGAAAGCCGTCCTTCACCTAACTTGTTGGGAACACAAAGTTTCTTTTCAGTTGCAAACTCCATTCCATACATATATAAGGGAGATACAAGCTCCAACTCGGTTTTACAGTGAAAACTGCAGGAACTTCAAACCGGCACTAGGAAACAGACTGAGAAAGCAGAGAAAAAGTGTCTCCTGCAACCCGTTCCCTTGGTGCTAGATGAACGGACGTCTCTCCAATTGCTCAGTTCTGAGAGATAAGTGTGTGTGATAGCCGTCCTTCACCTAGCTTGTTGGGAACACAAAGTTTCTTTTCAGTTGCAAACTCCATTCCATACATATATATGGGAGGTACAAGCTCCAACTCAGTTTTACAGTGAAAACTGCAGGAACTTCAAACCGGCACTAGGAAACAGACTGAGAAAGCAGAAAAAAAGTGTCTCCTGCAACCCGTTCCCTTGGTGCTAGATGAACGAACGTCTCTCCACTTACTCAGTTCTGAGAGATATGTGTGTGTGAAAGCCGTCCTTCACCTAGCTTGTTGGGAACACAAAGTTTCTTTTCAGTTGCAAACTCCATTCCATACATATATATGGGGAGGTACAAGCTCCAACTCGGTTTTACAGTGAAAACTGCAGGAACTTCAAACCGGCACTAGGAAACAGACTGAGAAAGCAGAGAAAAAGTGTGTCCTGCAATCCGTTCCCTTGGTGCTAGATGAACGAACGTCCCTCCACTTGCTAAGTTCTGAGAGATAAGTGTGTGTGAAAGCCGTCCTTCACCTAGCTTGTTGGGAACACAAAGTTTCTTTTCAGTTGCAAACTCCATTCCATACATATATATGGGAGGTACAAGCTCCAACTCGGTTTTACAGTGAAAACTGCAGGAACTTCATACCGGCACTAGGAAACAGACTGAGAAAGCAGAGAAAAAGTGTCTCCTGCAACCCGTTCCCTTGGTGCTAGATGAACGATCGTCTCTCCACTTACTCAGTTCTGAGAGATAAGTGTGTGTGAAAGCCGTCCTTCAGCTAGCTTGTTGGGAACACAAAGTTTTTTTCAGTTGCAAACTCCATTCCATACATATATATGGGATGTACAAGCTCCAACTCGGTTTTACAGTGAAAACTGCAGGAACTTCAAACCGGCACAAGGAAACAGACTGAGAAAGCAGAGAAAAAGTGTCCCCTGCAACCCTTTCCCTTGGTGCTAGATGAACGAACGTCTCTCCAATTGCTCAGTTCTGAGAGATAAGTGTGGGTGAAAGCCGTCCTTCACCTTGCTTGTTGGGAACACAAAGTTTCTTTTCAGTTGCAAACTCCATTCCATACATATATATTGAGAGGTACTAGCTCCAAATCGATTTTACAGTGAAAACTGCAGGAACTTTAAACCGGCACTAGGAAACAGACTGAGAAAGCAGAGAAAAAGTGTCTCCTGCAAACCGTTCCCTTGGTGCTAGATGAACGAACGTCTCTCCACTTGCTCAGTTCTGAGAGATAAGTGTGTGTGAAAGCCGTCCTTCACATAGCTTGTTGGGAACAGAAAGTTTCTTTTCAGTTGCAAAATCAATTCCATACATATATATGGGGAGGTACAAGCTCCAACCCGGTTTTACAGTGAAAACTGCAGGAACTTCAAACCGGCACTAGGAAACAGACTGAGAAAGCAGAGAAAATGTGTCTCCTGCAACCCGTTCCCTTGGTGCTAGATGAACGAACGTCTCTTCACTTGCTCAGTTCTGAGATATAAGATTATGTGGAAGCCGTCCTTCACCTAGCTTGTTGGGAACACAAAGTTTCTTTTCAGTTGCAAACTCCATTCCATACATATATATGGGGAGGTACAAGCTCCAACTCGGTTTTACAGTGAAAACTGCAGGAACTTCAAACTGGCACTAGGAAACAGACTGAGAAAGTAGAGAAAAAGTGTCTCCTGCAATCCGTTCCCTTGGTGCTAGATGAACGAACGTCTCTCCACTTGCTCAGTTCTGAGAGATAAGTGTGTGTGAACGCCGTCCTTCATCTAGCTTGTTGGGAACACAAAGTTTCTTTTCAGTTGCAAACTCCATTCCATACATATATATGGGGAGGTACAAGCTCCAACACGGTTTTACTGTGAAAACTGCAGGAACTTCAAACCGGCACTAGGAAACAGACTGAGAAAGCAGAGAAAAAGTGTCTCCTGCAACCCGTTCCCTTGGTGCTAGATGAACGGACGTCTCTCCAATTGCTCAGTTCTGAGAGATAAGTGTGTGTGATAGCCGTCCTTCACCTAGCTTGTTGGGAACACAAAGTGTCTTTTCAGTTGCAAACTCCATTCCATACATATACATGGGGAGGTACAAGCTCCAACTCAGTTTTACAGTGAAAACTGCAGGAACTTCAAACCGGCACTAGGAAACAGACTGAGAAAGCAGAGAAAAAGTGTCTCCTGCAACCCGTTCCCTTGGTGCTAGATGAACGAACGTCTCTCCACTTACTCAGTTCTGAGAGATATCTGTGTGTGAAAGCCGTCCTTCACCTAGCTTGATGGGAACACAAAGTTTCTTTTCAGTTGCAAACTCCATTCTATACATATATATGGGGAGGTACAAGCTCCAACTCGGTTTTACAGTGAAAACTGCAGGAACTTCAAACCGGCACTAGGAAACAGACTGAGAAAGCAGAGAAAAAGTGTCTCCTGCAACCCGTTCCCTTGGTGCTAGATGAACGAACGTCCCTCCACTTGCTAAGTTCTGAGAGATAAGTGTGTGTGAAAGCCGTCCTTCACCTAGCTTGTTGGGAACACAAAGTTTCTTTTCAGTTGCAAACTCCATTCCATACATATATATGGGAGGTACAAGCTCCAACTCGGTTTTACAGTGAAAACTGCAGGAACTTCATACCGGCACTAGGAAACAGACTGAGAAAGCAGAGAAAAAGTGTCTCCTGCAACCCGTTCCCTTGGTGCTAGATGAACGATCGTCTCTCCACTTACTCAGTTCTGAGAGATAAGTGTGTGTGAAAGCCGTCCTTCAGCTAGCTTGTTGGGAACACAAAGTTTTTTCAGTTGCAAACTCCATTCCATACATATATATGGGATGTACAAGCTCCAACTCGGTTTTACAGTGAAAACTGCAGGAACTTCAAAACGGCACTAGGAAACAGACTGAGAAAGCAGAGAAAAAGTGTCCCCTGCAACCCTTTCCCTTGGTGCTAGATGAACGAACGTCTCTCCAATTGCTCAGTTCTGAGAGATAAGTGTGGGTGAAAGCCGTCCTTCACCTAGCTTGTTGGGAACACAAAGTTTCTTTTCAGTTGCAAACTCCATTCCATACATATATATTGAGAGGTACTAGCTCCAAATCGATTTTACAATGAAAACTGCAGGAACTTTAAACCGGCACTAGGAAACAGACTGAGAAAGCAGAGAAAAAGTGTCTCCTGCAACCCGTTCCCTTGGTGCTAGATGAACGAACGTCTCTCCACTTGCTCAGTTCTGAGAGATAAGTGTGTGTGAAAGCCGTCCTTCACCTAGCTTGTTGGGAACACAAAGTTTCTTTTCAGTTGCAAACTCCATTCCATACGTATATATGGGAGGTACAAGCTCCAACACGGTTTTACAGTGAAAACTGCAGGAACTTCATACCGGCACTAGGAAACAGACTGAGAAAGCAGAGAAAAATTGTCTCCTGCAACCCGTTCCCTTGGTTCTAAATAAACGAACGTCTCTCCACTTTCTCAGTTCTGAGAGATAAGTGTGTGTGAAAGCCGTCCTTCACCTAACTTGTTGGGAACACAAAGTTTCTTTTCAGTGGCAAACTCCATTCCATACATATATAAGGGATATACAAGCTCCAACTCGGTTTTACAGTGAAAACTGCAGGAACTTCAAACCGGCACTAGGAAACAGACTGAGAAAGCAGAGAAAAAGTGTCTCCTGCAACCCATTCCCTTGGTGCTAGATGAACGGACGTCTCTCCAATTGCTCAGTTCTGAGAGATAAGTGTGTGTGATAGCAGTCCTTCACCTAGCTTGTTGGGAACACAAAGTTTCTTTTCAGTTGCAAACTCCATTCCATACATATATATGGGAGGTACAAGCTCCAACTCAGTTTAACAGTGAAAACTGCAGGAACTTCAAACCGGCACTAGGAAACAGACTGAGAAAGCAGAGAAAAAGTGTCTCCTGCAACCCGTTCCCTTGGTGCTAGATGAACGAACGTCTCTCCACTTACTCAGTTCTGAGAGATATGTGTGTGTGAAAGCCGTCCTTCACCTAGCTTGTTGGGAACACAAAGTTTCTTTTCAGTTGCAAACTCCATTCCATACATATATATGGGGAGGTACAAGCTCCAACTCGGTTTTACAGTGAAAACTGCAGGAACTTCAAACCGGCACTAGGAAACAGACTGAGAAAGCAGAGAAAAAGTGTGTCCTGCAATCCGTTCCCTTGGTGCTAGATGAACGAACGTCCCTCCACTTGCTAAGTTCTGAGAGATAAGTGTGTGTGAAAGCCGTCCTTCACCTAGCTTGTTGGGAACACAAAGTTTCTTTTCAGTTGCAAACTCCATTCCATATATATATATGGGAGGTACAAGCTCCAACTCGGTTTTACAGTGAAAACTGCAGGAACTTCATACCGGCACTAGGAAACAGACTGAGAAAGCAGAGAAAAAGTGTCTCCTGCAACCCGTTCCCTTGGTGCTAGATGAACGATCGTCTCTCCACTTACTCAGTTCTGAGAGATAAGTGTGTGTGAAAGCCGTCCTTCAGCTAGCTTGTTGGGAACACAAAGTTTTTTTCAGTTGCAAACTCCATTCCATACATATATATGGGATGTACAAGCTCCAACTCGGTTTTACAGTGAAAACTGCAGGAACTTCAAACCGGCACAAGGAAACAGACTGAGAAAGCAGAGAAAAAGTGTCCCCTGCAACCCTTTCCCTTGGTGCTAGATGAACGAACGTCTCTCCAATTGCTCAGTTCTGAGAGATAAGTGTGGGTGAAAGCCGTCCTTCACCTTGCTTGTTGGGAACACAAAGTATCTTTTCAGTTGCAAACTCCATTCCATACATATATATTGAGAGGTACTAGCTCCAAATCGATTTTACAGTGAAAACTGCAGGAACTTTAAACCGGCACTAGGAAACAGACTGAGAAAGCAGAGAAAAAGTGTCTCCTGCAAACCGTTCCCTTGGTGCTAGATGAACGAACGTCTCTCCACTTGCTCAGTTCTGAGAGATAAGTGTGTGTGAAAGCCGTCCTTCACATAGCTTGTTGGGAACAGAAAGTTTCTTTTCAGTTGCAAACTCAATTCCATACATATATATGGGGAGGTACAAGCTCCAACCCGGTTTTACAGTGAAAACTGCAGGAACTTCAAACCGGCACTAGGAAACAGACTGAGAAAGCAGAGAAATTGTGTCTCCTGCAACCCGTTCCCTTGGTGCTAGATGAACGAACGTCTCTTCACTTGCTCAGTTCTGAGATATAAGATTATGTGGAAGCCGTCCTTCACCTAGCTTGTTGGGAACACAAAGTTTCTTTTCAGTTGCAAACTCCATTCCATACATATATATGGGGAGGTACAAGCTCCAACTCGGTTTTACAGTGAAAACTGCAGGAACTTCAAAACGGCACTAGGAAACAGACTGAGAAAGCAGAGAAAAAGTGTCTCCTGCAACCCGTTCCCTTGGTGCTAGATGAACGATCGTCTCTCCACTTACTCAGTTCTGAGAGATAAGTGTGTGTGAAAGCCGTCCTTCAGCTAGCTTGTTGGGAACACAAAGTTTTTTTCAGTTGCAAACTCCATTCCATACATATATATGGGATGTACAAGCTCCAACTCGGTTTTACAGTGAAAACTGCAGGAACTTCAAAACGGCACTAGGAAACAGACTGAGAAAGCAGAGAAAAAGTGTCCCCTGCAACCCTTTCCCTTGGTGCTAGATGAACGAACGTCTCTCCAATTGCTCAGTTCTGAGAGATAAGTGTGGGTGAAAGCCGTCCTTCACCTTGCTTGTTGGGAACACAAAGTATCTTTTCAGTTGCAAACTCCATTCCATACATATATATTGAGAGGTACTAGCTCCAAATCGATTTTACAGTGAAAACTGCAGGAACTTTAAACCGGCACTAGGAAACAGACTGAGAAAGCAGAGAAAAAGTGTCTCCTGCAAACCGTTCCCTTGGTGCTAGATGAACGAACGTCTCTCCACTTGCTCAGTTCTGAGAGATAAGTGTGTGTGAAAGCCGTCCTTCACATAGCTTGTTGGGAACAGAAAGTTTCTTTTCAGTTGCAAACTCAATTCCATACATATATATGGGGAGGTACAAGCTCCAACCCGGTTTTACAGTGAAAACTGCAGGAACTTCAAACCGGCACTAGGAAACAGACTGAGAAAGCAGAGAAATTGTGTCTCCTGCAACCCGTTCCCTTGGTGCTAGATGAACGAACGTCTCTTCACTTGCTCAGTTCTGAGATATAAGATTATGTGGAAGCCGTCCTTCACCTAGCTTGTTGGGAACACAAAGTTTCTTTTCAGTTGCAAACTCCATTCCATACATATATATGGGGAGGTACAAGCTCCAACTCGGTTTTACAGTGAAAACTGCAGGAACTTCAAAACGGCACTAGGAAACAGACTGAGAAAGCAGAGAAAAAGTGTCTCCTGCAACCCGTTCCCTTGGTGCTAGATGAACGATCGTCTCTCCACTTACTCAGTTCTGAGAGATAAGTGTGTGTGAAAGCCGTCCTTCAGCTAGCTTGTTGGGAACACAAAGTTTTTTTCAGTTGCAAACTCCATTCCATACATATATATGGGATGTACAAGCTCCAACTCGGTTTTACAGTGAAAACTGCAGGAACTTCAAAACGGCACTAGGAAACAGACTGAGAAAGCAGAGAAAAAGTGTCCCCTGCAACCCTTTCCCTTGGTGCTAGATGAACGAACGTCTCTCCAATTGCTCAGTTCTGAGAGATAAGTGTGGGTGAAAGCCGTCCTTCACCTAGCTTGTTGGGAACACAAAGTTTCTTTTCAGTTGCAAACTCCATTCCATACATATATATTGAGAGGTACTAGCTCCAAATCGATTTTACAATGAAAACTGCAGGAACTTTAAACCGGCACTAGGAAACAGACTGAGAAAGCAGAGAAAAAGTGTCTCCTGCAACCCGTTCCCTTGGTGCTAGATGAACGAACGTCTCTCCACTTGCTCAGTTCTGAGAGATAAGTGTGTGTGAAAGCCGTCCTTCACCTAGCTTGTTGGGAACACAAAGTTTCTTTTCAGTTGCAAACTCCATTCCATACGTATATATGGGAGGTACAAGCTCCAACACGGTTTTACAGTGAAAACTGCAGGAACTTCATACCGGCACTAGGAAACAGACTGAGAAAGCAGAGAAAAATTGTCTCCTGCAACCCGTTCCCTTGGTTCTAAATAAACGAACGTCTCTCCACTTTCTCAGTTCTGAGAGATAAGTGTGTGTGAAAGCCGTCCTTCACCTAACTTGTTGGGAACACAAAGTTTCTTTTCAGTTGCAAACTCCATTCCATACATATATAAGGGATATACAAGCTCCAACTCGGTTTTACAGTGAAAACTGCAGGAACTTCAAACCGGCACTAGGAAACAGACTGAGAAAGCAGAGAAAAAGTGTCTATTGCAACCCATTCCCTTGGTGCTAGATGAACGGACGTCTCTCCAATTGCTCAGTTCTGAGAGATAAGTGTGTGTGATAGCAGTCCTTCACCTAGCTTGTTGGGAACACAAAGTTTCTTTTCAGTTGCAAACTCCATTCCATACATATATATGGGAGGTACAAGCTCCAACTCAGTTTAACAGTGAAAACTGCAGGAACTTCAAACCGGCACTAGGAAACAGACTGAGAACGCAGAGAAAAAGTGTCTCCTGCAACCCGTTCCCTTGGTGCTAGATGAACGAACGTCTCTCCACTTACTCAGTTCTGAGAGATATGTGTGTGTGAAAGCCGTCCTTCACCTAGCTTGTTGGGAACACAAAGTTTCTTTTCAGTTGCAAACTCCATTCCATACATATATATGGGGAGGTACAAGCTCCAACTCGGTTTTACAGTGAAAACTGCAGGAACTTCAAACCGGCACTAGGAAACAGACTGAGAAAGCAGAGAAAAAGTGTGTCCTGCAATCCGTTCCCTTGGTGCTAGATGAACGAACGTCCCTCCACTTGCTAAGTTCTGAGAGATAAGTGTGTGTGAAAGCCGTCCTTCACCTAGCTTGTTGGGAACACAAAGTTTCTTTTCAGTTGCAAACTCCATTCCATACATATATATGGGAGGTACAAGCTCCAACTCGGTTTTACAGTGAAAACTGCAGGAACTTCATACCGGCACTAGGAAACAGACTGAGAAAGCAGAGAAAAAGTGTCTCCTGCAACCCGTTCCCTTGGTGCTAGATGAACGTTCGTCTCTCCACTTACTCAGTTCTGAGAGATAAGTGTGTGTGAAAGCCGTCCTTCAGCTAGCTTGTTGGGAACACAAAGTTTTTTTCAGTTGCAAACTCCATTCCATACATATATATGGGATGTACAAGCTCCAACTCGGTTTTACAGTGAAAACTGCAGGAACTTCAAACCGGCACAAGGAAACAGACTGAGAAAGCAGAGAAAAAGTGTCCCCTGCAACCCTTTCCCTTGGTGCTAGATGAACGAACGTCTCTCCAATTGCTCAGTTCTGAGAGATAAGTGTGGGTGAAAGCCGTCCTTCACCTTGCTTGTTGGGAACACAAAGTTTCTTTTCAGTTGCAAACTCCATTCCATACATATATATTGAGAGGTACTAGCTCCAAATCGATTTTACAGTGAAAACTGCAGGAACTTTAAACCGGCACTAGGAAACAGACTGAGAAAGCAGAGAAAAAGTGTCTCCTGCAAACCGTTCCCTTGGTGCTAGATGAACGAACGTCTCTCCACTTGCTCAGTTCTGAGAGATAAGTGTGTGTGAAAGCCGTCCTTCACATAGCTTGTTGGGAACAGAAAGTTTCTTTTCAGTTGCAAACTCAATTCCATACATATATATGGGGAGGTACAAGCTCCAACCCGGTTTTACAGTGAAAACTGCAGGAACTTCAAACCGGCACTAGGAAACAGACTGAGAAAGCAGAGAAAATGTGTCTCCTGCAACCCGTTCCCTTGGTGCTAGATGAACGAACGTCTCTTCACTTGCTCAGTTCTGAGATATAAGATTATGTGGAAGCCGTCCTTCACCTAGCTTGTTGGGAACACAAAGTTTCTTTTCAGTTGCAAACTCCATTCCATACATATATATGGGGAGGTACAAGCTCCAACTCGGTTTTACAGTGAAAACTGCAGGAACTTCAAACTGGCACTAGGAAACAGACTGAGAAAGTAGAGAAAAAGTGTCTCCTGCAATCCGTTCCCTTGGTGCTAGATGAATGAACGTCTCTCCACTTGCTCAGTTCTGAGAGATAAGTGTGTGTGAACGCCGTCCTTCATCTAGCTTGTTGGGAACACAAAGTTTCTTTTCAGTTGCAAAATCCATTCCATACATATATATGGGGAGGTACAAGCTCCAACTCGGTTTTACAGTGAAAACTGCAGGAACTTCAAAACGGCACTAGGAAACAGACTGAGAAAGCAGAGAAAAAGTGTCCCCTGCAACCCTTTCCCTTGGTGCTAGATGAACGAACGTCTCTCCAATTGCTCAGTTCTGAGAGATAAGTGTGGGTGAAAGCCGTCCTTCACCTAGCTTGTTGGGAACACAAAGTTTCTTTTCAGTTGCAAACTCCATTCCATACATATATATTGAGAGGTACTAGCTCCAAATCGATTTTACAATGAAAACTGCAGGAACTTTAAACCGGCACTAGGAAACAGACTGAGAAAGCAGAGAAAAAGTGTCTCCTGCAACCCGTTCCCTTGGTGCTAGATGAACGAACGTCTCTCCACTTGCTCAGTTCTGAGAGATAAGTGTGTGTGAAAGCCGTCCTTCACCTAGCTTGTTGGGAACACAAAGTTTCTTTTCAGTTGCAAACTCCATTCCATACGTATATATGGGAGGTACAAGCTCCAACACGGTTTTACAGTGAAAACTGCAGGAACTTCATACCGGCACTAGGAAACAGACTGAGAAAGCAGAGAAAAATTGTCTCCTGCAACCCGTTCCCTTGGTTCTAAATAAACGAACGTCTCTCCACTTTCTCAGTTCTGAGAGATAAGTGTGTGTGAAAGCCGTCCTTCACCTAACTTGTTGGGAACACAAAGTTTCTTTTCAGTTGCAAACTCCATTCCATACATATATAAGGGAGATACAAGCTCCAACTCGGTTTTACAGTGAAAACTGCAGGAACTTCAAACCGGCACTAGGAAACAGACTGAGAAAGCAGAGAAAAAGTGTCTCCTGCAACCCATTCCCTTGGTGCTAGATGAACGGACGTCTCTCCAATTGCTCAGTTCTGAGAGATAAGTGTGTGTGATAGCAGTCCTTCACCTAGCTTGTTGGGAACACAAAGTTTCTTTTCAGTTGCAAACTCCATTCCATACATATATATGGGAGGTACAAGCTCCAACTCAGTTTTACAGTGAAAACTGCAGGAACTTCAAACCGGCACTAGGAAACAGACTGAGAAAGCAGAGAAAAAGTGTCTCCTGCAACCCGTTCCCTTGGTGCTAGATGAACGAACGTCTCTCCACTTACTCAGTTCTGAGAGATATGTGTGTGTGAAAGCCGTCCTTCACCTAGCTTGTTGGGAACACAAAGTTTCTTTTCAGTTGCAAACTCCATTCCATACATATATATGGGGAGGTACAAGCTCCAACTCGGTTTTACAGTGAAAACTGCAGGAACTTCATACCGGCACTAGGAAACAGACTGAGAAAGCAGAGAAAAAGTGTGTCCTGCAATCCGTTCCCTTGGTGCTAGATGAACGAACGTCCCTCCACTTGCTAAGTTCTGAGAGATAAGTGTGTGTGAAAGCCGTCCTTCACCTAGCTTGTTGGGAACACAAAGTTTCTTTTCAGTTGCAAACTCCATTCCATACATATATATGGGAGGTACAAGCTCCAACTCGGTTTTACAGTGAAAACTGCAGGAACTTCATACCGGCACTAGGAAACAGACTGAGAAAGCAGAGAAAAAGTGTCTCCTGCAACCCGTTCCCTTGGTGCTAGATGAACGATCGTCTCTCCACTTACTCAGTTCTGAGAGATAAGTGTGTGTGAAAGCCGTCCTTCAGCTAGCTTGTTGGGAACACAAAGTTTTTTTCAGTTGCAAACTCCATTCCATACATATATATGGGATGTACAAGCTCCAACTCGGTTTTACAGTGAAAACTGCAGGAACTTCAAACCGGCACAAGGAAACAGACTGAGAAAGCAGAGAAAAAGTGTCCCCTGCAACCCTTTCCCTTGGTGCTAGATGAACGAACGTCTCTCCAATTGCTCAGTTCTGAGAGATAAGTGTGGGTGAAAGCCGTCCTTCACCTTGCTTGTTGGGAACACAAAGTTTCTTTTCAGTTGCAAACTCCATTCCATACATATATATTGAGAGGTACTAGCTCCAAATCGATTTTACAGTGAAAACTGCAGGAACTTTAAACCGGCACTAGGAAACAGACTGAGAAAGCAGAGAAAAAGTGTCTCCTGCAAACCGTTCCCTTGGTGCTTGATGAACGAACGTCTCTCCACTTGCTCAGTTCTGAGAGATAAGTGTGTGTGAAAGCCGTCCTTCACATAGCTTGTTGGGAACGGAAAGTTTCTTTTCAGTTGCAAACTCAATTCCATACATATATATGGGGAGGTACAAGCTCCAACCCGGTTTTACAGTGAAAACTGCAGGAACTTCAAACCGGCACTAGGAAACAGACTGAGAAAGCAGAGAAAATGTGTCTCCTGCAACCCGTTCCCTTGGTGCTAGATGAACGAACGTCTCTTCACTTGCTCAGTTCTGAGATATAAGATTATGTGGAAGCCGTCCTTCACCTAGCTTGTTGGGAACACAAAGTTTCTTTTCAGTTGCAAACTCCATTCCATACATATATATGGGGAGGTACAAGCTCCAACTCGATTTTACAGTGAAAACTGCAGGAACTTCAAACTGGCACTAGGAAACAGACTGAGAAAGTAGAGAAAAAGTGTCTCCTGCAATCCGTTCCCTTGGTGCTAGATGAACGAACGTCTCTCCACTTGCTCAGTTCTGAGAGATAAGTGTGTGTGAACGCCGTCCTTCATCTAGCTTGTTGGGAACACAAAGTTTCTTTTCAGTTGCAAACTCCATTCCATACATATATATGGGGAGGTACAAGCTCCAACACGGTTTTACTGTGAAAACTGCAGGAACTTCAAACCGGCACTAGGAAACAGACTGAGAAAGCAGAGAAAAAGTGTCTCCTGCAACCCGTTCCCTTGGTGCTAGATGAACGGACGTCTCTCCAATTGCTCAGTTCTGAGAGATAAGTGTGTGTGATAGCCGTCCTTCACCTAGCTTGTTGGGAACACAAAGTGTCTTTTCAGTTGCAAACTCCATTCCATACATATATATGGGGAGGTACAAGCTCCAACTCAATTTTACAGTGAAAACTGCAGGAACTTCAAACCGGCACTAGGAAACAGACTGAGAAAGCAGAGAAAAAGTGTCTCCTGCAACCCGTTCCCTTGGTGCTAGATGAACGAACGTCTCTCCACTTACTCAGTTCTGAGAGATATGTGTGTGTGAAAGCCGTCCTTCACCTAGCTTGTTGGGAACACAAAGTTTCTTTTCAGTTGCAAACTCCATTCTATACATATATATGGGGAGGTACAAGCTCCAACTCGGTTTTACAGTGAAAACTGCAGGAACTTCAAACCGGCACTAGGAAACAGACTGAGAAAGCAGAGAAAAAGTGTCTCCTGCAACCCGTTCCCTTGGTGCTAGATGAACGAACGTCCCTCCACTTGCTAAGTTCTGAGAGATAAGTGTGTGTGAAAGCCGTCCTTCACCTAGCTTGTTGGGAACACAAAGTTTCTTTTCAGTTGCAAACTCCATTCCATACATATATATGGGAGGTACAAGCTCCAACACGGTTTTACAGTGAAAACTGCAGGAACTTCATACCGGCACTAGGAAACAGACTGAGAAAGCAGAGAAAAAGTGTCTCCTGCAACCCGTTCCCTTGGTGCTAGATGAACGATCGTCTCTCCACTTACTCAGTTCTGAGAGATAAGTGTGTGTGAAAGCCGTCCTTCAGCTAGCTTGTTGGGAACACAAAGTTTTTTTCAGTTGCAAACTCCATTCCATACATATATATGGGATGTACAAGCTCCAACTCGGTTTTACAGTGAAAACTGCAGGAACTTCAAAACGGCACTAGGAAACAGACTGAGAATGCAGAGAAAAAGTGTCCCCTGCAACCCTTTCCCTTGGTGCTAGATGAACGAACGTCTCTCCAATTGCTCAGTTCTGAGAGATAAGTGTGGGTGAAAGCCGTCCTTCACCTAGCTTGTTGGGAACACAAAGTTTCTTTTCAGTTGCAAACTCCATTCCATACATATATATTGAGAGGTACTAGCTCCAAATCGATTTTACAATGAAAACTGCAGGAACTTTAAAACGGCACTAGGAAACAGACTGAGAAAGCAGAGAAAAAGTGTCTCCTGCAACCCGTTCCCTTGGTGCTAGATGAACGAACGTCTCTCCACTTGCTCAGTTCTGAGAGATAAGTGTGTGTGAAAGCCGTCCTTCACATAGCTTGTTGGGAACACAGTTTCTTTTCAGTTGCAAACTCCATTCCATACATATATATGGGGAGGTACAAGCTCCAACCCGGTTTTACAGTGAAAACTGCAGGAACTTCAAACCGGCACTAGGAAACAGACTGAGAAAGCAGAGAAAATGTGTCTCCTGCAACCCGTTCCCTTGGTGCTAGATGAACGAACGTCTCTCCACTTGCTCAGTTCTGAGATATAAGATTATGTGGAAGCCGTCCTTCACCTAGCTTGTTGGGAAAACAAAGTTTCTTTTCAGTTGCGAACTCCATTCCATACATATATATGGGGAGGTACAAGCTCCAACTCGGTTTTACAGTGAAAACTGCAGGAACTTCAAACTGGCACTAGGAAACAGACTGAGAAAGTAGAGAAAAAGTGTCTCCTGCAATCCGTTCCCTTGGTGCTAGATGAACGAACGTCTCTCCACTTGCTCAGTTCTGAGAGATATGTGTGTGTGAAAGCCGTCCTTCACCTAGCTTGTTGGGAACACAAAGTTTCTTTTCAGTTGCAAACTCCATTCCATACATATATATGGGGAGGTACAAGCTCCAACTCGGTTTTACAGTGAAAACTGCAGGAACTTCAAACCGGCACTAGGAAACAGACTGAGAAAGCAGAGAAAAAGTGTCTCCTGCAACCCTTTCCCTTGGTGCTAAATGAACGAACGTCCCTCCACTTGCTAAGTTCTGAGAGATAAGTGTGTGTGAACGCCGTCCTTCACCTAGCTTGTAGGGAACACGAAGTTTCTTTTCAGTTGCAAACTCCATTCCATACATATATATGGGGAGGTACAAGCTCCAACTCGGTTTTACAGTGAAAACTGCAGGAACTTCAAACCGGCACTAGGAAACAGACTGCGAAAGAAGAGAAAAAGTGTCCCCTGCAACCCTTTCCCTTGGTGCTAGATGAACGAACGTCTCTCCAATTGCTCAGTTCTGAGAGATAAGTGTGGGTGAAAGCCGTCCTTCACCTAACTTGTTGGGAACACAAAGTTTCCTTTTAGTTGCAAACTCCATTCCATACATATATATTGAGAGGTACTAGCTCCAAATCGATTTTACAGTGAAAACTGCAGGAACTTTAAACCGGCACTAGGAAACAGCCTGAGAAAGCAGAGGGAAAGGGTCTCCTGCAACCTGTTCCCTTGTTGCTAGATGAACGAACGTCTCTCCACTTGCTCAGTTTTGAGAGATAAGAGTGTGTGAAAGCCGTCCTTCAATTATCTTTTTGGGAACACAAAGTTTCTTTTCAGTAGCAAACTCCACTCCATACTTATATATGGGGAGGTACTAGCTCCAACTCGGTTTTAGAGTGCAAACTGCAGGAACTTCAAACCGGGACTAGGAAACAGACTGAGAAACCAGAGTAAAAGTTTCTCTTGCAACCCGTTCCCTTGGTGCTAGATGAACGATCTTCTCTGTACACGCTCAGTTCTGAGAGGTAAGTGTGTGTGAAAGCCTTCTTTCACCTTGATTATTGGGACCACAAAGTTTCTTTTCAGTTGCAAACTCCATTCCATAAATATATACTTGGAAGTAATAGCTCCAACTCGGTTTTACAGTGAAAACTGCAGGAACTTCAAACCGGCACTAGGAAACAGACTGAGAAAGCAGAGAAAAAGTGTCTCCCTCAACTCGTTCCCTTGGTGCTAGATGAACGAACATCTCTCCACTTGCTCAGTACTGAGAGATATGTGTGTGTGAAAGCCGTCCTTTAACTAACTTGTTGAGAACACAAAGTTTCTTTTCAGTTGCAAACTCCATTCCATACATATATATGGGTAGGTACTAGCTCCAACTCGGTTTTACAGTGAAAACTGCAGGAACTTCAAACCGGCACTAGGAAACAGACTGAGAAACCAGAGTAAAATTTTCTCCTGCAACCCGTTCCCTTGGTGCTAGATGAACGAACTTCTCTGTACACGCTCAGTTCTGAGAGATAAGTGTGTGTGAAAGCCTTCTTTCACTTTGATTATTGGGACCACAAAGTTTCTTTTCAGTTGCAAACTCCATTCCATAAATATATACTTGGAAGTAATAGCTCCAACTCGGTTTTACAGTGAAAACTGCAGGAACTTCAAACCGGCACTAGGAAACAGACTGAGAAAGCAGAGAAAAAGTGTCTCCCTCAACTCGTTCCCTTGGTGCTAGATGAACGAACATCTCTCCACTTGCTCAGTACTGAGAGATATGTGTGTGTGAAAGCCGTCCTTTAACTAACTTGTTGAGAACACAAAGTTTCTTTTCAGTTCCAAACTCCATTCCATACATATATATGGGGAGGTACTAACTCCAACTCGGTTTTACAGTGAAAACTGCTGGAAATTCAAACCGGCACTAGGAAACAGACTGAGAAAGCAGAGAAAAAGTGTCTCCTGCAACCCTTTCCCTTGGTGCTAGATGAACGAACGTCTCTGTACACGCTCAGTTCTGAGAGATAATTGTGTGTGAAAGCCGTCCTTCATTTAGTTTGTTGGGACCACAAAGTTTCTTTTCAATTGAAAGTCCATTCCATACATATATATGGGGAGGTACTAGCTCCAACTCGGTTTTGGAGTGCAAACTGCAGGAACTTCAAACCGGCACTAGGAAACAGACTGAGAATGCTGAGAAAAAGTGTCTCCTGCACCCCGTTCCCTTGGTGCTAGATGAACGAACGTCTCTCCACTTGCTCAGTTCTGAGAGATAAGTGTGTGTGAAAGCCGTCCTTCACCTAGCTTCTTTGGAACACAAAGTTTCTTTTTAGTTGCAAACTCCATTCCATACATATATATGGGTAGGTACCAGCTCCAACTCGGTTTTACAGTGGAAACTGCAGGAACTTCAAACAGGCACTAGGAAACAGACTGGGAAACCAGAGTAAAAGTTTCCCCTGCAACCCGTTCCCTTGGTGCTAGATGAACGAACGTCTCTCCACTTGCTCAGTTCTGAGAGATAAGTGTGTGTGAAAGCCGTCCTTCACCTAGCTTGTTGGGAACACAAAGTTTCTTTTCAGTAGCAAACTCCACTCCATACATATATATGGGGAGGTACTAGCTCCAACTCAGTTTTACAGTGAAAACTGCAGGAACTTCATACCGGCACTAGGAAACAGACTGAGAAAGCAGAGAAAAAGTGTCTCCTGCAACCCGTTCCCTTGGTGCTAGATGAACGAACGTCTCTCCACTTGCTCAGTTCTGAGAGATATGTGTGTGTGAAAGCCGTCCTTCAATTAGCTTGTTGGGAACACAAAGTTTCTTTTCAGTTGCAAACTCCATTCCATACATATATATGGGGAGGTACTAGCTCCAACTCGGTTTTACAGTGGAAACTGCAGGAACTTCAAACCGGCACTAGGAAACAGACTGAGAAAGCAGAGAACAAGTGTCTCCTGCAACCCGTTCCCTTGGTGCTAGATGAACGAACGTCTCTCCAATTGCTCAGTTCTGAGAGATAAGTGTGTGTGAAAGCCGTCCTTCACCTAGCTTGTTGGGAACACAAAGTTTCTTTTCAGTAGCAAACTCCAGTCCCTACATATATATGGGGAGGTACAAGCTCCAACTCGGTTTTACAGTGAAAACTGCAGGAACTTCAAACCGGCACTAGGAAACAGACTGAGAAAGCAGAGAAAAAGTGTCTCCTGCAACCCGTTCCCTTGGTGCTAGATGAACGAACGTCTCTCCACTTGCTCAGTTCTGAGAGATATGTGTGTGTGAAAGCCGTCCTTCAATTAGCTTGTTGGGAACACAAAGTTTCTTTTCAGTTGCAAACTCCATTCCATACATATATATGGGGTGGTACTAGCTCCAACTCGGTTTTACAGTGGAAACTGCAGGAACTTCAAACCGGCACTAGGAAACAGACTGAGAAAGCAGAGAACAAGTGTCTCCTGCAACCCGTTCCCTTGGTGCTAGATGAACGAACGTCTCTCCAATTGCTCAGTTCTGAGAGATAAGTGTGTGTGAAAGCCGTCCTTCACCTAGCTTGTGGGGAACACAAAGTTTCTTTTCAGTTGTAACTCCACTCCATACATATATGTGGGGATGTACTAGCTCCTACTCGGTTTTACAGTGAAAACTGCAAGAACTTCAAACCAGCACTAGGAAACCGACTAAGAATCCTTTATAAGTCTTTCTACTGTACCCACTCCCTTTTGTTAGTTGAACAAATGTCTCTCTATATGTTGAATTTTGAGTGTTAAGTTTTTGGTAAGTCTTCAATGTTCTAAATTGTTTAGAACACATTTTTTTTCTGTTGTAATCTGCCCTACATACATACATATATGGTGATTACTAGCTCCAACTCAGCTTTACAGAAAAACTTCATGATATTTGCCCGGATCTAGGATAAGATACTGATAAACCAGAGTAATTTTTTCTACTACAGTCCATTCCATTTATACTGGATAATAGAACTTCTCTTCTCATTCTCAATTCTGACAGATAAATATTTGTGCATGGCATCAGAAAGCTTAATTGTTTGAAAAACCATTTTTTTTCAGTGGGTAAATACACTACATGCATATATATGTGAAAGTACTAGCTCCAAGTCGATTCTACAGTGAAAACTGCGTGATCTTCAAAGTGTCACTCTGAATCATACTGTGAGTCCAGGGTATGTGATTCTATTTCAACCCTTTTCCTTTTTATATATGAACGAACTTCTCTCCACTTGCACAATTCTGAGTGTTAAGTGTGTGTGAAAGTCTTCAATTAAATTTCTTCGGAACACACAGTTTCTTATGAGTGGTTTAATTCACTACATTTGTATAAATGTGGAGATACTAGTTACAACTCGTATTTACAATGAAAACTGCATGAACTTCAAACCAGCACTAGGAAGCATATTCAGAATCCAGTGTAGGTGTTTCTCCTGCACACCATTCCCTTTATGCTAGACAAATGAATATCTCTCCACATTCTCAATATTCAAAACTGAATGAGTGTTGAAGCCATCCTTCATCTACCTTGTTGATAACCCAGAGTTTCAGTCCAATGGAAATTACTTTTCTTTCATATATATAGGAACTTTCTAGCATGGACTCGGTTTTATACTGTAAACTTCTTTTATTTGAAACCGGCTTTGAGAAACATGCTGAGAACTCATAGAATCTGTTTCTGTATATCACTTAACCTTCAATGCTGGATGAAAAAACTCCTCTCCACAGGCTTACTTCTGACATCTGAATTTGTTTTGGAGACGACCTTCACTTAACTTGTTTGAAAACCAGAGGTTCTGTTGTAGGGGAACTAAGCTACTTACGTATCTAAGGGCAGGCGCTCACTCCAACGTGGTTTTCCACACTAAATCGCTTTTACATTGAAAACGGCGTTAGGAAACATGCTGAAATTTTAGAGAATGTGTGTCTGTAATACCTCTGCATTTTATTCTGCATGAAGGAACTCCTCTCAACATGCTCAATTTTCATAACTCTATGAGTTTGGAAGCTTTAATTCACCTAGCTTGTTGGAAACCCAGAGTTTCAGTCCAAGGCAAACTAAGCTGCTTCCATATATATCGGGACGTAATAGTACTAACTCAATTTTAAACTGCAAATCGCCTTTACTTGAAATCGGCTTTGAGAAACATGCTGAGAAATCAGAGTAATTATTTCTGTATGTCACTTAACCTTCAATGCTGGATGAAAGAACGTCTCTCCACAAGCTCAATTCTGATATCTGAGTTTGTGTTGGAGCCGTCCTTCAGCTAACTTGTTGGAAATCCATAGTTTCTGGTACAGGGGAACTACGCTACTTACATATCTAAGGGGAGACACTCGCTCCAACGTGGTTTTCCACACTAAATCGCTTTTACATTGAAAAAGGCGTTAGGAAACATGCTTACAAATCAGAGAATTTGTGTCTAGAATACCTCTGCCTTTTATGCTGCATGAAGGAACGCCTCTCAACATGCTCAATTATCAGATCTGTACGAGTGTGAAAGCCGTTCTTCACCTAAGTTTTTCGAAACCCAGTGTTTCAGTCCAAGGTAAACTACTCTGCTTTCCAATATATGGGGATGTACTAGCATGAACTCGATTTTTCACTGCAATCGGCTTTTACTTGAAACCGGCTTTGAGAAACATGCTGAGAAATCAGAGTACTTGTTTCTGTATGTAACTTAACCTTCAAGGCTGGATGAAAGAAGCCTCTCCACAAGCTCACTTTTGACATCTGAATTTCTCTTGGAGCCGTCCTTCACCTAACTTGTTGGAACCCCAGAGTTTCTTGTATAGGGTAACTACGCTACTTACATTTGTAAGGGGGGGCTTTCGCTCCAACTTCGTTTTCCAGATCAAACCGCTTTTACATTGAAACCGGCATAAGAAACACGGTCAGAAATCAGAGAATGTGTGTCTAGAAGTCCCTCTGCCTTTTATGCTGGATGAAGGAACGCCTCTCCACATGCTCAATTTTCAGGAATATAGGAGTGTGGAAGCCACCTTTCACCTAGCGTGTTGGAAACCCAGATTTTCAGTCCAAGGTAAACTTCGCTGCTTTCATATATATGGGGACGTACTAGCACGAACTCAGTTTTTCACTGCAAACCGCTTTTACTTGAAACCGGGTTTAAGAAATATACTGAGAAATCAGAGAACGTGTTTGTACATCTCACTCTGCCTTTTATGTTTACTGTGAAACGGTGGTTTGAAAGAAAAATCACTTTGCTTTGGTAAACTGCTTTGAATCGAGTTCCTCCGCTTTGATATGTAAATTGGGTAGTTCCCGTTTTCCAGAAGCTCTGGTTTTCCAACAGGTTAGGAGAAGGACGTCTCCAACACAAATTCAAGTGTCAGAAGTGATCTTGTGGAAAGGCGTTCTTTCATCCAGCATTGAAGGTTAAGTGACATACAGAAATACTTACTCTGAATTCTCAGCATGTTTCCTAATGCCAGTTTCTAAGGAAGAGTGGTTTGCTGTGGAAAACCACTTTGGAGCGAGAGCCTCTGCTTAGATATGTAAGCAGCGTAGTTCCCCTAGAACAGAAACCCTTGTTTTCGAAGAAGTTATGTGAATGGCTCCAACTCACATTTAGATGTCAGAAGTGAGCATGTTGGGAGGCGTTCCTTCTTCCACCATTGAAGGTTAAGTGACATACTGAAACACTCACTCTGATTTCTTAGCATGTTTCTGAAATCCGTTTCAAGTAAAAACGTCTTGCAGTGGAAATGAGAGTTGGTGCTAGTTCGTTCGCATATATATGAAAGCAGCGTTGTTTCCCTAGTCCAGAAACTGTTGGTTCCCAACGAGCTAGGTGAAGGACGGCTTCCATACATATACAGGTTTGAAAATAGAGCATGTGTAGAGGCCTTATTTCACCCAGCATAAAAGGCAGAGTGACATATAGAAACACATTCTCTGATTTCTCAGCATGTTTACTAACGCCGATTTCAAAGTAAAAGTAGTTAGCTGTGGAAATCCACGTTGAAGCGAGTGCCTCCCCTTAGACATGTTAGTAGCATAGTTCCCCTAGACCAGAAACAATGGGTTTACTGCAAGTTAGGTGAAGGACAGTTCCAACACACATTCAGCTGTCAGACGTGAGCATGTGGAGATGCGTTCTTTCATCCAGCATTGAAGGTAAAGTGACATACAGAAACATTTACTCTGATTTCTCAGAATGTTTCGCAAAGCCGGTTTCAAGTAAAAGCGGTTTGCATAGGAAAACCGAGTTGGTGTTAGTACATTGCCATATATATGAAAGCAGCATAGTTTCCCTAGTCCAGAAATTCTGGGTTCCCAACAAGCTTGGTGAAGGACGGCCTCCACACTTATACAGATCTGAAAATAGAGCATGTGGAGTGATGTTCTTTCATCCAGCATAAAAGGCAGAGTGACATGTAGAAACACATTCTCTGATTTCTCAGCATGTTTACTAACGCCGATTTAAAAGTAAAAGCTGTTTGTGTGGAAAACTGCATTGGAGAGAGTGCCTCCCCTTAGATATGTAAGCAGCGTAGTACCCCTAGACCAGAAAATCTTGTTTTCCAACATTTTAAGTGAAGGACGTCTCCAACACTCATCCAGCTGTCATAAGTGAGCATGTGGAGAGGCGTTCTTTCATCCTGCATTGAAGGTTAAGTGACATACTGAAACACTATCTCTGATTTCTCAGCATGTTTCTCAAAGCCGGTTTCAAGTAAAGCGGTTTGCAGTGGAAATGAGGGTTGGTGCTAGGACGTCCCCAAATATAAGAAAGCAGCGTAGTTCCCCTAGTCCTGAAACTATGGTTCCCAACAAATAGGTGAAAGAAGGCTTCCATACTTATACAGATTTGAAAATAGAGCATTTGGAGTGGCGTTCTTTCATCCTTCATAAAAGGCAGAGTGACATGTAGAAACACATTCTCTGATTTCTCAGCATGTTTACTAACGCTGGTTTCAAAGTAAAAGTGGTTTGCTTAGGAAAACCGCGTTGGAGCGACTGCCTCCGGTTACATTTGTAAGTAGCTTAGTTCCCCTAGACCAGAAACTCTGGGCTTCCAACAAGTAAGGTGAAGGACACCTCCAACACACATTCAAATGTCAGAAGTTATCATGTGGAGAGGCGTTCTTTCGTCCAGCATTGACGGTTAAGTGACATACAGAAACACTTACTCTGATTTCTCAGTGTGTTTTTCAGAGCCGGTTGCAAGTAAACATGGTTTGCAGTGAAAAACCGTTTTGGTACTAATGCATCCCCATAGATATGTATGTAGCGTAGTTTCCCTACCCCAGAAACTGTGGGTTCCCAATTAGCTAGTTGAAGGACAGCTTCCAAACTCATACATTATCTAAAAATTGAGCATGTGTTGTGGAGTTCTTTCATACAGCATAAAAGGTGGAGTGACATATAGAAACACTAACTCTGATTTCTCAGCATGATTCTGAAAGCTGGTTTCAAGTAAAAGCTCTTTGGAATGGAAAAGCCAACTGGAGCTTGTGCCTCACCTTATATAAGTAAGTACCGTAATTCCCCGAGACCAGAAACTGGGTTCTCAAAAACCTAGGTGAAAGTTGGCTTCCACTCACATATGTTTCCAAAATGGAACAAGTGTAGAAGAATTCCTTTGTCTCACCTAAACAGCAAGGCTAAATCTCAAGCACTTACCATGATTTCTCTGCATGTTTACTTGAGTAGATTTAAAGCTAAAAGCATTTTTCGCTCAGATACCTAGTTAGAGCTTATTCCTGCTGTTATATATATCGGTCGGGCAGTGCCCCAACACCACAATTCTGTTTTCCAGCAGTGTTGGTGAAGGGTGGCTTCCACACATATTCAGTTTTCTCTCATCCTCATTCTTCTGCTTAGACATCAATGCAGGTTGTGTATTGTGGAAGCCAAGGAAATTTTTTTTCATTTAGGATCAGCCTCGGAGAAAACTGAGACCTGCTTCTGCTTCTTTTCCCTGCTAGATTTCCTCTTGGTGCATTACCAATCCTCAAGAGTGAGTTCCTTTAACCAAGTAATTATTTCAAAAAAATGAGCAGGTTTCCATATGGCCATTACTTCTTTTATATTCTTGCTTTTTAATACCTCTCTTCCATCTCTTTATCTCCAGGTGTCTTATTTCTATGTCCTTTGGTTTGGGCTGATGGCTAATCAGCATTAGTGTAGAAATTGTTGCTTGATATTACTGATCTATATTCTTTCCATGGATATTTGATTTATCATTGGATTTTAGGGAAGATAGTTTCTTTAAAAAATCTCTGGTAAGTAACTTGCGGAGGACCCTGATTCTGTTGGTCTAGAACTATAATGCTTAATTTCTGAATAAGTGATACTTTCACAGAGCTCAAAATTCCAAAGGTTTGCGTGTCACCTCTGTCCCGAAGACTTTCAAACTTTTCTTTGGGGGCACTCAGAACTGAGTGTGTGTGTGTGTGTGTGTGTGTGTGTGTGTGTGTGTGTGTGTGTGTGTGTCCTTCTGGACTTAGTTTAGCCTGAAATGAGCAAAGGCAAGTACCCCCCATTTTACACAATCAATAGACGACTTTCACAATTTGATACCTTTTAAAAATATATGAACTGTAATGTTGTAGAATTTTACAAGAGGCAGTGATCTTCAGGACTGTCAGCAATGGAGGCAGAACAGTTGGAGGGACAGCAGGTGCTCGTGCTCAGTGGCTGAAGTCACACAACATCCACGGCCACCTCTGGTTAATCTTATAGAGTGGGTGCTGTCTGCAGGCTTTCAGGGCTGTGCCCCCTCCCAACCAAACATATATATTAGGAAAAGTGGTGAGCCTCAGTATGAGAAACAATAAAGAATTAGTAGGGGAAATTGAGTTTATTGTTTTTAAAAGAAAAATTAACATCCAGGTAGTTTAATTTCAGCTCCTAATAGACTGATGTGTTGACATTCACAAGGATGCGTAAACACCTGCAAGATCATGGGGCAGGACCGGAGACTCTGAAGCAGCAATCACCACACACAACTTCCACTGCTGTCCTTGACAGCCTTATAGAATTACTTGATTAAGAAAAGGCCATAGATTTTAAATATCATCATTTTGAGAAACCAGTACTTTTGAAATCTTATATACTAATGTAACTGAATTGGATAAAGAAATGTTAAATGTGTAATAAAGCATCCAAAGAGGTAATGATTACTGAAAACACCACAAATTGAAGAGGACCACAGCATAATGTGCATATATATTTTAATGATCTGGAAGAATCAGCTCAGCAGTCTATTCGAGACATCTAGAGATGATGTCAAAAGTGGGTGTCCTTGGATAGCTTTTTGTGAATGTTAGAGTGAAGTCAGGGTCAGGTACACAAAATTAGTTTAAAAACAAAAGGTGAACCAGATTTCTTTTCAAAAATCTATTGTGTCTTGTTAGAAATCATCAAATCCAGTGTCAAGGGAAGGAAAAAAAAACCTAGTGACCACGTGACTGTTTCAGGAGCTGGTAGTAAAATGACAGTTGACAATTGTGTAAATTAGATATGATCTTGATGTCCAACTGACCCAAAGATTTTTAGTCCATGTGTCAATAATATATCAAGGAATAAATAGTGATATATGTTTTATCAGCTCTGTTATCCCCCCTTCAAGCCTGCATTTTGATTGGGAAACTAAGAACTTCTACTGCAGGGAGGGGGATTTTCAAAAATGGAGTGTCCCCCAACCGAGAAAATAAAGAAAATGTAGCCATACACTGTAGAGACACAGGGAGATCTGTTGAGCCAGATGACACTTGCTTTACTGTCAACTAGTGGAGGTGCAGCTTTTTGAAGACTTGGGTACCACGTTGCTGCCTTTCTCAAGGTATTGCCCTCGGCTCTTGAGAAGCGTTGAAGTGAGGCCAAGGAATTAGCCTCTGAATGCCCTTTGCCATGGATGTTGTCTCTATTCGCCACTTTTAAGATTTAGCTTAGACAAGTTGCCGTGTCTTGCCAAGTGAGCTAAATACAGTAAGTACATCTTGAAGCACACGACTCTTTCCTCCTCACTGCAGCAGAGGACCTCTGCATTGGAGCATCCTGAGATGTCATCAATTGTCATTTTTTATGTTCGGAATCAGTAAGGATGCTATGTCCACATGGATGAGGAGGGTAAGATTTCATTCTCTAAAGTGGCAATGATGGGTTGACCTTTTCACTTAAAGGGTCTCACATCAACAAATGCGTGTCTGTTCTGGACCAAGAAGAAACAAGTGTTTGAAAAAGAATAGCTTGAAAGGTCAGTGGGACATGTCAGGCATCTTCTTCATGTCCTCAAGTTCGGGTATCCAACATGGTTTTCCTATCCTGAGTGATACTGACAATTTGCCGTGCTCTGTGCCACATGTATACCAAAGGCTTTCCTAAATAAAATATCTAGAAATGGTAACATTCTTGATATGTTTTAAACCGGGGGATGTGAAGGATTTAAAATTAGTCCCTAATGTGCATTGATTTTTTTAAAGACATCAATTTTATAGAAACTTTTGAAGAATTAAAGTGACAGAAAATTACAAAGCACCTTTTCCTTCTGGTAAGAAAGGGTTCTGTATTCCTTTATTGATGAATGTAACATAGAATCAGTACTAATATTGTTTGTATTGTACTTAGTGTTTACAGAGTGATTCACAGATATTCTCCTATTTCATCTGTGCAATGACCTCTGGAAGATAAGATTTCCTAGTTATGCTTTTTAATGTCTATTTTTAACTCTGTCTAAAAGCAGATTGAGCCCCATTTGCTCAATTTAGAAGGCTGGACTGATATTGTGTCAGAACATTCCATGAGGCAGAGGAAAGGAAGAGACTGGGGTTCTACATGATGGAAGCTGCTCCTGAAATGATTTGACCAGCAGTCTTATCCATTTTTCCCAAGGCTGGAAACAAAACATTACCCAAGACAAGGAAAACAAGGATCCAATGTGACTCCAGCCTTGGCACGTAGAGTCACTGCTGTCTTTCTGTGCCTTGGAGAGGAGGATGCTTTGGGTCTCTGTTCTACAAACTCTGTTTTGTTTATCTCCACAGTGTCTTGTTTTACTGGCATATGCTGTAACTTGATTTAAATTTCATAGCTTTAAAACAAAAATCAAGATCTCTTTATCATTTATTAACTATTTGGTAAAGAGTTTTTGGTGAATATTGAACTTAATTATTAGGTCTTACCATGGCAATGCACAACACCTAGTTCCCCAGATAACAGCAGTGGCTTAAACATGCTAAAATTGTATTTCCCTCTTACATAAAGAAGTCAAGCAATCGGTAGCCCAGGGCTGGTTTGCATGATGGCCCCTGGGTCAGAGAACAAGATGCCTGTTATCTTCAGCCCATCAACCTGATGGCCCAAAGTGGCTGCCTGAGGGTCAACCATCAGGTCCACATTCCAGGCAGCAGAGAGGAGGGAAGAAAGGTGCTTCAGTTCCCTTTTGGGATGGTTCTGTAAAGTCCCAGGTAGCTTTCCTGCTTTTATCTTGCTTTAGACAGAGGGCTGAGAGACAGCTTGCTATGAGGTAAGCTCAACTCAGGACCAGCCTTCTCCCTCGAGGGGAGGGGAGGGAGTGGGCGGGGAGGAACGATCATCCTGCACATGGTGTAAGACACCACGATGAGCCGCCGGGGGCCTCTGCAGTCCGTCCATTGCTTTGGGCTGCACTGAGCGGTTGGTAACGGTTGAGATTTTCACGTAGAGGTGCGTGTATGCTTGAACAATTGCTCGGTTCATTTAAACTAGTGGCTACCAGAGCACGTTGGAGAACACATTTGTTCTCACCTTCTAGCCAGTGACCCTCCAGCCAGGTTGCTGTCCTGCTGTTCATTTCCACGTTATTTTCCAAGACTTCCAGAGGAAATGTAAGCAGCCTGATGCTCAAATGCTTTTCTGTGTGATTCCCCCCTTGTTCTTTGAAGGAAAAACAAATTGCCTAGAGAAGAGTGGACAAAATTCCAACCCTCCATTTCTTTAAAGCTCTGAGATTTGGTGTTAGGAAATAGAAGAAAATTCCAGAAACACCATTAAGAAACATTATTTCTTTCAAATGTGATTTTTAACAGCAAAGGACAATATAATTTATAGAACAACTTTTAAGACAATTGAATTGGCAGTAAGTTCACATAATGAAACTTCCAACAAGTCTTTATATTTCTCCTGGAAATTCCTTGGCTATTGGTGTAAATTATTAATAATTAATATCAGCTTTCTATTCTTTCTCTTCCTGTAGTTGTAGAGTTACATGAAAATAGCTTGTTGTGTCACTGAGAAAGCCTCCTGGTCAGCCTTTTAGTTAAACAGCTTGTGTGCGTTTCGGTGGCAGGTGTGCTAAATAGTAGTTTTCAGGCACTTGGGGGATGCCCATCACACCAGCACTGTGGGAGCCTATTTCTCACCCACGACCAGGTGAGACCCTCCTTTCCTCCACTGCCTCGCCCAGCCCCCCACATTCTGGGTATTTCTCACCACCCAATTTCATCAGATTCAGCCCTGCACAAGCAGAACAAGTCTTGGTTTCTCAAAGACCAGGATCTTAGTTCTAGGTTTTCTGTTAAAGGACAGTGTATAAAATCAGGCAAATTTATGTGTCTATTGAGGCCTCGGGATCTCTGCAATTAAAACAAGAAGTTGAGTTACAATACTATTCTTTTCCACTTCTGAATTTCTATAACTCCACACAATAGCTTTTTTATTAATTAGCTAAAAATTTTTCCAGAATATATTTTCCTAAGATTCACAAATATCTGTTACTTTATATTTAAAGATGCTATATTTAAAAAATGGAATAATTATTTACTTTTAAAAAGTAATTTAAGTCAAGAAATGTTTGATACTGAAAGTTTACTATGAGTCCAAGTATGTAAGCTTAATTTTTGTGGTACTGTCGTTAAAACACACAACGTGAGAGTTGTGGGTTAAGTTTTATCTGGGGCAAAATGAGGACCAGAGCCCAGGTGTCAGCATCTCAGAGAGCTCGGAGGAACTGCTCTGAATTTGAGGGGGAGTTCAGCATTATATGAGATTTCATTGAATGCGGGCGTGCAGTCAAGTGTACGTTAAGTCAGAGGCTGCTGCTATTCGAGGAACAGGTGTCTCTGTTAATGATTTTAGTGCTTTTCTAGATAGGAGGAGATGCAAGAATTTGGGCTCATAAAATTTCCTGAAAATGTCTAACTATCTGAAAGATTTTCTGCCCATTTTCCCAGAGCACAGAGCGCCCCATTCCTGATCTCCACCCTGAACTACTTTCAGAGGGTGTTCAAGGTCAGCAGCTGCAGTGGCTCGTGACTTAATCAAATCAGAGGCAGATGACAAGTGCCAATTTTTAGTTGACAATATGTATTTATTGTAGGAAAAAATGTTACTTTCCAACCCTACCCCTGTTTTACTTTTAGTTAGAGGTCAACTGATAACTGTTAGATGACTTAAGTCAGATGAGGGGTGAAGGAGTCATCTCGTGAGCCGGCCAGTGCTCTATGTCAGCCTCCTTGATCACATTCAATTTTCTTTCTGTTCAAACAGCATGCATCTGATTTTATGAAGTTTGGAGACTATCCTGAGCACATGGGGTCTGGAAGTGGCCCTGTTCCTGTGGTCTTTGTTTATTCTGTGAATTATGGTGTGAATCTTTATGTGCCCAAGCTTCATCATAATTTCAAACTTTAAGGATTTAAATATGGGAGATGGATGCCAAGTTCTGGGAATAGATTTTCAGGATAACAGCCAGGATTGGTAAAAAGTAGGGAGAATGGATACAGACTTTAAAAAAGAAAAGTTATTTTACAATTTCTGGCAGATAAATTAAAGTCCTTGTTGGGATTCTATCAGGAATGTTTAATTGGGAGACCTACCTCCCATTTTCATGAAATAAAATAATTTTATTATTTGTTTAGTGCCTACTGTCTAACAAATAAGTATCCCCTTTGCATATATTTTTATCATTTAATCTCTACAAAGATTCCCTGGAGAACACACGTGTCACAGGTGAGGGAACCAATATCATCCAGGGTAAGTGGCTGGAAGGGAGATGGGTTGGAGGGCTTACCCTCCTTCAGGCTGAGACAGAGACACCAAGGTTTATTGACAAGCTTGTTGTTGAAGTTGTTTATTTAATACTTTGCTTCCTTGATGAATTGAATCTCTTGAAATTGTTTATGTCTGGCTTATCTTCCCCTCTCTCCTCTGCCTCAGGTTCTCCTCGTAAGTAGTATGAATTCAGCCTGAGCTGATTCAGGAAAATCAGAAAATAAAAAATTAGCCCACACAAATGACTTCTTAGTCCTTGTAATTCAGTACTTCCTAAAATCCTCAGAAACGCAAGGAAGGTGTGTTACCTCGGGGACTGAGTGCATTTGAAGAGTGAGAAATGTTAAGTGTGATCTGGTAAAGGCGCAGGCTCTATAGACAAAGATCCGGGTTTGGATACTGGCTCCATCAAGTACTGGAAACATGACCACCTACAGCCTCAGTTTCTTCATGTGTTAAATGGGCTGATGGAGCTCACGTCCAAGTGGTCAGGTCAAAATGAGATGGTATGAGTGACTCTCAGGCAGAATGCTTGGCAAAGTGCTAGTTGCTCTTGCTGGTTTATTATGTCCTCTTAGGTAATTCCGTTGTCCATTGGCTTGAGAATACCTCCTCATTTGATTTAAGAAAAATAGCATACCTTAAGAATTTTAAAATAAGGAATGAAGATTTACTGATTAATGCTGGGTGTATTTTTATAGGTCATTTATTAAAAAAAAAAGTAGGAGTTCTCTAAAGAGAATTTATTCAGTGTGCCTAGAATATGATTCAGTTAAAAATGGTTTTCCTTTAAATACTTTTCAGAAATTTTCTGTGATATTTTTCTTGAAAAGTACTTGAAGATTTCTGAGGAGGTTTTACATTTAGAAAAGTTTATTCTTGTAACAATTGACACATTAAATAAATGATTCATATCCCTGGACAGCATAAAGCACTGGCTTTTTTTTTTTTAATATATATAATTTTGGTGGTTAGTTCTATGACATTTTATTGGGTAGAACTATCTCCCATTTCCATTTTACAGGCAGAGAAGATGAGTCATACGATACTCACTATACAAGAGAAGCAGAGGCTGATTAATTTGGGCAGAAGTGTAAAAGGGTGTGGAGAAAAAAATCGTTGACTCACAAACTGGACGCATTCTGTGGTGCTGTGCAGCTGAAACGGATTTGATTTTGCTTCTGGGTTGTCCTAGGTTTTGGCACATGTGCCTGGAAATGTCTGTCGGGCAAAGATGCTTATTTAAGAAGGTTGTCATTGTAAATGTTCTTAAGAGTATTAAACAAATTCCACAGCAAATAAATGAACATGTTTGGAAGGTTTTCCACCCTCATGTAATTTCCAGAAAACAGACATGATTCACTTGCTAAACCAAACACACAGGTACAGTAATGAGCCTGGCTCACATGACTGGACAGCACGGAGGGAGCCTCATCTATTGGCGTGGGTTACGCTGCAGGAAGCGCAACTGAAATTTTAATTAGAATTTATTTACAGCGAGTGCTGCTTCCGCGTTTTTCTCCCCAAAGTAAGGAAGCGCCCTCAATGCCTGGCCATTAGTCTGCAGAGCCCCGCGGCTCACACACTCCCCTGCTCATCAGGAGGCTGATGGAGCCAGTTTGCTTAGACTCACTTAGCTACACTCGCAGCGGGGATCATCAGTCTCTTCTGTGTGTTGATCTCCACGTGCAGGGGAGAAAATCGACTTTTGATGCCGACAAACGCTAATTGACTACCAGTTGTTTCAGAGGGACTGTGATGTTGAAAACTGGTGTCCCATTCATTTTTATATGTTGGATGCTGACAAATTTCACGGCATCACTTTCACGGTAAGTACACCCACCAGGGAGGGTGTCGGAGTTTGAATCTGTGTGTTTTAGTATTCAGATCCTGGCACTGGTCAGTTTACAGTGTTCTCGCTGGGTTTGGGAGACTGTTTCTGGAGCGATTTCTTTGGCTTCCAATAAATTTGCAAAGCCGTCTCCTTCAGTCGATTTCTGATGAGTTGAGTTGGGAGGGGCATGTGAAATTGGGGCGGGCAGAGAGGTGCAATGAAAACTAGCCACCATCTGGTTACCTTTCATTTTTTGTGGGCCAAAAATGCTTGTCTTCTTTTCTTTTCTCCTCAATTCATCCCTTCAGGTCAGGGAGTCGTCTTCAAGAATTTCTTCCTAAAATGTAAAATAATGATGAAGGCAGTGTGTTTCTGTGGTTGATTTCATTTGATTTGCTTTCATTGTTAAAGATTTTCTGGTGAGGTTCTTATGAGCTCTTAAAAGCTGGAAGAGCAGCAATACCAAGGAGAGAAAGTCAGAGAAATGAGTCAGCGGCCCCTGTGAGGTCTGGGGGACGAGGGCAGGAGGTGGGGCGGAGGCAGCACCGTGGCCTCACCTGCAGCCCTGAGGGCAACGTGCGCATGTAAAGCCAGAGTCTCTTGTCACCATGTGTTCTAACAGGACTCCCACTAAAGGAATGCGAGGAGATTTGGGGAGGCCTTAACTTTTACCCTCTTGCCAAACATCTTTAATGCTGACTGTATTTATTCAAGATGACACAGAGATCACCTGCAGAGTGTGAGGAAGCGGTGCTTGCTTCCTGTCTTGCCCGCCCCAGGCTCACTCATCAGACACCTGATTCTTGCAGGCACTGCAGTGCCCGTGGGGGGAGCTCTGCTCCTCGGGGAGCTGGGCACGGCAGTGAGCACACTGAAGCCGGCCGCACCATCGCTGATCCCACTCCAAATGGTGAGATGAGCCCCTTGTGTAAGTAGTAGAGGTGGGATCCAGAGTCTTCCTGTGTTTAAGGAGTTCTGCAGTAAAGCCAACTTGGAGGAAAGAAAGAAAATGCCTACTGTTCCATGACTGTGTCCTAAGGGTTTAAAGCTCACTGTGGAGCACACGTGAGATCTCATTCAGTAAACACTCTGGGGTCTTGATTCTGACTTGTCTTGAATTTGGCATTCTCATGTTATTTCTCTTAAAATATGTCTAAGCAATCATTTTTGTTTGATGGTTATGTGTGCATAAGGGTCCTGAAGAAACTGTTGTGGATGGAAGTGTGGGTACCAGAAGGGCTGGTGGCCCTGGGGGCTGCCCGAGCTCCACACCATTTGTTACCAGCAGTCTTTCAGATTGCATCTTATTCCAGAACTCATCGGGGCTCCCATCTCTCACTACGTGTCTTGAGAGAATATTTGTTCAGAGGGGAGGGGACGGGGTGCTTCCAAGTTTGGGTTCTGGGGTTCCCTGTGGCAGAAGGTGGCACTGGAACAAATCATTTATTCATGGAGTAATGAAGCCCCCCAGTCTCGTGGCTAATTGGGACTCCCTGTCCTTCTTCATTTTAGGAGCTGGAGGGCTTGGGTTAGGCCCCCAAACCTGTTTTTTGGTGAGCTTTCAGTCCTATAACTCCACCTGGGTTGTCCCGTTTCAGTCACATGACTTTGATTTTTGCAGGTAGGTGTTAATCCTGGATAGTGCCTGGGACTTCCTGGTTTCCCCTACAGTAGGGACACTGAAGAAAGTTCACCCCATAAGGTGTGTTCGGGGGCCTCGAGGACAAGTAGGGACCCACAGACAGATGTCTGGATGGATGGCGATCAGGCCCAAGTCTTGGAAGAACAGAGATTCCATTACTGTTTTAACAGTGAAATTGAAGGAGTAATTCTGGAAGGTCTGATGCAACTGAGATTAAAATTATTATATGGTTTTTATTGTTAGCAGGAGTGGTTTTTAACCCTTAGACCCAGTCCCCCCTATTGACAATAAATATTTTTTAACCTTTCTTTTCTGGTGCCCGGAAGTGAACGTCATAGAAAATGTAAAGTAACTATAAATATGATAAACAAATAGACAGGTTGATGGAAAGATGTTTTGCCTAAATTCTTATATTATGGGGTATTTTATATTCTATGCTAATTAGTGACCACTCAGGACAAAAGGCACATACAAAGGGAGTCACTTCTAATAAACTATTTTTCCAACCCTTACCTAACTGGGAAACAAGTGGCTTCAGAATGTTAGAGCACCTCCCAAGTCCCTGGGGAAATCTCCTTGTCAGAGTTACACCTGCTGATGGTGTCCTGTGCCAAGTGAAAGCAAATGCGGTTCGGAAGCTGCCCGGAGGCTGACTCCGGGGATTCCTTCTCCGTCGCAGCTGTGAGGGAGCCTTGTCTTTCCTGACCACAACCAAAGAGGCGATTTTGAATCTCTTAAAACTGCCATACCAGTGTATATCACAACCCTCACAAGATACATTGAATAAAATAGAAAAATTTAAGTGTCTCCTTTAGGATAGAAATAGGGTATAAAAGAAATAAATTAAAAAATTCTAGTGCCCGAATAAGTGCTACATTACACTGGCTGCATTATAAGGTTAGAAAACTTCATTACCGCTTTACATACCACATCTTGTATTTAGATTTTATTTATCTTTTTTTCCCTAAAGAAAAAACAATCATTTGATGAGTTCTTGTGTCAGAGGTGATGAGAAGAGAGCAAGTGTAAAACAGGGAATCGTGGTGCTGGTTAGTCTAAGACCATCTCCGTCACTGTGCAGATCATCTTTACTCATTTTACTGCACTTTTTGGAATCACCTTCTCACTTGGAAAAACTCCCGTGTCAGTTGGATTTGCTAGTAAAACAATTATTTTTCTTACCTAGAACATCAGTGATGTTTTCAAGATGATAAAAAAAATTTGCCCATGGCATTTAAACAGTTGCTTGTTCTCGTAACTCATGGCTCACGGTCTCGTATTTGTCACAATTGGAACTGTGTTTTCTTTCTGCAAATTCTCATTGCTTTGGTGACGCAGGGACACTTGTCCTTACTGGATGGAGTATGATAGTAGTTTTTTGCATTCTCTCCCTAAATCTGGAGTCCTGTGTTATGTTTCCTGTTAACTTAAAAAATAGGAATATTGTTATTTACCTAAATATCTAACCTCACACCAGTGGTGCATATCAAATTGGTCCAAATAGGAATTCCAATATTAAATGAAACAGTAATTTCACAACCCACTTTTCCAAAAATTTGGATTGATGGTTCAATTATACCAGGGACATTAGCTGTTTTAATTGAATCAATCATTGCTTTCTTCAATAAAAGTTTCCATTCCATCTGCTCTTTTGGTTTATTGTTCTTCAGTGATTCATTTGCTTTCTTTCCCAAAAATATATGATTTTGGCTTTTGTCATTGAAAACCCTTACTGGTTTTGCTACATCTTGCTGGAGAGGAAGGCTTGTGACTGTTTTATAGTCACTGGTTTCATGGTTGTATGAGTGCTTAATGCCACGTTGCAGGGGTGTGGAGACCTAATGAATTGTGTACATAAAAGGCTTAGTCTACACTGAGTGCAGGGTTAGTGTTCGCAGCCCATGTCATCAGTATCATAATTAATCCATTACAATCATCCTCTATTAATCAGTGTTTTCCTTCTAACGTCTCCAGGAGAGGAAATGTAGTAGTCTAAATGCAAATCTTTGCCAAACTTTCAGTCAATTCAAAACCTTAAAAGCTTTGCTGTCAATAGGACTGTGTGCCTTCTATCCCTAATTCTGCTCCTCCTGACCCAGGACGCGGTCTCCACAGCTGATGATCCATGAGACACTGGATTCTTGGTCCCATGGCTCTGTGTGTTCTGGGACTTCTGGGGACTTCAGCACTGTTTTAGGGGCTTTGGTTCCCACCTCTTCATAGCATTGCTGAGATGAGATCTGTGGGTTCACCCTCATTCTTGACTGTATGGTGCATTTTTTCTAGAACCAACACACGCCACCGTGGCAGCACTACTTTGAACACGTGCTGGGGCAGCGTGTGCTTGTCAGTTCTTGGGTTTAAATTTTCTGTTCTAATTTCTATAATGGGGTATATTGACAGATACACTCCATGTAAACAGAAGCTCTGTGGGGTTTTCAGCAACTTCTAAGAGCATAAATATTCCTGAAGCAGCTAATCTTCCTCCCAACAAGTGAGGAGCAAGCCGGCAAGTCCTGGGTGCCTGTGGCGGCCAAGCTGTGCAGCCCAGGCTGCTCACCGAGGAACAAGGAGAAAATCTTAAAAACCTACTTCCATGCTGTCTTTCACAGAATCTCAGAAATGAACGTTTTAATATCTAAAGAGGGGTGTTTTTTTTTTAAAAAATTTTTATTTTTTTCCTTTTTCAGTTTTATCAGGTAGAATTTTTACAGTTCAACTTCACATACACATATTGCATGTAAATACATGTATAGAGCATACTGCAGTTTTTAGTTTACATATATGTACTAATTATTGTTTCATAAGAACAGATTAGAGCTTTAGATTTTTAAAATTAGTTACCAGAGGAATAAGGACATCTACAAAAGAATAAACAGTATATGGTAATCCAATCACAAAGGACGGTCAGATGTGCTTGCATATATTCAAGAAATCAAAACAATATTTAGTTCATTTGTGGTCTTATTATTATTGCTATTAATTTTAGATTCCCCATAAATGAAGTCATATGGCATTTTTCTTTCTCTTTCCACCCCACTTCACTTAGAATGACAGTCTTCATGTCCATCCATATTGCTGCAAATGGCATCTTTTATGGCTGAGTAGTATTCCATTGTATATATGTATCACCTCGTCTTTATCCAGTCATGTGCTGATGGACATTTGTGTTGTTTACATGTTCCTTGTTCTATGTCCCTTCTGGCAACAATTACGGATTTTAAATATTTTCCACCTTAAAATCCTTCCTGAAGGAGATGTGGTAACTGGAATCAAAAACAGTTACAGCACAGGGTTGTTTGTGATGGCCTTGGGGGCTTGGTAGAAAGGTTGGCAGAAAGGATTTCAGATTCTGATCAAATGAGTCCTCCTCTTGTAGCCCTGCTGACCGCCTCTCTCACGGCCTGCCCTACAAGTCTGACCAGTCCCTTCTGTGAATCCTACTGTATTGTGCACAAATTTTGTCCAATTGGTGTCATCCAGTAGGGACCTTAAGTGAGGCACCCAAGCTCCTGTGTTGGTTTCTTCCATCAGCCCTTACTTCCTTGGGAGCCAGGACTGTCTCATTGCCCCAAGGATCCCTAATGCCTAGTGAGATGCATGATAAAGCTGGTACTTAATGAGCACATGGGTCAAATGGAAAAACCTGATCAAAAAAAGGCCCTCATTTTTCAGACATGCCTACTTGAGCACATAGGGTAAAATGACATGTCTTCTTGGATTTGCTGTCAAATACTTCAACAAAGGACAAATAAAAGAACAAAGGTCTGAATAAAGGAAATATGGAAAAGTTTGTGAATTCCTTAATCTGGGTGATTGGCTTATTGTACTATACTTACTCATGTATACTTAAGTTAGTTTATAATTTTACTGTCATTAGCTGAATAGCAAGTATTAATACGTATTAATTGAAATCCTTAGAACTGAACAAACTTACCCCACACAAAATCCTTAATATCCTAGTAGTTTGTCTTTCAGAAATCTTTTCCCACAAAGACAGGAAAAAAGGGAAAGGCAGATCCGTGCAGTATTTCCACGTTGTCAAAAGACCAAAGGCCGATACAAAAGAAGAGATTGTAAAAAATATAAAGAGGCTGAAATCAATGTCCGGAAAACCTAGCTAACAATCCTAAATGGCCCAACTTAACTAAACTCAGCACTGCTGCATCAAGAATGGCGCAAATAGCACCTAGTGGATTTTTTTTAATAAATAAATAATAATCCAGTTCCTACCACAGGCAATTATGATAAGACTGAGTATAATTTCTAACACCAACTAGTGTACAAATCATAATTTCTACTTGATTCAAACTGCTTCTTCTACAAAATTTGAATCTTTTTATTCTTAATACAGATTTGTGGCCTATGACCAAGTGATAAAATTTTCAACTGGCTTGTATTAAAAAAGGTTCACCATAGTGAGAGTTTATTACATCAAGTATTCCTTTTTGGGAAACCCATGTGCCTTGTCACTCTCTTTCATAAGATTTCCTGTGGAAAATTCAATCCTTCATTCAGGAAAAGGCTAAGCAATATATCTCATGGGAAAACCTTCATAAACTGCAACACAAGAAAATGAAAATGACAGTGAGCAGCCCGTGAAGCCAGCAGACACGCAGCGCACGGCTGTGTTCCCGCCTCGAATTTCTGTAACCAGCAGGGAAAATGTGCATTTCAAGAAATAGACATAAACAATTTTCAGGACCTGAGCACACAATTTCCCTTTCAGGGTTTAGTGGGCTTCCATTTAATTCTATGAGAAATGTTTAAAACAACAGAACAACAGCTGAGATAGGGTTTAAAGTAACTTTTATGTCTTAGTGAAAATAAAGACAACTGATAGTTATCATTTTTACTTTATTTGATCTCACTCTCTTACTTTACCTCCCCAACCTCCTCCAGAAAATGATTGTGAACATCCCCTCCTGTGTCAGAAGGCTAAGTAGAAAGTACCAATCAAATGGAGGTGTGCTTTGTTGTTTTATTTTTCAAAACAAACAAGTTTCATTCATGTGGTTTAATAATTTACATCAGAAACAAAGTCTACTCAATAAATGGTAGCCAACACATGTCATCATAGCTGCTCATCAGGTTTGGCCCCACGTTACACACTTTTACATGGACATGTGCCATGTGCTGTCATGGGAAATGGTGAGTGGGGACAGGGCCTCTGCTCTCACAGGGCACACAGCCTGGTGGGGGAGGTGGTGTTCAATCATTGTCCTTTTTTTTTTAATATACTTACAAATTATGGGAAATGCTATTTAAATAGAACAAAATGAGTCAATGAAAGTGAAAAATACAAGGACAGTATTTAGGCTGAGGGAAGACAGGGAACCTCTTTGAAGAGCTGACACTCCACTGAGACCCAAAGGACAACTCCGGTGCTGCAGGTGAAGGGCAGAGACACATTGATAAGGGGCTGATATCCAGAATATACCAAAATCTCTTTAAACTCAACAAGAAGGATGAACAACCTGATTAAAAAATGAGCAAAATTCCTGACACAGACCTCATCAAAGAAAAAATCTAGATGCCAAAGAAATCTATGGAAAGGTGATCCACAGCATCTGTCATCAACGGGATGCAGACTGAAACAGCGAGGTACCACTGCACACCTGTCAGAACTGCCAAAACGCAGAACGCTGACAGCACCGAATGCTGGTGAGGATGTGGAGCATAATGAATTCTCATGCATTGCTGGTGGGAATGTAAAATGGCCCAGATACTTTGGAAGACGGTCTGGCAATTTTTTACAAAACTAAACGTACTCCTAACACATGATCCGGCAACTGTGCTCCTTGGTGTTTACTCGACGAAATGGAAACTTATGTCCACACACAAAACTGCATACAGATGTTAATAGCAGCTTTATTCATAATCACCAGAACTAAGAAGCAACTAAGCTGTTCTTCAGTAGGTGAATGGATTAACTTCAGTAGGTGAATGGATTAATAGCCAGAAAATGGACTATTATTTGGTGCTAAAATGAAATGAGTTATCAAGGCATGGAAAGACATGGAGGAACCTTAAATGCATATTACTAAGTGAAAGAAGCCAATCTGGGAAGGTTCCGCAACTGTCTGATTCCAACTGTATGGTGTTCTGGGAAAGGGAAAACCACAGAGACTAAAAGATCAGTGGCTGTCAGAGGCTAGAGGGGAAGGAGCAGTGAATGAGGTGCAGCACGGAGCATTTTAAGGTCACTAAGACAGACTACTCTGTATGATGCTGTGACGGTGGATACATGTCATTGCACATCTGTCCAAACCCACAGAGTGCACACCACCAAGTGTAAATCCTAGTGTCAAGTCTGGGCTCTGGGTGATGATGACGTGTCAGTGCAGGTTCACCCATTGTCGCAAACGCATGCTCTGTTGCAGGCGTCAATAATGAGGAGGCTGTGGGGACAAACTGCAGTTCATACACTGAATCCAGCCCCAGACACCACTGTTAATAAAGCTCTGTGGGTGTGTGGAATGTCCGGATGCTCTGGCGTCTGAACAGCAGAGCTGAGCAGCTGCACCAGAGATCAGGAGGTTTGCAGACCCTGAAATACTTACTCCCAAGCCCTTGACAGAAAAAGTCTGCTGAGCCCTATTCTAAACGAATCAGAATTCACCCTGATGAGACAGGACAGCAGGGCCCAAACCAGGCATGGTTAATGGGACTGAAGCAATGTTTTAGTTCCAACAACTTTGCTGAAGTCCTGCAGATCCAGCGACAGACTGTAGCCAGGAAGCGTCTGCAGAAGGAGTCGGTAGCAGGCCTTCCCGCCAGGCTCCGTAATGCCGGGGGCCACGCGCTGCACGGGGGCCACCCTCTTGAAGAAGGCGGACTTGCGGTGGAAGCCGATCAACTCATAGAGCTCGGAGAGGATGCTGCACTGCTGAATTCTCTCCTAGGAATGCTGAAGCACAGGGAGAAAAGCAACAAGCATCTGAACGAAACATGTAATGGAAAAAAGACCCGTAAAAAATTTTCCCTTAAAACAGAGACCCAACGATACAGGAAGGAAGAGGAAGGCTGACTTCATGCACTGATGGGACCGGATGCAGAAATGCAGGGAAGCAGCGCTGTGCAGATGCTCCAGACCCACTCTGGGCCCCACCTTTCCGCATTCCGCCTCTCCTTTTACTAGAAAGGTCCGTATTCCCTGAAACAGAGGAATCTGCTACCTAAACATGGGACACAAAGAAGGGAAATAGGAAAAGGACGGGAAAGTAAAGGAACAACAGTTCATCTACACCCTAGGGTTTGGGCGGGACTTTCACCAAACACACAACCTCTCAAAGCACATAGCACACAGTGAGAGGCTGACAGAGTGACTGCGACTTCTGCTCCTTAAACACCAGCTACCTGCCAGCACACGCTGTGACCGTTACTGAATCATTACAATCATTTCAGAAACTATTACTACCCCGGCTCACAGGCAAGGAAATCTGAATCTCGGGGAGGATTTATTATCATCCTGGACAAATTCCCATGGCCCAGAAGTGTCAGAGCCTCCGGCAGACCCTGGACTAAAATGCTCCTCATCACCACGGGCCCTGAGCCCAGGCTGAGGCCACGTTAGGTCTGCACGGGCCCAGAGCATGAGTCTGTGGGACAGGGAGTGGTCCCACTTGAAGTGCCAGGCCAAGGCCCTCAGGAACCTATGTAATGAAACCAAATACCCAAACTGATTTCCAACGCACTTCCCTGTCCGGTAGGACTGCTCGGCACATCTGGCTTATCACCTGTGCACAGGCTGTGCAAGGGGCCCAGACAGTGACGTGACGTCCCAATGGAAGTGGCTCAGAGACCGCTTCATCACAGGACAGACTCTCCCGGCTTCCAACGTTAACTCTCCATTCCATTTCCAACTGGAAAGTAAGTTTAGACTTGTTTTCCTCTCCAGAAACAAAGACAGTGGTAACATCAGCGGGAAACTCAAGACTGAGGAAGAGTCTCTTAGCCATTTGGAAGGATAGGCTGGGGAGGGAACAGAGATAGGGATCAGAAAGACCAGTGTTCCAGTCCAAAGTCTGCACATCACTCGCTTTGACAGTTTCCTTATTAATACAGGTGATAAAATCTAATTATGATAGTTGGGAAAACTAAATGAAATAACGTATGCCACTAGCATAGGTGTAAAATCCTAAATGAGTGTTCCAGAAATGGACGTGACCATTGTTAGATACTGTCTGCCAAATCTTGTGTGCTAAGCTCACATCAGCCAGCCAGAGATGTGCCAGAGAATGCCTCAACAGCCAGCAGCCTTCTCCAACTTGGAAACTCACAGTGTCCGAAGAACAGGCAGTGGTGGATGCTTTGGGACACTCTGGAGGTAGCACTCCAGTGATGACTTTAAAAAGCTGGGGAGAATTTAGGGGACCATACAGTTCAAATACAGTAAACTCATTCCATGTCTACAAATATTCATCTGTAGCCATGATGATTCAGAGAGGAAATACATATTCAAACGTACATCATTTTCCCACATAAGTGCATCAAAACAATTTGGAAAGAATGTAACTTTCTTCTCTAGATCACACAGTGGGGATTACAAGGTTTGTACTGACAGCACTACGTGTAAATCATATGCAAACGTAACTGGGTCCATTATCAGTCATCATCATTTGAAGGGAAGGATGGAAAAGAACAAAGCCAAGCTAATACGCTCCGGTATTTTGTTGGGTTACTATGTCACAGAGGAGACGGACAGGTCATCAAGGAACCACTCTGCCGTGATCACGGAGCCAGGGAACGGGATGGGCGGCAAGATGTATGGCGCAGCCGTAGCTGTGCCCGCCCTTCTAGGCAGGTACCCAGTCAATTCGCCAAGATGTCAAAAGTGTATGCCCACGTCCTCATCACCTGTCATGCATTAAAGAGAAATGGAAACCTATAAACGGCCAATAACCTCAGTGGGTACACCGTCCAAAGAGCAACGTCATAGTTTGACAACAGGCCATCCCGGTTCCCTGGGCTTCATTCTTGGAGAACCTTAAAAACCACTCCTCTGTCCTCAAGAAGTGCTGCCTACTTGTCCTATCTTTGGCTCAGGGATACAGCACGTTCACGTGGACTTTAATGTCTGCACAGATTTGACTGTCTTTCTCCAGGTTCACTTGTCCATTCTGAAGAGGCCTGAGTTAAGTCCAAACTCCATAAGATCAATTCCCTCCAGTGACAACTCAACGAGCCTGCAATTACAAACCAACTGAACAGGACTGTCCTCAGCTAAAAATGTCACCCGCTCTTCACTGCTTTCTTAATCTCCTCTCCTGGCTAATTGCAACAGACTAAAACCACCCTCCACCAAGTTCCCCAACTATGTCAAATAGAAAGTAAGGTCCATAAAAGTGGTGACAACTCCATAGTCACCTCTGAATTCCTAGCATATATTAATGTCAATAAGTAGAACTATGATTATGGCTTCTTTCCTTTAAAACCTTTCTGGTTATTTAAATGAGACCATGGAAGGGAGGAGTTTGGGTTCAGTATCTTGATCCAGTAGACTCTGGAGACATTTTTCGGAATGGCTGTCCACTGATTCATTCAAAACACAACTTCTCTTTCCGGGAGGAGCTGTGATTTTCTGCCAGGAGCTTGTTGTCACTCTCATGCCAGAACAGATTTAAACTAAATACATACATTGGATATGTTATTTTTCCCCGCTTCCAAAAAATTTAACTTTCCTTACTTCCTTGCCTTGAGGAATGCTTTTTTACTTTTCATTCTAATTCACCCTTTTATAAAGCAGGATTCTCAGGATGTGCTTGGCCTTACATAAGAACAGCCATCCAACTCCCAGTGTGAGAGGCCTTGGGCTCATCTCCTGACCTCCTGTCAAGGCAACTGAAACTCAGTTCAGGAGCCAAGTGGCCCCCCAGGGCTTCTAAGGCTCGCGTATCTCCCAGAATCCCTGCTTTCTGGTTTGACATATCTTCTGAGGATTTCCCCTCACTTACTTCACAATTAGCTGTGCAGCTTGAAAGATGAGGAAGGAAGGTCTTATTTCTTAATCAGCATTTTAAGGAACTTATGTAATGAAGGTTTTCAAGACTTTCTAGAACTCTCCATTGCCAAGGCAGAAAACACAATAGATATTTTCTAAATTTAGCTATCATGTGCATTTTTTCTTTGCTTTTGTTTTCTTAACTGCTAACAGACATTTTTTAATTAAAAAATAAAATAAGGCCCCAAATAGGATAGAACATTGAAGAGGAAACAAAATTAAAGGGCAAAGACAGAAAAATGATAAGTACTCTACAAAGTTAATAGAAAACATACACTATGGATCAGATCAGCAATTCTCAGTAACAACTAATTGAAACCTGACTATGAGGTAAAATGTCTCTCCTGTCAGGAGACGGCCAACAGAAAGCAGAATTAAATCAACAAACTAAAATTCTAAGTCTGGTGAAGTAGAGAAGTCTACCAGCTAAATGTGTTTTCTTCTGGAAGAGAGGGAGACTCATAAGATCTTTTCTGTGGAGCCTGAGCCCAGGTGAGGACGGTGAAGTGAGCTCTGTAAGTACCCAATTAGCAAAGTGAGTGATGAATAAAGAGACGTGAGCTTTGATGACAGAGATGATACTACTATTCACTTGTCTTTTAAGTATGTCTTCACGTTCAATGATCAATACCTCGGCGTCCTCAGGGATTGAGATTATAGGAAAATGCACAGCCCGGGCCTAGACCTCCTCTGTGATTGTGGCACTGCACTTAGATGTTTCAAGGGCACCTCCAACTCCACCTGCAAAGAGCTGACTTCATGGTGCTCCTCCCATGGCCGTCCTGCCCAGGGCCCCTTGTCGGGGTCAAGGTCTGTCTGCCTCTCCCAGCTCAGTCCCATCACTCACAGATGTGACTGGACCCCTCCTTCAGGGCCCAATTTCCTCAGTCATCGAGTCCCACCACCCACACCTCACCTACCAGGTTCTCACTGGCACTCCCTCAGCACTGACTCTGTGCTGGGGACCACACTGCACACTATGAACACGTTATCTCACTGGATCTCCACAGCAGTCCTGGGAAGTCGGTATATCACTGTTTCAATTAATAAGATAAATTGTTTCACTTCCTTGAGTGTGTCATCCAAAGTGACACGGCTACTGAGACACAAACATGGTACTGAAAATCACTTGAAAATTGAACACTGCTACACCTCAAAAACACCCTACTCTGACTTATCACATCACCTCCTGCCGAGCCTTCTAAATGTTTCTAAGCATTCTACAAGACAAAAGTGATCTACGAGAGCACCCTTCTCCCCTACTTAAAATCTGACAATGACGTTCCACTTCCCTTAGGAGAAAGCCCCACCGGGCCTGAGCAAAGCCCAACAGCCCGGCATCCGCGTTCCCTGCGCGGCCGCGCCTCCTCACCCACCACGCAGTGCTACACGTGCCGTGTCCAGGACAGGGACGCTGACTCCCTACAACCCGGGGATCGTCTCAATCGAACAATGATCACCCTCTTCAGTGGTCACCCTATTCATTGCTGACTCTCAGAAAAATATTTTCTCAGGGTGAATCAATATCTTTTTCCTTACAACTTCCCATCATTGATAATGAGCTCCCCCCAAAAGAGAGAAGAGCTAATCCTCAGTCTCCTTATCTGCAATGTATGAATAACAAGGAAATATGAGAGGTTTTAAGCGAAATAATATTGATATGAAGCTGAGGGGCAATTCCCAACATACAGTAAGCACTCAATATGTGCTTACTTAATATTAATAAAATAGATTCCATTCCAGCAACCTTAAATCAATGTTTTATGGCTTTGTCCAAAAGACTACTGACAAACTATTGGACGAACCCCTTTGAGCAGATCCGCCCAAGCGTACTGGGATAGGTAAGCCTTGACTCCAGTTACAGCTGCAGCCAACCAGCACTACGGGGCAGGGGCAGTTTGCTCAAACTCTTACATGTTGTTTGAGCATTTAGTTGTAGTTATTGAATAAAGACAGGTATTATATAGTCAAAGCTCCTGAAACATAAATCTTCAAAGATTGATTCAAATTAGGTTTCAAGTACAACACTCTCACTAGAAATTATTTGAAAATTATTGTCTTAGCTCCTCTGCACATCAAAAGGTCATGTTCTTAATGTATCTGACTATATACACTGAGAGGATTGTTTAAAAGAAATTAAGATGAAGCCATAATGAATAAGCTTTCATTATAATCTGCACAAAGCCCCACCCAAGGGTCTCACTTCTCACTTCCACATAGGAGTTCAGGTAGCTTAACCTGGGTCTTGGTTTCTTATGACACGGGGGTGGGAAGAATTGTGGATAGATTTATGTAGCAAATATAAATCTAGGGTATTTGCTGTGTAGGAATCCTAGAAATAAATAAATTGATATATAGTCCCACCCTTAGGAAGCTCAGCCTTTCAAATTACAACAGCATAAAAAATGAAATGAGAGATATATTTAAGAAAATTTTACAAGATTTTCACATTGAACATTTTGAAGTATCACCAAAAAAATAATTAAAAGATCTACATATATGGAAGTCATCCCATGTTCATGGAATGGTAGACAATATTGTTAAAAATGTTAAGACTCCCGAAAGTGATCTACAAATTAAATGGAGTCCCTATCAATATTCCAGCTGACTTCTTTGCAAAAATTGAAAAACTGATGCCAAAATTCATATGGAAGTGCAAGGGGCCCAGGACAGCCAAAACAATCTTGAAAAAGAAGAGCAAATTTGGAGGACTCACTCAAAGGTTACTACAAATCTATAGTACTAAAGTCATTATGGTACTGGCATAAGTTTGAATGCAAAAATCTATGAGACACAATAAAAAATCCAGGGGAGAAACTTACATTTACAGTCATTTTTCAGAAATGTGCCAACAACACTCCATTGAAAGAATAGTCTATTCAACAAATGGTGCAGAGACACCTGGGTATCTGAAGGCAAAAGAATGATTCTGGAATCTGGACCCCTGTATTTTATATAACAAATAAAATATTAATTCAAAATGGATCACAGACAGAAACGTAAAAACTAAATGTATAAATTTTCTAAAAGAAGACATAGTTTAAATCTTTGTGGTCCTAGGATAGGCTATGGCTTCCTAGATACAATACCAAGAGCACAAGTGAAAAACAAGAAAGATAAGATGGACTTCATCAAAATTAAAACCATTTGTTACAAAGGACATCATCAAGAAAGTGAAATGAAAGGGGAAGGGGGTAGCTCAAGTGATAGAGTGCGTGCTTAGCAAGAAAAATAAAATGAATAAATCTAATTACCTCCCCTAGAAAGAAATTGTTTTAATGTTTAAAAAAAGTAAAGTGAAACGACAATCTGCTGAATAGGAGAAAAATTTTGCAGAGCATATATCTAATAAGAGACTAGTATCCAGGATATAAAACAAATGCTTACAACTGACCAATACAAAGAAAATCGACCCAATTTTTAAATATGCCAAGTATTTAAATAGATACACAATTGGCCAATAAGCATATGAAAAGATGCTCAGCATCACTTGCGAAATCAAAATCAAAATGATATCTGATTTTACACTCACTAGGATGGTTATAATCAAAACATGGACAATAACAAGTGTGGGTCAGGAGGCAGAGAAATGGGAACCCTCAATATGCAGCCGTTGGAAAGGAGCAATGGTGCAGCTTCTTTGGAAAAGCCTGGTGTTTCCTCAAAAGGTTAGAAATATATGGCTCAGCAATTCCACTCCTACATATAGAGTCATCCCTCAGTATCCTCGGGGGGTTCGTTTCAGGAACCCCCCACCCTGGATACCATAATCCAAGGATGTTCGAGTCCCTTTACAACCAGCCATCTGGATCCATGAAGTGGAAACTACAGATATGGCGGGCCAACTGTACAGCCAACAGAATGAAAATATATTCTCACAAAAACTTACACATCAATATTCATGGCAGTATCATTCAGAGTAGCCAAAGGTTACAAACAATATCCATCCATCAATGAATGGGTAAACAAAATTACCAAGAATAGGCCCACAAATTTTTGGTCATTGAATCTTTGACAAAGGAGGTGAGAACATACAATGGAGTAAAGACAGCCTCTTCAGCAAATGATGTAGGGAAAACTGGACAGCTGCATGTAAATGAATGAAGTTAGACTACTCCCTCACAGCATACACAAAAATGAATTCAAAATGGCTTAAAGACTTAAACATGTAGTCAAGACACTATGAACCTATTAGAAGAAAACATAGGCAAAACATCTGACATACATCTCAACAATGTTTTCCTAGAGCAGTCTACTCAAGCAATAGAAATACAAGCAAAAATATACAAGTGGGATTTAATTAAACTTGCAAGCTTTAGCACAGAAAAGGAAACAATAAGCAAAACAAAAAGACAATCTATGGAATGGGAGAAAATATTTGCAATAAATGAGACTGACAAGGGCTTAATTCCCAGAATATGTAAACAGCTTTTACATTTCATAAGAAAGAAAAACAAACAATTCAATCCAAAAATGGTCAGAAGTCCTAAAGAAACATTTCTCCAATGAAGACATACAATTGACCAATAGGCACATGAAAAAATGCTCAATATCATTATCAGAGAAATGCAAATCAAAACTGCAATCAAGTATCAACTCTCACTAGTCAGAATAGCCATCATTCAGAAGTTCACAGACAGTAAATGCTGGAGAGGCTGCGGGGAATTGGGAACCCTCCTACACTGTGGTGGGAATGAAGTTTGGTGGAGCCATTGTGGAAAACAGTATAGAGGTTCCTCAAAAGACTAAAAATTGACCTCTCATATGACCCAGCAATCTCACTCCTGGGCGTATATCCAGAAGGATCCGTAATTCAAAAAGACACCTACACCCCAACTTTCAGAGCAGCACTATTTACAATAGCAAGACATGGAAACAACCTAAATATCCACTGACAGATGACTGGATAAAGAGTTTGTAGTGTATTTGTACAATAGATTACTATTCACCCATAAAAAAATAATAAAATAATGCCATTTGCAGCAACATGAATGGACCTGGAGAATGTCATTCTAAGTGAAGTAAGCCCGAAAGAGAAAGAAAAATACCATATGAGATCGCTCACATGTGGAATCTAAAACAAACAAACAAACAAAAAAACAAAAAACAAAAAATAAAGCAAAGAAACAAAAAGACAAACTTATCTACAGAACAGAAACAGACACAGAGACATAGAAACCAAACTATGGTTACCAGAGAGGAGAGGGTGTGGGAAGGAATATATTGGGAGTTCAAGATTTGCAGATACAGAGTATGTATAGAATAAACAGCAAGTTTATACTGTATAGCACAGGAGAATATATTTATTATCTTATAGTAACTTATGTTTAAAAAGAATATGAAAATGAATACAGGTATGTTCTTCTTTAACTGAAGTGTTGTGCTGTACAAAAGAAACTGACACATTATAAAGTGACTAGACTTCAATGAAAATGTTTTTAAATAGACCAAAAACGAAAAAAAAGAAAAAGGATATTATCAAACTAAAAGAATAAAGTACTGATTCAGGCTACAACATGGATGAACCTTCAAACTTTATGCTAAAATAAGCCAGACACAAAAGGCCAAATAGTGCCCTTTAAGGTGAACTGTATCTGAGTGTTTATTGTACTATTCCTGTAAATTTTCCGGAGGTTTGAAGTCTATCAATATCAAAAAAAAGTTTTATTCATTAAAATCATAAAACGCTTCCTCACAGGAGGGCTTTAATTATTAAATGCAAAAATGCATGTAAAGCTCTTGAAACAACACTTTGCACGTCCACACACAGTCACTGCTTTCACTGCCACTCAGAGGTTGGTACCAGCGCTGATGAGAGCTACCTCCACTCGCTCTCCTGCATACAGGAGTGAGGGCCTGAGCTCTAACAGGCAGTGTGAGCGTGAACCTGGGTCAGACACAGCCACATCCCAGACTCTGCGTTACCCAACTTTCTTATACAAACTGCAACATATAATGTAAACACGCTACAGGGATGTATCTTACAACGCAGGGAATACAGCCAATGTTTTACAGTAACTATAAATGGAGCATCTATTGTACACCTGAAATATATCATATTTTAAATCAGCTATATCTTTGTAAAAAATTAAAAAATAATTTAAAAATGTTATCACTTTAATATTCAATTCAGTTTTTAAGTAACTACTAAACAGCTTAGAATGTATAAAAGCATTTAAGTGTGCTGTTTGTTTACATATTTATTTACTTTTAGCCTCCTGCTAAAAGAGAAATTAAACAATTTTTTCAAACACAGCTTAACAACCATAACAACAAAAAGGCAAAACTGAGAGTGAAGAGAAAATGGAGATTCAATACTTAAATGAAACCAGGGGGAGGTAAAGTCATAAAAATGGATTCCCTGGAGTCAGGGCAAGTGTTAAAGGCCGACTAGAAATTCAGGTGTAAGATTCTTGACAGATAAAGCAAAAAGAAAAAGATGATGGGGAGGGCGGTACAGCGTGTGCTAAGCGTGCACAGGGTCCTGGGTTCGAACACCAGGGCCTCCACTAACAGATAAATACACCTAATTACCTACCCCCCCAAAGAGCCCCAAAGAAAAGAAAAAGAGAAATTTCTTTCCCAAATAATCCTGATATTAAATTTGGATTAAATACTTAAAAAAAAACAAAAAAACAGAAAAGATGAGTGACACTGTGAAGGAAAAGCCCAGCTGGGCTAACAAGCTAAGTCACAAATCTAAGTGTGATAAGTGTCCGTTTACTGATGTAAGTTTTGCTGGGCTAACTCGTAAATCCGATGTCAACAATTGTCAGTAATGTGATCTGTTCCAAATTGATAAGCTTCAGTGTACTGATTCCTTGCTTTTTGTTGTTGGAGCCTTATTGGCTAATAGCCCCATACTTGTAATTAAACCTATAAAACCTCACGTGCAGGTCTTGGAGGTGCTCAGAGCTTCGGAACAGAAGCCCCTCTGAGCCCGCCGGGGTAATAAATCTCAGTACTCCAACCCTCTGTGTGGTGCTTGTTTCTTGGCTGGCCTGTTGTTTCCAAAACAACACAAGCGACGATGCCCGTGAGATAGTTCTGCAGTGGGTGCTGGCAGGTCCCCATGTCTCACGTGGGAAAATCTGAAACATCCTTCTCACCACTCAGAGTCATCATAAGCCCACACCTCACCTCCCGCTGTTAAATGCAGGAGCACAGGCAGGGCCCGGCCTTTGTTCTCTCTGTGTCATCACAGTGAGATAGGATGGAAGGGGGCAGAGCACATCCATTCAAGGAAGGCCACAACAATTAACATCATAATGTGAAGGATTCAACCCCCAATAGGCCTTGAGGCACAGGATGAAGAGATTTAACTTCTAGCAGATCTTGAGCTTCATTATGCACCCACTGTAATAGTAACATGGTGAATAACATGCCCCAGGCACCATGGCAGTCCCAAGGCTAGCCACAAAAGGTCAAAGGGTGGGAAATGGTCAACTCTCTGGGAATACAAGCCCCTTGCCCTAAGGCTGATCCTTCTACTTATTAGCATATGAAACCACCAAGCCCAAGAAAAAAGAGCAACAAAACACCACCTCGGGGTCACCACTCTCTCTCCCTCTTCAGAGAAGGCCCACACTATGTGGAGTGTGTACCTACTTTTAATCTGAGCATCAAACCCCCACAACTCGTGAAGTTTCTCTTGCCTTTCAATGTATCTCTCTGAATAAATATACCTTTACTCAACACTGGCTTGCTCTTGAATTCTTTACTGCATGAAGCCAAGGAACAAAATCTGGTGGGGCACATCCCAGGGGCTCATCCAAAGCCTGAGACACAGCCCTTCTCATGCGTCACGTTTTTTTTTTCTTGTATCAACAGGACTGGGTTGTGAAGGGAGCTCTGAGGCCCCAGCTAAGGGACAGAAGCAGCCCCCAGGGCTCGAATTGGCGGGCAGCCTCTTCCCCAGCAGGGGCCCTGGGGTCTGCCCAGTTCTGTGTGTTTCCCTGTTGTGCTGACTCCCCAGCCTGACAGCGTTCTCCCTAGGCCTGTCCCCACAAAACCCTTCTCTCCAAAATACAAGCACATCATGTCACAGTCCTCTTGTTCAACCAGGAAATGTTCAACCCACTGTTTCCCTCCCCAGTAAAGTACCTAACTGTCCTCCCTCCCATCCCACCACTTCTTTCTTTGTGACAACTCTGCACTCCCCACCCACCATCCTGAATGCAGGTGCCTTGCTGGCTGGGACCGAGATGTTTCAGTCTCACACATCCTGCGTCCATTCACTTTCCCCTTGTTACCTTATAAAAGCCTTTCCTGAGTCACCCACGAATCTGATACTGAACATCACAAAGTGCTGAGTTTGCAGTCACTGTGTGCATACCTCCCAGGTTTTGAGTAGGTTTCCTTCACAAGATCTTCATTAAGGAGCTGCATCAAGAAGTTTAAAGAGTCTTTTCTTACATCTGAGCTGAGGAGCCTGCAAAAAATTTAAATGGCTTTGAAGAGAGGGTTAACCAGGGACAGAGGGTTCGCAGGTCCTATTCAACAGTGTCATGAGGCAAAATGTTCTTCAAAGGCTCAGAGTGGCTTCTCAACGTGGAGTCAGCAAGGAGGAGGTGACAGGCAGTGAGTAGGGTGGGTGACACTGGGTGCGCTTCCCCAGCTGGGGAAGAATTGGATTTTCTTCTAGTTTTCCAAACAATTTCTTACTACCTTTTTCACCTATTGTCACATACCATTTCCTACGAATTAAGAATATCAATGTCAGTCATTTGGGCCACTTGGGAGAAGCAACACGATGCCATTCACAGGGCTGGGACATGACAGCCACACCAGTCTAGGTTGATAGACCAGTGGGGGTATTTCCAAGGTGATCACGGGCATGCAGCAAACTCCCCAGCTTCAATGACCTCATCTCAAAGGTGGGGCCAATAAAACTACCAAGAAAAGTGCGTGATGATTATTGCCGACAACTGTTTACTAGGTAATTGCCCGTGACAGCTGCAGCTTAATGGGTAATGAGTATGATAACAAGGCCCTGTCTACCTGGCCACACGCTCCCTGCCTTCCTGCCTTGGTGCAGCAGCAGAGTTTGTTTAGCCGATATGAACGCCCCCAGAGCAGCACTGATGGGAAAACTCGCAGCTCTGCACTGCGAGGTGTGTTCCTTTCCTTCTCAGAGCTGATCACAGTTTGCTGTCATCTGTTTTTATGTTTATCCCTTTTATAACTGCCTCCCCCCGGAGTTTTTGCTCAAGCAGCGCAGGGCCAGTGTGTCTTGCGGCCTGCCAGATATTCTGGGCTGGGAAACAGCTGACCCCACATCTGGCTCTATTGCTGAACGGAGAGGGCAGAAGGCCCTGGGGCACATGCTGAACCGAGGCCACTGCACCCAAAATTATGATCTGATTTTGGGCAAATTACAGTCTTCTTTACCCTGAGATTCCTCATCTGTCCATGAAAATAAATGCCCATGGCACACAGAGTTACAAGGATTAAAGGAAATCACCAAATTCATAACCTAGCCAAGGGGCTACCAGTGCGTCCTCAACAGACAAATGCTGCCTTTACGGCTCTGACACACGCGAAGTGGGGCAGCCGCACACAGTGAACACTGATAAATGCCAGTGTGTTAAGTGCTTCATGTGTGCTACAATACTCTTCAGAACTTACAACAATCCCAGGAAGAAACGAATAATATCATGCCCATTTCACAGATTCACCAACAGGTTAAGAGAGGTTACATTCTAGTCCAAGGCCCTATGGTGAGGAAATGGCGGTTTAAACCGGATTCTGGGCCCAGGCCTTGTCTCCAACTCTCTCCCAGCCACCTGATCACTTGCCTATGAATTCCACCTGTCCAATACCTAAGTGTGCAGTCGGCCAGCTCTTAAATGCAATGTGAGCCACCGTTTGTCAATGTTGGTTAATTACCATAAACTGTTCTCAGAAACCACTACAGAAAAGAAAGGTGGACTTAAGGAATTCTGCATTGCGTTCTCCTGTAATGTGCAGAAACCCTTCCCTACACCACCAAATCCAAACGTATGCTTCCTCCATGTTTATGTTTGCACACGGCTTATTAAAGTAGAAGGTACCTGCAGTAATTCCATCTCGGCTGCTTTCCAAGGTTGCAGATTATCCATAATCATTCCGTGAATGAAAATACTACAATGTGAATGAAAATACTGCAACCATGTCAGTAAGCAAAGAATGCTGAAACCAAGTCATTAGCGGCTGCTGCCACCCCCCAGCGAGGAAAGGCCTGCAGCCCAGCCGCTGCAGCAACTCACAATGGTGCCCTCTGAGCAGACTCAGAATAAGAAAGGACAGGATACTGGCCCTAGATAGCTAGGTGCTTGTCTAAAGAATGAATTCAGTGAGTCCAAAATATTTTCTTCCTCCCATATATAGAAAAGCACTAAATTATTGAACTTGAGATACCTGGCTTTCTTTAGATAACAAGCAATCTTTTATTGTTCCAACAACCTTGTCTTTGTTGTAAAGCTCCTATATATCCTAGCTCATCCCAAACCTCTTGGGAGCAGTCCCTCAGAGAGATCTGAGAGGCTGTCATCCCGGCTCGAGTCCTCCCGCAAATAAAACATAACTCTTAAATTTTAGGTGGCACATGTATTTCAGTCAACTGTTTTGGACACCATGAAGGGACCCAGAGCAGACTTTCTCCACCTGAACTCTCCGAGTAACTGGGGCCTTTGTACCAGCAGTGGCCCTTTGTGACCATCCGCCTCCTCGGGGAGTCCAGATGAATTTGGGTGAGTCTCTCCTGGTTCTCGGATCTCATATATTGGTTGATAATCCTGAGTTTTATTTGGCGGTGTTTCCAGGTACCTGGCCCTCCAGTTGAAGGAGACTGGGGGGAATTACCCACCCAGTGGAGACATACTGGGTGGGACCTCGTTGAAAGGTAACGGGAAATACCCACATTGAAGAGACGTCAGAAGTGGGCTGGTGGAAACCTATTAGGAAAATACTCACCCAGTGGAGACGTCCTGAGTGGGTCCAAGTTGAAAACACTGGGTTCAGGACTGAGTGGTTAGGTAAGAGGCTGGTCTAATGTTTTCCTCAATTTGGTTACATCCATTGAATTTTTCAGGATAAAAGTAAAACTCTTACGAGGAACCTTTCAACTCCAAAAATGGGACCATCCTCCTGGCTGGTAACAGCTTTCTCGGGTGACAGAGAATCTTGCAGGAGTGGTAGAGACAAAGACTTCATGCCATAGAGTTGTCCCTGCGGGAAATCTTACTAGCAAATTTATTCTGAGTACCCGACCTTACAATGGGGAATAGAACTTTCAAAAAAAGTAAAAAAAAGAAAAGAAAAGAAAAAGAAATGACAGATTGCCAGCCTCCAATTAATACCCCAGCCAGGTTTATGTACATACAAAACTTACAACATTAATTGGGAATTAGAAAAGAAAATCTCAATCTGAAAGTAAATAATCAGGCCTGATAGAAACATTTTTTGGAATTCTGAACTTATAAAAACAAAATCCACTTTAGGGGGAACTTGAATTTCTCTTCCTGTGTCCTTGAAATGTAAACGTTTTATCTTTCTCTGGGTCTTTTAAGTGTGTTTATGTATGTATATGTATGTTTACTTTCTTTTTAAAGGAAACCTTGGACTCTGCCATACAAAAGGTACAAGTATTGCGTACATATGGTGGCCACGTAAATAAATTGGATTCTAAGCAATTCTTTGTTTGTACCAATTTTCAGATATTTTGCCATCTTAAACTTTGTTGCATCAGCCTGGACCACAAAGGCCTTTAGCTTTTGGAGAGTAAAGCTTTGAATTTTATTTAGGCAACACCCCCACTCTCATGTGGAAAAGCCTCTTCATCTTATTCATTTAAAATCACTATATATATATATATATATATATATATATATATAAATTGATGGCCATATGATGGATCCTTTAATTTGGAAAAGCTTTTAAATTTGTGAAAGTTGAAAGAGATCTCATGATAAACAGCTGTTTAATTGGTACCTATTAAAATCAAGTTTAAAGATAGAAAAATATATCTAATTGTTAACCTAAGAACTTAGTTAAAAAAAAAAAACTGTTTTGAAAAGCTACATTTGTGTTTTTCCTTTCCAATAAATGGTTCTAGAGATGTTAATAAAAACTTAGAATAATTATTGGTAATTAAGTTGAATAACTGGAAAAAGGATTGTAAAAATGTCAGAAAAAAAAAGATAAGGGCTTATCCCAAATGGATAAATATTTTTATATGGCTATTTTGAATGAGATAAATAAAATGGACATTTTTGGAATAGATACAAGGTTTTGATACTACACTAGTAAAGTTAAAAAAAAGGGCCAAAGAGATCACCTACTGTCCCCCAACATTAAAGTTCAAACAAGTCCATTTTATTTGCCACAGTTTAAAATATATGTATATATAGACTGATATACTTGATTAATGATTGGGACAACAGACCAATTAATCAAATTAAAAATTGAGTAGGACCTAAGCACTTTGGCTGAAACTTGGGCATCCTAGAGACTTTTCTATAAAATTAGATACAATGAACAACAACAACAAAAAGTTTCTTGCAATCCTTCTAGAAATAAAAATTATTGATTAAACCTAATAAATATAAAAATTAAAGGTATAAGATTTAAAAAATTTGAGATAAATATTTATAAAATTGGTATATTTAAATGGTCTTTATATAAACCTTTTGCTTAATTATGTTGTGGGATAGATCTGTTTCAATGGAAAAATGCTTCCCCTTCTTGGTATTATAAGGCTGGGCACATATCTGTCCCTTAGAAAATATTAATTGAACAAAGTAAAGGAAACCAATAGAGTTACATGAGCCATCCAATATAACGTAGAACTAAAAACTAATATACAGTGGCTAATAAAAAAAATATAATAAGAGGTTTACCCTGGGTTTAACTTATAACTCAAGGAAAAGAGACATCACTAAATACCTTATGCAAGCTTTGGAAGACATGATAAAGTAAACCTTAAAGTTTTAAAACATTGAATTCTTTGTTTACAGCTCTCCTGATTGATAAAAAAAATGCCAATTAAGGAGATACAATTGGTTCTGGGTGACAGAGCAGTTCTCTGGGGAACTGGAAGCGTGTGTCTTTGTCTTGCAGACCAGAAATGTAAATACAGAAACAGTGACCTAGGACTGAGCCTAGTTAGCTCAATGAGATAAAACTTAGGGCCAAGAAATTTTTGGCATTTTAGAACTCAGAACTCTGACGGGTCCTTCAGACTTTGTCAAGAAATCTTAAATATCTGTTTCATAAATAGTAAGCCTTAGTGATTTGAGCAAGCAAATTCAGCCTACTAGAACTATTATTATACCTATATTATAATTAACTTTTAAAGTGAAGCTATGAGATCTCTAGCTTTTGTCTGTTTATAAACCTGCGTACACATTACAGATGTGAGATATTTATACAGCTAAAAAAAAAAATCAAAGTCAAAGATCTCTGCTTAATTGACGTAAAAAATAAGAGCTTACAAATTAAGTATTTTTAAAATAAAAACTGAACAAATTGACTTTCAGCATCACGTGAACTGGAAAAATTCAATATTAAGATAATATTTGATATTGTTTAGTTTAAGTTTGTTCTAATTAATATAGACATCTTTAAAGTCATCAATATTAAGTATAATACCTTTACTGTACCTAGGTTTAAAGAAAGTCAAATAAGATTCTGTTATATCTGGTGAAGATTTGTCAAGAAAAAAATAACAGTAATGTGGTGTGGTAAAATTTTAAGTAAATTAAATGCAAATGAGATGAGAGCTTTGGGTAAATTTTTAAAATATATTTTTAAAATGTATGCTTAACATAATCTCTAAATGTTTGGTATCTTTAAATTCTAGAGTTGTGCTAAATTAAGTTAAATGATAGGATTTTATTTAATAGCTATGCCATTTTCAGATAAAATAAGATTGAAATATGAATTACTTAACATTTAACTTACTCTTACAGAGAAACTAAAGGTGTTTAGATATATTAATAAATGGTTGGTGCCACCCTGAAATAGACTCTATTTTTAAGGGAATGATCTCAGTATCCTAGGAAAGTAAGATAAATGTGTAAAGGAAGATATAAGAATGGAATTATATTTTGTTAATGAAAAATAGTGACTTTGTCCTGAAGCTGGTTATTTCTGAATGGAAGAGAAAATAACGGACACACTAATATGAGAATAGAAAGCTGTGGAAGGCTTGTGGAAGAGGTACCCTAAGGAAAGAGTTTCGTACGTTGTCGGAATTGGCTAAATTTAGAATCAACTTGGGCAAAGTAAATGAATCTTAGAAGTAAGTTGGTACAAGACTAGATTTGGTTTTCTCGCTGTTAAGAGGAAACATGTTTTTTGAAATGTTAATCCACCTTCAGCAACAGATTGTAAACCTTCTTATACCGCTTAACTGATCTGTTCTGCCTTTACCTTTGACGTATTTTCTTGTTAATGAATAAGTACTGCTTTACAGTGACCTATATGTTTATCTGACCAAGTGTTCTGAAATCTTTTAAAAAGATCCCCAGATATCAATTTCTAATTAAAGTTCTTTTAATCTCCAGTTAAGTTTGGGAAGTTACAGATGGCCCCTGAAACATCCCAAAGAGAGATTTTAAAAGAGTAAGTTTCAATTGGCGTGTTAAATAACATGATATTGTCAAATGAATAATAAATCTTCTAAGGTTATATTGTATGAGAAAATATTATTAATATAGATATTGTAGAAATTATATGGACTCCCTAAAATTCTGGTATATCTGAAATGTTACCAGTGATAATTCTGGGTATAGTGACCAGGTTTCTTTATCGATTATAGTGTAACGGTGTTTAACCATGATTTTAAATCTTTTGTCATTTATAGACAGTTAATGGTTGTCTTCTGATGGTTTTGCAAAATGCTTGCTCTTCAAGGAGATTTACTGATTTCTAATAAATTTCAAACTATAGCAGTGAACTAAACTGGGTAAGAAATTTTAAATTTCCAATGAAAACTGCGATTAAAAGAATTAGTTACATGGGACTGAGTAAACTGGTGAATATGTTTAAAAATTTTGATTTTGTTTAAAATACTACTGGCTTTTAACCTGTTTCCCAGACATAAAGAATCTCTTCTCTTTAAGCTAGCTATGATTCACAGCAATTTGATAAATTATACCTATGTAATCAGACTTGGAACAGTTATCTTTTCTCTCTATCTGATCCCTCAATAGACTAAAAACTCTTAGGTCCCCAGTGGCTCTATCAGACAAATGAGGAAGATCATCTCCTAACAGATATAGGAATCTCAAGGTATTTTAAGGATTTTAAAGAGAAAAGAATTTACCTAAATTTGTAAGGCAGAAATCCATGACAAGCCGTTGACGGGGCTTTCCAGGCCTTAACAAATCTTATTAACATTCTACCCTGAGACTCCTTATTAAAAGTTCCAACACAGCCAATTTAAAAAAGCCTATATGATCAAATAATCAGACTTGACTTGTAAAGAAATTAATCTTGATTTGGCTTTGAGAAAAATGAGGGTAATTTTAGAGAGAAAAAATCTTATATTTTACTGGATATTAAGTTCTAGTTTTGTTAATTGAGGTCTATATTTACTAAGACACTTCCCAGATCATTCCTTGCTTTTATGTCATATTGCTGTACAGTTTAATTTAATTATGAAAAGGATACTCTAGGTTTGTTTCCGAAGCTCAGTAATCTATCCTTGTGTAAATTTCCAATGCTCCATGACCTAAGCCAGGGGATTATACATACTGGAACATGCATGACTTAAAGAACTGTCTCCAACCTGAATGGAAAGACCTTTTATCAAGTACTCTTAACTAGACCATACACACAAAAGCTGAAGGAAACGGAATTTCGGATTCATTTCCTATCAGAAACAGCCCCTTCAGTGCACTGGCCTATAGAGCACTTGCTCACCTGAAAACAATGCCAAAATGGTGAAAAAGCTACCAGGCCAGGATGAGAAGAAGACGACATCTGAGCTCGACAGCTGACCCAAGACAATGGACCAGGCTTGTATACCAATTACTTTGACAATTTCTCCTACCTTTGATTATGAACTACTCCAATTGTTAAGTTTATGGTAAATTACCTATGTCTAGTACTTCTGTGTTACCTTGGTGGGTTTCCCTACTCCAAGGCTCTAACTAGATAGCCCTCAGAAACGTTATTCTAAAAATAATTTATAGTTCTGTTTAGGCCACTGTTGATCTTACAATGTGGGAGAACTCACCTGGCCAATTAATACCTGCTCGGAGCCTGACCATAAATATGAACTTTCTCATAAAATCACTCAAACTCAATCAGAAATACAAGCAAAATTTTAACCCAAATATACAACTTCTCTACTATTAAATTCTTACTCGTTACTTAAAAACGTTACTAGCTATATTAGTTATATGATCTCTATTTTATTAAATTGTTGTCTGTTACATTTCCCAACGTGTAACTAGGCCTACAAGATTGATGATGGCTAAACATCCTGAAGAAATAGATAAAATTTTTAACCCTGCATAAAATAAATGTAATAGTGTGATTCTAGGTATGGGAATGAGCAATGAAGGGCAAACATTTCCTGGATCATAATAGACTAGTAAGACAGGCGATCCAGAAAACTTTTAGTATCAACAGGCCCTGATAAGAAAACCTAACACCTTGAATGGAAGCTCAGAAAATTCTTCACCTGAAATAGGAATGAGCCATCCTAGCACCGTGGGACAAAATTGGTCATGAAATGTCTCTCAAAATATAGGTCGAATTTAGGACCAAGGGGGAGCACTGTGAATGAAAATACTACAATGTGAGTGAAAATACTGCAACCATGTCAGTAAACAAAGAATGCTGAGACCAAGCCCTCAGCAGCTGCTGCCACACCCCAGCGAGGATATGCCTGAAACCCAGCCTTTCAGCCACTCACAGTGGTGCCCTCTGAGCAGACTCAGAATAAGAAAGGACAGGATACTGTCCCTAGATAGCTAGGTGCTTGCCAAAGGAATGAATTCAATAACCCATATGTTTGCTTCATCCCATACATAGAAAAGCACTAAATACTTGAACTTGAGATATCTGGCTTTCTTTAGATAACAAGCAATCTTTTATTGTTCCAAGTACCTGGTCTTTGTTGTAAAGCTCCTATTTATCCAAGCTCCTCCCCTACCTCTTGGGAGCAGTCCCTCAGAGATCTGAGAGGCTGTCATCCAGGCTCGAGGCCTCCCGCCAAATAAAACATAACTCTTAAATTTTAGGCTGAACGATTATTTCAATGAAGTCCCAGAATAGACACAACTCATCAATTCTGTAATGGAACACACTGAGTCAGGAACCAAAAGCATGTTCTAGTCCCAAAAAACTACGGTTTCCTCTTTCTTCCTGTCATTATACAATCCCACCAGAACTCATTAATTTGCTGTCTGCACGCTTGGCAACCAAACTCAGAGAAGATTCAACTTAACAGAGCTCCATGCTGGGGAGAACCCCCCGCAGAAGCACAGCGGTTGGCCTGCCCTCCCGCACGCTCTGCTGACCCCTAGTGTCCTCCGTGGAGACCAGGCCAACAGAACTGCTCCAAACAGCTACAAAGTCCCGCAGATTAAATAAAAGCATTTTATTTTATACTATATGTTATGTATATACTCATCTCTGAAAACAGCTTTGCCAGAAGCCCAAATCTTCAACATTAATCTGCAAAGGCAAATCCGGTCCCCAAGGGAAAACAAGTTTTAAGATGATGCTATGGCCTCCAAAGTCCTCTCCAGGACCATCAACCAAACTGCCTGCAGGCCTGCAGCTGCAGGCGGCTACATGTCTGCTTTTAAAGCAACCCCTTCCTGCCCTCGGGCACTACAATGTCCCTCTACGCCCTCCCTTCTCAGGGTAAGAGCAGCTGCTGCAGAACCTTGCAGGGCAGCACTGACAGGACTGGACTAAAGGATCAGAGCTAAACTAAGCCTTCTGATGACACGAGCTGTGTCACTTTACAGATGAAGATATATATGGAGAGGGTTGGGGTGATATTGCTCAAAGTCACACAGCTAATAAGTGGCAAAGTCCATACCTCTGCTCCTCCCTCTGGCGTGATGCCCCAGCTGGGACGCCCACAGGGTTCTCTCGTGCCTGCCTGACCAGTCCTTTACTGTCACTCATAACCCACAACACGGTCTGACCCTAGCCTGCTTTTTCAGCATCTTTTCCTTCCAATCTCGCAGGAACAAGGCTGCTTGGGCCACTTTATGACTTCCGGCTTCCCAAAACCTCCATGCTCAGGCTGGTCTTGCCTGTGCATCCTTCCCCCTGCTCAGAGGCACTTCTTCCCCTGCAGGAGGACTTTTCCACTCTCCACAGGGACACCCCCTCAGGGGAGCCCTCTTCTTGCCCTCAGAAAGGCAGGTGTCCCAGGCCACATCCCGAGCTGCCCCATTAGGTCTGCGGGTGCTCAGGTCTGCTAGTCAGACCAGCAGCCTCAGAGCCAGGAATTATGCTCGGGTCACCCTGCAAACCTACTGCCCGCCTCACAGCCCCCAGCCAGCAGGCCACCTGGAAGTCACAGCAAGTGCCCCACCCAATCCCGAAGTCTCTTCATTTGCCAGCACCGCTGATGACTTGTCTCCAACCTTTGGTCAGTTTTGCAAAAAAGAGCACCTTCCACAGTGAACAGGGGGTTTTCGCTTCTGCTCCCATCCTTACTGCAAATGTCAAGGGAAACCAAAAGGCCTTTTCTCAACACTTTTCTGATGACACCCTTCCACCCACTATACTCATATGCTCAAGAAAATTGGGTCCACGTGATTTTGTTTCCCTTACGCTAAGTGGCTCAAAACACTTTGTGATTTTTTTTTTCCTTTTTTGAGGGTATTTGTACTCAGTTTCTCGGCTTTAATCTGTTTTCGTCTCTCTCTTCAGTATCCCAAGCAGTTACCACTTCTTAGCCCCTTCAGCAGCCTCCCTCCCAACATCTAGTCTAGGAAATCAGCTGTGATGAGGGGCCTGGAGGCAGTCACAGAAGAAGTAACTAAGGGACAGAGAGGCGACATAGTTTGCCCAAGGTGATCAGCCTCAACCCCCAACAGTGTGTTTCACGTCCCTCTGTTTAACTCTTATGCTAAACAAGCTAACTTTTTGTAGATTATGGTTATAAACAGATGAGGTATCAAAATACATACAAGGACACACATCAACTCTAAGATGTTCATTAACTTCACTATTTTGTTTCTATTTTTTTATTTCTATTAAAAAATAATTAAGAACTTCTGCAGTCAATATAGAAAAATGTTACTGGGTTTTAATCCAGAATATAGAGGTGTTGTGTGTCATTACTCATACTTATTTGTATGTTCACAAGACAAAATGATTTGAAGGTCCCTCTCCCCTCCTCCTACTCAGTACCTGCTCTCACCAGATCTCCCAGTCCACACATCTAACAGCCTTTCACTTCACCCACAGCTGAACTCATCAGTTTTCCCCCAGAGCTCCCTCTGCAGCTTTCCCTCCTCAGAGCACAGCAGGACCATCACTTACCTCATTAATCCACCCAGAAACCTGGGCCTTCCTCCATCCTACCTTCACAGACAGCATTCATCCTTTCATTTTTACCATCTAAACATGCCTTCAATCTGTTCGCTTTTACACACTGACCGTCCCACCGCTCAAGTGGAAGCCACCAACACTGCACACCTGGACTCACGAGTCTCCCAAGTGTCCCCACAGCCGCTCTCACGTACTTGAGACAAAAGGGATTGTGTCACTCCCGCGGTTTTAGGACTCTTTTCAAACCCACTCTTCTTAGAAGAAACTCCCAGTTCTTCACCTGATAAAGATCTTTGCCATCAAATTGTCAGCTCAGGGAGGGCAGGACAAGCCCTCTCCCCTCGGCCCCTCCCTCTGGCAGAGCATCAGGTTGGGAGGACCTGCTGAGCTACACCAGCCTGTATTCTAACCCTGGTCTTGAGTTCTTAGCAAACTGCTTCACTTATCCATACAAACCCAAGGTAGATTAGAAAGATTTTAGATGTTGAGCTAGACTATTGATTTGGGGATTTTGCACTAGCAACCTGCAAGTACATGTTCTAATGATTCTGTCTTCTTAAAACCACACCCAGATTTAAGGAGTATTTGTGGAATGTCTTCGGAGTAAAAGGGACTGTACTTTAACAGACTATATGTTTTATAACATGAACAACCCTGACAGGGTCACAAATGGAACCACCTCACAAGTGACAGAAGACAGGTGAGAGGCACAAAGCAACAGGTCACAGAGATGGTAAGAGCAAAGTTGTTTCTCCAACCCCCAAAAAATTTTTTGAAAGAACCGAAAACTCTGAATTTTGAAAGTAAAACACTATCATATAAAGAAATAAAATAAATAATCCTCTTCATCAGTGTTTCAAGATCTGACTGCAGAATTTTTAGCATGCCATACTGAATCCTAGCACAGAAAAATCAGATGGACTAGTGGTGAGTAAGTTCCAGGGAAACGGCAGCAATTCCTCCACTTGTAAGAGGACACACACTCAATTGTCAAAGGTGATTTTAAACCACATTCTGGAGAAATTCAGAAGATTCAGGCACCGATTCTAGATGGTGATGACACGGAAGGACGGGTTGGATGCATGCTTGTAACTGAGTCACCGGCATTCTTACACTGCAGGGGGAAACGGAGGCTCTCAGTTATGAGCAGAGATGTTCCTGTCATGTCTCCCAGGCCGTGCCTCGGGGACTCAGTGTCCTGCAGCAGCCTGGCCCCAGACGAGGACCCGCAGCGTGGCCCACTCAACCAGGAGGGGCACTGTGCTTGAGAAAGCCCATCCCCGATGGGAGAAAGAGGGGCTGGTGGGGTTGTGTGTACCTATAAATGATCATAGAAATACACCTGCATACATTCATTTGATACAATTAATATTAGCAGGCTATTTAACAAAATTTAAATTGTCAGTGTTAATTTTACCATTCCTTTCCTCTTGTCCCCTGCACTCTGAGACAGGCTTAGGCTCTCTCACACCTGCAGCTCTGATGCAATAGTTGTGAAGTCATTTTACTTTGCTGCAAGTGTCCTCGCTCCCCGTGTCGCTGTGACTGTCGTCTCTTAACAGAGTCAGATGTCTTCCTGGATCTCTCCCTGAGTTCCTTGCTCCTGCTTCTCAGATCCTGAGATAAAGAACAGGTGAAGACACATGACTAGAAAAGGCACTGTGGACTTGACCAAGTCCTCAGTGACCCCCTAGGTGAGTGCTGCCCACACCTTACCTTCGATTCTCAACGTTCTGCCCAGGGTGACATCCAGACAGGAAAGAGTCTTGGGCCCAATTAAAAGCTGTGAGGCTTGGGTGCAGGGAAAGGTGCAGGAGCTGGTTCTGGAGCCGGGCCCCTCCCCACCTCTGCTACTCTCTCTCCCGAGGCCCTGCCCCCAAGCCCCCAGGCTCCCTGATCTTCTGTCCTTCTCTTCTACACTACTCCAAGCCCTTTTCCCCTTCCTTTATTCCCTGATTATCCCCAGCTGGAGTGATTTTTTCATCACAGCATCTAAAAAAAATTTCCTACAGCTGAAAAAGAAGTCTCCAGAGGTCAATGCCCACATGGTGGTTCCTGAAGAGAGCCCCTGGTTAGGGGGACTCTCACCAACACTCACAGGGCATCAGACATGTTGCAGGGTCGACCACCCCCAACAAGAATTTGCTGTGACCCCTATGCCCGCACAGCATCCCTGTTCACAAAACTGTAGTTGGGCCACTTATCCGTTATTAAGAAGCAAAAGTAAAAAAATTGCTCATGTTTCTTACTAAAATTATCTATGAGGTGGAAAAAGAAATTGTAATAGAAAAGAACAAATTTGACTCCATGTTAGATGTGTTCGTTTGTCTTTAAACCTGTACCCTGTTTTCTAGGCTAAGACTTGTTATCTCTGCACCTTTTGTAAAAGAAAGTTGCCTTTAGCCTGAAATATCCAGGAGGGCCTATTTTGCGGGCTCTGATCTTTAAGGATGTTAGCTCTTCTACACTTATGTAGAGATGGCAAGTTGCAAAATAAAGAATAAACTTTGTTTTTTTGAGGTTTTACAGGGGTGCCATGATTTGACCCACATGGACAGCTGCAAGAACAAAGGATTCCAAGGAAATCAATTCGTACAGCAAGAAGTTTGCAACAACCAACCACACCCCCGCCCCTTTTTAGTAAAAAAGGAGACTGAATTCTGACTTGGGGAAGAGGGTTCTCCAGGATATCAGTATGCCATCTTCTGGGTCTGCCAGCTTTTCAAATAAAGTCACTATTCCTTGCTCTAACACCTCATCTCCCAATTTACTGGCCTGTCATTCAGGAAGCAGAACTAGTTTTGACGTGGTAACTAAATGACGTCATTGGAGGTAGTATGTCTCCACTGTTTCCTCATTTCCAATATGTCACAACCTATCAATTTTATATGCTGTTTAACAACACAACCAAAAAACCTTTGTTAGGGAATTGATTCTATGGAAAGAAAGTTATTTCTACTCCTTCAAACCTTTTTTTTTTCTTTTCTATTTTATTTTGTTTTGCTTATTGAAAAGAAAATAAAAGTGAAATCATTTTATTTTACGTATTTTTGTTACAACTACATATTTTAAATTCTACAGAAAGATTTAAATTGCATTATAAATTTGTTCATATGTTAATATAAAGATATATACACAATCAATGCGGATTAGGAAAGGAATGGATATTTACTAAAAATCCACTGCACATCCAGTCTTTTACAAGCATATCCTGGAATATAATAAGCTCTAGAATCCAGGGGTCCCCCACCCCCTTTCTCCCTGCCGAGTGCCTTAGTAATCAACAACCAAGGCACCATCATAGAGCCACGCGATATGTATTTTAGGTATAAATGAGGAAATTAACTCATTCAACTCTAAATCAAAAACCTTAAAATAAATACTTAACTTATTTACAAACAAAGAAAATTGAACACAATTAAGTACAGTTTCTTCCCCAAGGTCACTAAGCTAATAACTGGTAAAGGCAAGATTTGAGCTCATCTGCCTGATTCTAAACACTAAGGTGGAAAACACATTTGATTGTGGAGGGTCCAGCAGCAAAGCCTATCACCCTATCTTTATTCAGATCTAGCCTTAGACAGCCTGAGACAGCACCCCATTCCTATGGAACTCGAGGATAACACAAAGGATTTTATATCCAGTAGTTTCTTAGATCTCATTTATATAAAGTGTCAGCAGGTCAGCAGAAAAAACTCTGGGAAATATGAGTGGGTCCAGAGCTTTTTGCTGATTAGTAACTTTATTTATCAGAACAGCGTGACCTTCCCATGAGAGGCCACATGGACCTTAACTAAAGGCAGGTGAGCAATGAAAACTAGCAAGACCCTGGAACTCAAGCAAGAAGGATCACTGCCATCCCCCACCAAGTTGCCTCTTCACCCTCGTGGGCACGATGGCAGAAGATCCAGGTTCTTGTCCAAGTTACACTATCATGGATTCTCACCCATAAACAGATACGACTCTATGCTGTCTTAAGTCCTTCCCAACTCAAATATGATGACACCAATATCTGAGCAGAATGTCTATGTCTCCACTTCCTCTCTTCTGTTAGGAGAATAATTCTATGGCCACAACGCAGAAATCCAACTAAAAACACCATGCATGAAGCCAGGTGAAAGTCTGCATAAGACACTTTGCTCTCACGGACAGTGAATGAAAACTCAGAATAAGTGGTTCTTCTTCCTCTGTAAGTGGGAGGTAGCCTGATTGTGTGTGTGTGTGTGTGCGCGTGCGTGTGTGCGTAAATCAAATACAATGAATTCTGGGATGTGTACAGATTTTTTTATGTTACTGTCATTTCATGAGGATGAGACAACCTTTAAAGTAATTTGAATCTAGTGTTCTGAGATATTCTCAGGTTCTTTTGGTGGAGGAGGGGAAAGGGGAAATGAAAGGAGGAAAGAAGTAAATGAAGCAAAGGAGTAAGAATACTGCTAGCGAAAGGCAAGACATTAATTTTGTTCCTACTTGCATCACACACAAATTAGGGACTGGCTTTCCCCAGGTGTGTTGTCGAACACTGAGTTGCAGAAGAGGCAACAGCCCATTTCTCACTGAACTTGTGACAGTACGTGGCATCTTATAGACACAAATCATTTACCCTGATCAAACACTCTAGCAGCAGGCCGTAATTCTCCTATTTTGAGACACAAAAAAACAGGAGTTCAAAGCGGATATATAACTTGACAAAAGTCAGAGGACCATTAAACAAGAGAGGATGAATTCAAACTCAGATCTGAATGCAGAGTCTGCTCTTCTCACTCCCAGGACTGGAAAATCCTTAACACACAGGCTCCCCAGCTCCTCTGCAGTGTTCCTGGCGCCAAGCATTTCCCATGTTAATGGTCGCCAGTTCTCACAGTCACAGCGCTCTGTGCAGCCAATGGCCTCCATCGGACCTTGATCATCTACCTGTCACGCCCAACAGGCTTCTCCACAAAGGCAGGAATGCTGGCTTTCAAGTGCATAAAAAGCCATCCCTGGTCTAACCTGGGCTCTTCGGAGGCCTCTCCAGCCTAAAGGCAGCCATGAAAATGCTCACAGTTTGTACATGAGCCACACTACCTCTCTCCATCAGTCTCCCCAAATACACTACTTAGCTACGACCACTTTGATAATCTTGGAAACAAATTTTGAAAAACAGAAAAGAAAGGATTCTGGAACAAGTATTTAATACTTACAATTTTAAATGACAAGTTACAAAGTGAGTATTGACAATCCGAATCTGCCTTCCTAGGTGTCAGTTTGAAGAGTTAAAAAATATAATTGCAAAAAATTCTCACTTACAAAATTAAGTAAAACATAAACAATAATCTGGGCTAAACTCAAAAATAATGCCCATGTTGTACATGGAGAAAAATACAGGACTATACTGAGGGGTAAATTAAGAGATGTGAATGTAGAGACATCAACATATTGCATGGAGGAAAGCAGCTTTGTAAAATGAATGCTCTTTTAAAGATAATTCAAAACTTACTAAAAAATCCTATGAAAACCCTTATCTGTTTTTATTCTTTAACTTGAACAAAGTATTTTAGAATTCTTCAGGAATAATAAAGTCATAATACTAGCCAAGAAAAATTGGGATGGAAGAAAAGAATCAAAAAAAAATCACACTGTCAGATATTAAATAAATTTTTACAATATGTAAGTTATGGTGCTGGAGTAATAAAGTAAGATTGACAGAAATAAACCATGAGCTCAAAAAGAGACTTTAGTGTACATAAGTATTTTGTGCATGTGGGATTTCAAATCAAAGAGCAAAGTATGAATTCAATAATTGTCCTGGGAAAATCAGAGAATCACCTGGAAAGAACAAATTCTATTCCTGTCATAATGACCAAAGAAAAATTACAGATAGTGATGTAAATATTAAAAAGTACTAATAACAGCAAATGCAACTCTTTGCTCATATTAATTCAACTTCTCCTCACTATAACAAGTACTATTATCATCTCCATCTTAGAGATTAAAAAACCTACAGAAGAGATTTGTACCATTATAAGAAAGTATTTCTAAAATAATACCAAAAATAAAACCCAAAAAGAAGACATTTACTATCTTAAGTATATTTTGGGCCACAACAAAAGTAAACCTACTGAATAAAATGAAAGGCAAGAAATGACAAGTAAAAACTGCGTGATACATATTGATGAAGTCAAGGGGTTAATGTTCATAACATACAAAGAGCTGTCACAAAGCAACAAGAAGCTCCCTCACTTAACTGTGTGTGAAGGACAAAAGGGATCATTCACGTTTTAAAAGTCAGATGGCTAATAAGTGAAAAATGCTGAATACCTCATTGGTCATCAAATGCAAACTAAAACAATGAAAAAGCACTTTTGCTCATCATATTGGCAAATATTTTTAAAAGTTGTTCTAGCTAGTGTCCATCTGTGAGAGAACAAACTGTGAGCAACGTGTTTGGAGGATGAAATGTCAATGGATATGTAAACTCTGATAAACGTGTGTACACACAGATTCAACTCCCCTTCTAGGAATCGTTTCGTTTAGAAAAAAATCAGTTCAAAAAGATTTACTCATCAGAGCATTTACACAGCACTTTTTACAATGATGGGAAGAAAAGCTGAAGTGAAATCATATCCAGCGATAGAGAATTGGTTACATAAGTTATTCTACATCTTTTCATTCCCCGCAGGAGAAGGAATTTCTAGAGTCACTTGAAAGGAGCCTGTGATGTATGTAATTGTCACATCCAGGGACTAAATTTCCAGAAACCTTAACTAAAGGAATACTCATACAAGATCACAGGAATGTTTGTACAAGAAGGACGCCAGTCAAACACCCTTTCTGACAGTGGAAAATGGAGAAAACTTAAGTATCCACCATCAAGACAATGATGCGGTAAATCAAGGCGAGCTGTGGGCACTAAGGGGCAGGCGTTTTGGCGTGGTCCAAGGCCTTGTCCACAGTACTCTCCCACCAAAGGTGTCCTTACACAAGAGACCAAATCTATTGCACATCAGGAGACCCCTCTACTCTATCTGAAAGGACCGGGTGAGTCTGGAGTGGGAGGACGTCTATGATATACACCTCAGTGAATAAACCGAGCTGCACAAAACATATAGTGTGGCCTTATTTTTCAATACAGCATATATACACACACATATACATAGATTTCTCATATACATGTATGTATGTATGTGTATATATATATGACAGGCATAAAGGTCATAAAATATATACACCACATTGTCAGCAGTTTTTACTCTCAGGAAAAAAAGGGGAAGGGATGTAGGGGCCTTTCGGTACCACCACAGTTCTCTTTTCAGTATTTCAGTTAAATATACTTGGAATTTAAAAGTTTATTTAAGTCCGAAGTAAAATGGACGATGCCTCCACAAGACAGAATGCTATACTGGTCATTAAAAATCATGCCAGGGGAGAGAGAATACTGTAGAAAAACGTGTAATAAGCCGAATGGAAAATGGATGTCTCCACACAGTAAACAGGCACAGAGTGCTCGCTGGTTTTTATGACAGATGTAATACACACTGATGAAAAGAACAGAAAATAGATGTTAATGTGTTAATTATTATCTCTGAGTAGTGGGACCAGGATAGACACTTTTGTCCCTTTTTTCAGACTTATTATATTAAATACACATTATTTTTCATCTGAAAAAAGCATTTTTAGATGTCTAGTACCACACATTGAAAAAGTTACACTAGTACTTACAGAAATAACTAGGAGACACGGCAGCAGCGTCACAAAGTGTAGAACGGGCGATCCTGAATAACACCGCACAGTTACATAAGGACCCAAAAAGTAAGAGCACCTGCTGTCTTAGGGCGTAGCCCCCTTCTATTTGTCAGTTGTGTCTTCAGGGCTAAGGCAGTTGTGAGCACGGCCAGTGTCAGTGCTGGTGTCTGGATGGATGCCACTGGAGGTAAGGGCACCTGCAAGCAGAGAGGAAGAACAGAAATCATCCTCTGCTTTTTCTGTCTTGTTTCTTTGTTACTTTTGAAGAGAGGTGTAAATAAGATAAACTAAATCTTCCCTATTAAAATTTCAGTAATGAAACCGTTTTTAAAGGGTTCACAACTTATATTTTGCCTATAACTGTCTTTTCAACAAAGCATCATATTTCTTAAATGTTAATTAACTCAGTTAATTAACTACCTGTTGAAACCTATTAAAGAACATGAAATGCACTATGTAAAATCACCACGCCTGCAGTGACTGGCACATCTGTCTTGATAGCAGTGCAGTCAGCCCCCACCATCCCGTGGCCCTGAGCTCCTTATGCTGCTAAGAGAGCACGCTGCCACCTCAGATGGAGAGAAACGGTGAAAGCGTTTTCTGAAATCTACAGCACTGACAAAACATAACTGACAAATCCCAGGCTCCTTTGAGGCTGTCATTTTCTGTTTCTGGCCTACAGCCGTCAATGAGCAGAACCACCCCATTCCCGAGCCATGGGACTCACGTGGGAAGCAGTTTTGGAGAAATTTCCAGGTATAGAATGTAACCAACTATACATAGAACTCTGAAAAAAGAAAAGATGCAATACTCTGATTTTGGAAGAAACTCAAAATATTCTCCTAAGCCTTAGTAGCTGGAAAGGCTGGGCATCTCCTAAGCCACTTATTTATTTCACAGCCAGTGAGCATCTCCCACAAACTCTGTTTCCCTGTGTCTGCTGGGAGCCTCAGGCACACTGTTGCTGTCGATCTTATAAGTCACAGGCCTGAGGCGTGTGTCTCACGCCTGCAACTCTCACACAGGCTCGCCTCCTAGCCTCACTGTCTGAACTTGGCCCCATTTTCTCACCTGTTTATTTGGTATCTGTTCTTCTGTAAGCTGCCTGAAATGCTTTTTGGAACAAGTCAGAAGAATCAGTGGGTAGAGAAATGGACAGATGGACAGGTGAGAGTTGGGGAGACAGAGTGACTCCAAGAAAAGGGGAACAAAGAAAATTTCCTATGCAGAACCCTCTTCTAGTCAGGGAAGAAAACCACCACGGAGAAGTGTGAAGAGGCAGGTGGCTTAGGACTGTTTCCTGGATTCCATGAAAAGTCACACCAAGAGATGAGAGGGTAGAACTATAAATAATAAAAGAAAAAAGCATGCATGCTTGAAAAATATATCTACAATATGTACTTTCTAAAGAATAGATTCAAATCAGCACGGCCCAATAACACAATCCTTGGGTATTTACAGAAGTGAGAATCCCATCTCCAAACCACAAGGCATCCCTTCGGAGCACTAAGAGCCTACACGGGACGGTCATAAAGCTGTCATCGCAAAAGCGATGCTATCCTGCCCTTACGAGGAATGAGCAGCTGTGCTCGGGCTGCCCACGCGCGCCATTTACACCCCACAGCACCTCTACGGGAGAGGGACGCCTAGCGAGCCCCATCTCTGCAGGACAGAAAACAAGTCCGGGAGAGGCTAAGCCGACCTACCAGTTCTCCATCTCACAGGACTGGTCACTCCAGAGTAGGACTCGAACTCGGACCCACGTTTGTAACCGCAGTACTACCGTGATTTGTGTGCTTTTTGTGTGTATAATACATTTGTTTCCGGCATGAAAGGATATTTAACAAATGTTCGGTTGTCTTGTCTATCTCATTAGCTCACAATCTTTATATTTTTGAATTGTACTCTTTTCCCCTGGAGAAAGGAACGGAAAGAGCGGGGGTCAGAATGAGATGGGGCTCCATTCTTTATCTGTTACCTCATCTCATCCAAGTCCCCAACCAGGGAGAAGGAGCAAATGTTCTCTTCATCTTTAAAGAGAGAGCTCCACTGATGGTGACTTACTCAACTCCAAAACCATGTCTGGGGGAAGGGCACAAACAGCAACCAGAGAAGTATCACCCGTAGGAAGGAGAAAAGAGCTCAGGGTGTCAGCCTGATTTAATTTCAATGGATAATATAATACCACAGACTAAAAATACTAGCATGCAGTGAATTTGCTATTTCTTGACATCTAGCAAGTTTTCATAGCCCGCATGAAACATTATCGTGAACTAGTTAAAGGAAGAGTCCACACTCAGGGAAAATCAATGCCACAGGCAGGCTGAAACCGAGGCTGGAGGAAAGGAAGAGAAAAGGCATAGTTAAGAAGAGGGGAAAGTCTGGGAAAAAGACATCATCACAAGGACTCTCCAGCATCATCCAGCTATCATATAATCATTCATTCAAGTGAGAGTTACTTAGGTCCTATTTTGTGCAAGATTTTACACAGGGCAAAGCAAGAGTGCAGCGTCCATGGTGGCAGCAAGTGGCGGGGCTATAATACAATTCTGATCCTGGTACCTTGCACAATTGTACTCAGTATAAAGGCAAAAAAATAAGGTAAAATAATACTATGTAAACTCTACGCATTGTTGAAAAAAATTAAAGAAGACCTAAATACCTGGACAGACACACCACGCACATTCCTGGATCAGATGACAGCGCTCTTGGGATGGCAGTGCTCCCCAGAGCGATCTGTATACTCAACGTGGTCTCGATCACAATCCCAGCGGGCTCCTCTGCAGTAACTGACTAGCTGCTGCTACTATTCATATGGGAATTCGAGGGACTCAGTAACCAAAACGTACTTGAAAAAAAGAAAAAAATGAGAGGACTTGTAATTCTCAATTTCAAACCTTACAACTGTATCTCCAGGTGAGATTAGAGGCCATTTTTAAGTTATTACTGGGTTTATCCTTATTTTCAAAATTCTCTACAATGAATATACCTGTTAGAATAAGAAAAATAAAAAGAAAGGTATCTTGTAAAACATGCACAGTGATTCATTCATTGGGAAAAAAATTATTTTAACTATAAAGAGGTAAACAAATATCTAGTGAAAAAGGACTACTTAAAAACAAGTGTGCATTTACAATTTTCATAATTTGAAAACTGAAAAGCACAAAAACATCAAGTTACTAGGGAGACTAGTGAAACATATTAATAGTTATTTTCAAAAATTCTAATTGAACAATGAAAACTCAAGAAAGGGAAAATTGTGATTGACACCCAAGTGCAAACACATGGAGAGCAAACGCCTAGAAATCACAGTTCCTTTAAATCTGCTTCTAACTCAATAGGAGAGGAAATTCCTCACTTAGGGGACAGTGGAATCCCATACATAAGACAGGATACACAGTACAAACTGCAGTAGTATCGGGAGTGAATTTCTTAGAATTCTAATGTTACAACATTGCTGAAAAACTATAAAAACACTGAGAGACAGATTAAAACACACAGTCATATATATTATATAGAAACATATGAAGTCTGCTCCCATGTTGCATAGAAATACAAACATATTTGTTCATTTATAGGCACTGATTACTTTATCACAGATAGAATATTTCAAATAAAACAAAAAATCAATAATACACTCCTCTTGTCAAATCTACTTGATAAGTTACTCTGCTATGCAACCATAATGTGTTTAAGATAGATCTAAAATTAGTGAAAAATCTTTGTATGGTTTCTTGAATTGTTCTCAGAATTCCAAGCTTAATTTTAAAATAGATCTGAGCAGTATTTCTATATTATCTTTTCCCTTGTGAAATGAACAACACAGTCTGTTGTCAAAATTCTGTCCTTACAATGATTCACGAGCACCGTTTCCTAACAAAACTGCTGAACAGCAAGGCACTATCCAGACACTGTGACCAAATAAATGAAACACAAGGAAGACAGTGACCCTATCCTGGAGGGCTTATAATCTGTGTCAACAGCGGGTTTTTATTTGATTGGTTTGATTGGGTAGCAAAATAAAATCAATCAAGTACTTTCTGCTTTTAGCATTCTGTAAGTCATGACTGTTTTTAGTGTCATGAGAAGGAAAGACTTAAGCATGACTTGATTAGGTCAACTAGCAACAATCATCACTGGAGAGTGAGTAATAAAGAAGTTAACTGATAGAAATACTTCTGACTACATGAAACCTAAAATAAATCTACACTGATATCCAAAAGGAAAATGAGGAGATGAGGTCCCCAATGAGAAAACAAACTAACAAGGAATCAAAAAAGGAAAGACGTTTTCATTAACGATTCCAGGCAGTAGTGGAGCATAGTGGTGAGGATCACAGATGTTTGGGACGAACATGAGTGCCTGAACTCCCACAGCACTGGGTAGCTGTGAAACTGATATTTCAGAGAAATTTTCTGCATCTCAGTCTTCTATCCATACACTGGGGACAACAACCGCACCCATCTCCTAGAACGGTCCTACGAATTAAGTTATTTTATATATAAAATTTTAAATAAAATACCTCAGATTTTAAATAATACCCCAAAAGCACAAGGAACAAAGAAAACAGAGATAAATTGGAGTTCATCAAAATTTAAAACTTTGCTTCAAAGGGCACCATCCAGAAAGTGAAAAAACAACACACAGGAGAAATTTTTTTCAAATCACTTATCTGATAAGGAATTTGTATCTATAAAAAAAAAAGTACCTCCTACAACTCAACAATAAAAAGGCAACTCAATTAAAAGGTGAATAAAGGATCTGAAATGGTATTTTTCAAGGAAAATATACAAATGGCCAATAAGCACAAAGAAACGATGTTCAATATCTTTAGCTGTAAGGGAAATCAAGTCAAAATCACTAGGAGAAACCGCTTCACACTCACAACAATAGCTTATAATAAAAAAAAAAGTGTAACAAGCACTAATAATGACACAGAGGAAGCGGAGCTCACAGCCCTTTCTGGTGAGGACGTAACACAGCGTGGCCACTTTGGAAAACAGCCTGGCAGGTCCTCAGAGAGTTGAACATTTGGTTTCTGAATGACCCAGCAACTCTGCTGTCTGGGCACAGACGTAAGAGAACTGAAAACAAATATCCACATAAAAACTCCTACAGGAATATTCATGGCGACACTACTCATCACAGCCAAAAAGCAGAAACAACCCAATTGCCTATCACCTGATGAATGGGTAAACAGTGGGGCCCAGCCATACAGTGGAATATTATTCAGCAATAGCAAAGCATAGAGTACTGACCCAGGCCACAACGTGGACAAACTTTGATAACGTTACTCAGTGTGAAATAAGTCAGTCACAATAGACGGTTAAACTTACATGAAGTGACTCGATTTAAATGAAATGTCCAGCACAGGCAAATCCACAGAGAGAGAAGAGTGGCTCCTTGGGGCTGGGGGAGGATGGGGAAGATGGGAATGACTGCTTATGCATACGGGGCTTCCTGTTGGGGGAATGAAAATATTCTAAGATTAAATGGGATGCACAATTCTGGGCATAGAGTAAAAACGACTGTATATTTAAATGGGTGAATTGTATTAAAACTGGTAAGAAAAAAAGCACCTCGGGCCAGTACCTTCCCTAGTAAATGCAAATTGCTAACTTTTATTAGAGGAAGAAGAAACTGCCCTCAGCATGAAAGTAGGAGATAAGCAAATGTGAATTAACCGAAATTGGACAAGAGCATTTCACTTGAAACAGTTGCTGAGTGTACACGAAATATTCAGAAATAAGAAAATCTGTTTCACATCAGGAAGAAGCATTCTGCTTCAAATGCAGATCAAGGATTCGGCAAGCCCAGCTGCTACAAATGACCAGAGAAGAAACCTGGTTCTTAAAACAAGCACCAGAGCCAACAAGGAAATGGTGGTGAGGAAAGCAGGCGGCCGAATATCTGGAACAGTTTGCTACAAATAATTTCTCCACTGAAAATTTAAAAATAAAATGAAAGTGATAAAATGCTCTGTTGACCTCACGTGAATGGGCTTCCTTCGGTGCTTGACTATTCTGTAACCCCGATTGAGAGACTCAGGAGAATCAGCATGTCTCCTGGGAGTCCCCAAAGGACTGCCCACCAGCACGCTGACCACCATCACATCTACCAGGGTTGAATTGCAGAGAAGAGACCAACTTCTGAAAGGCACAGGAAATGTTGACAAGGGAAGAAAAAGCTGCAGTCAGTCCTGGGACAGAGGCCCTCTGAGCAGAGGCCAGAAGGCTGCAGGTGAACTGCAGTGGCCGTGGGACAGGAAGCGACCATGGGGGAGCATATCTCAATTCTCTCCTCTCTCTCCCTCTGGTAGGAGAGATAAACCTGCATCCTTCTCACCTGGAACTGTGGGTTGGCTGGCAGAATTCTTACCGACATGGAATGATTATTCAAGTCTCTGTGGAAAAAGTCAATAAATCGAGAGGGAGTAGGGAGCCAACTCCACGAGCCTCTCAATTGCACCCTTATTTATTGTGTATAATCAAAGGAAAAATTCATTAACAGTTGTGTGATAGTAATAGGAACTTCGGGAAAGACAGTATGAAGCAGAGATTGTAGAATACACAATGAGTACAAAGGATTAGTGTATCTTTAGGGAAGTCATGGGGTGAGGGGAGCAAGATACATTTTTAGACATGTGAATTACAAAGCAGACCACCAGACCAGCCAGGTCCTTGTTCTGTGGATCATAGACTATCTAACAGCACACAAGCTCAGCGTTTATAGCTGAGGGCCTCGGTCCTTGCTTTGCAACCAGCAGAGTGCTATCTAAAAGCTCAACTATGCAAGCAAAGCATTGTCTCTGCTTTTTAAGGCAAGGAGACTGGAGTGAGGATGTACAGGCACTTGCTTGCAAAGCAGTTTTTAAGCATATATTTTTCTTCTTAAAGTTCACAGGAGGCTGGAGTGTGTTACAATTTGTTAAACCAATCATGGGGTCCCACATGGAACCATTATGGAGGACACCCTAGGATGACAAATCCTGCCTCTGGGTCTTTTCCTGCCATCTTCAGCCACTCTAGCAGGGTCTAGGCACATCCGTGAATAACGATCCTACAGAACTACCCACACTCTTAACTCCTGGTGCTTGAAACTTAATTTTAGCTCTACACAACTTACCGTAGAAAAGTTTCAGAAATAAAAGATATAATATTCCTTTTATATCTCATCATATTACTGATTTTTCTGATTGCTCTAAGTTGCTTCTACTTGGTAAAGCACATAATTCTGCAGGTGAATTCAGTAATTTCCATTGGGCATATCTAGCCATTTTGGGCTCTCTAACTTCTATTGTTCAAATACCGATACACTTAATTGATTTCTTTGTTTATCAATTTCAGCCGGGAGGAGAGGGAGTGTCACTCTTTTCCTCAGCCCACCCTCAACACTTTTCTCATCAACTCAGGCCTCCTGAAAACAAAACAAAGGATTTGTTTCCCTTCTACTCTTTCCACAAAACCAACAGGAAACATCAGCCTGGAGAAAGAATTCAACACAAATGTTAAAACAAAAATCTATAAACCTGGAGCAACTCCATCTCCGAATCATGATACACAATGACATGAGAGTAAGTGTGTCAGGCACAAAGCATGCGTGAGCCTGACCACCTGATTTCTATTCTTCAAAGGAAGGAAGGTTTTCATATTTTTTATTATCATACTTTGTCATTGTTTCTGATTATGCCAAAAAATAGTTTATGAAAGAATTATGCACTGCAATAACAGATTACTATTGTATCAATTATAGAAGGCATTCAGAGGGGATAGGAAAAGCCACCTCTGTAAAAAATGCAAAATTTCTTCCCCTGTTAAGAACACGTATACAAAATGCAACAGAGAATTCAAATTCTTGTGGAGAGGAGCAAAAGCCACAGAACCAAAGCAAAGTCAATAGAATGAGTTAATTCAGAATTCACTGGACAAACATGCTCAATGCATTCAAATAATTTTAAAGGCACACTGCAAACCATTCACTTAATGATCTGCAGGCTAGAGGAAGCATTTCCCGCTTTAACAGACAACAGAAATCAATAGGGTGCCCCAACAAACAAGGACCAAAGAACAATCAGGTTTTTAACAGCTCTGATAAATCAGCATGTTCTAAAGATCAAAATCCAGAAATTTTAAACATTCATTCACACCACAATGAAACAAGCACTTAAAAAAAAAAAAAAAAAAACAAAGAAACTAAGAACATAGATCATGTACATAGATCAATGAGGACTTCATGTACCGCTGGAAGAACAGGCTATAGCCTTCTACTTGAAAAATAAAACTACTTTTAATGATAACTGCTAAAACATATTTCATCATTCATGTTGCCTTGAAAAATCTGAGGCACTTGTATCTGATCAGAAAAGCAATTCTGGGTAATAGTAGGTTACAATTCAGTGCCAGTTTGCTTTAGAAGAAAAGAGAAAAAAAAGCTACTGTTTCTCATATCCTGCACAAAGTGTGAAGTGTCTCCCTGCCTCTTTCTCCTCCCGTTTTCTGAGCTCATGCTCCCCAACCCTTCTGAAACAAGTATGAGAAACTCTTATTCCCACCAATATGCCAAATGACAAAAGAATATCAATTTATTTGTGTAAATATATGCCTATACCTTGAACTGTAGGAGAAAGGTATCAGAAGTCCATATGAAACTTATTTCTAGATTCCTGAAGTCACACACACAAACGTTCACACAGACACAGACACATACCCCCTGGATTACTGGGCACTTCACAAGTTTAGGAATTCCAACTTCTAGAAGATAACTTTGTAGTTAGTTTAAAATACAAATCTGTCAGCTTTTGAAAGCCTTGATCATCTGCTAAACCATCCAAATATCAAAGAGATCCAATTAGCTTTCTCTGTAGAATGTAATTTCACTTGATGGCAAAACAGACCCTAAGAAGTACTGGATCAAAGATTCGTGTTTATCACTACCTATGATCATTTTTAAGCACATTAACAGATTCAGAAATGTATGTCTCAACAACATTTATTCTTATTGAAAAAGCATACGTCTTCAACTCTCTATACAGTGACTAGGTCCCATGATGGTGTTTAAGAGCTATTTTGTGTATTGAAATATTTATTTTCAAGTGCAGACAAGGAGGGTGTGTATTACTCAGTTGTAGAGCACCTGCTTAGCATGAACAATGTCCTGGATTCAGTCCCCAGTACCTCCAAAAAAATAAATAAAAATAAGTGCATATTTAAAAATAAGAATAAAGTTATATAAAAAAAAGCAGACTAAAAAGCACTGCAATCTATGTGCTACAATTATAGTAAAAAAAAAAAGTGTTTCTTTCAAATATTGACTATATGCCAATCACAGAGACAATCACAAATCACACCTGATAACCATCACGTGTGATTCTCAGCAACACTACTAAGTAGACATGGATGAGAATCCCGGCACTGCGGATGAGGAGATGGAGCTCGGAGGAGCTGCGGACCCTGACCGTCCTGCTCCCCGTGACACCGCGTCTACCCAGGGCAAGCTCTGACAGACCTGCTCTGAGGGGACACCCAGCTGCATGGAACCTTGGGGCATTGGGGAGTCGCAGAAAACACTAAAAATTGTTTAGTGAAAAACCAGCTCAAATATATTACACTTTGCCACATCCTTTAAAAAGGGAAAATGACTGAGACCTTTTTGATGCCTCCGTGTCCTTTCTGCCATCATCAATTATTTGCCCTCTCAGGGTGACTAGTGATGAACTGGACCCCATATGAAATGCACTCATATGGAAGAGCTTTTAAAGTTATTTTAAGAAGTTTGTAAGACCCTGTCTATGCCTCACACAGGTGGTCATCCATCACTTCTCACCGGTGTGGACGTACCACCTGAAATCACTCCTTTCTGCTTTTTAAAATCCCTTCATCTAATCCAGGCTTTTCAACAGCAAAGAAGCACCTCAACCACAGACACTGGACAGCTTTTCACCAAACAGACTCGAACAGCCCATTGGACTACCTGGAAACCCTTTTCTTCTATTAAAACCACTTCCAGGTACTTCATCATTTTCTGATTGGTGGACTTGGCCTCTGACTGGCCTACTCAGAGAGCTCCCAGCCTCACATGCGGGGGTGGGAGAGGACCCTGCTGTTGGGGGAAATCAGTGAGGAAGGCGGACATACTCCTGCCAGGTCTGCAAGGGTAGAAGTGCCACAACGTGCTCAGAAATTATACCGTCATCACCCCTGGGCTCCCATGGACTTGTTTCACATTAACCAAACTCATGACACACTGATGAAAGAAAACCAGAAACTTAACTTATTAATGTAACAGAAGACGTGAAACTATGAACCAGACTGAAATATCAGAGTTCAACCATGAGTACATTTTCTCAATGGCCTAATCACGGGGAGGCAGTCACATGGCAAGCATGGACAGAAACAGAGCAGGAAGGGTTTCTAGATTAACTCAATGGACTAAATTTCTGTTATAAGAACTGATCTACTGCCTGGAAAACAAATAACGCCAATCACGATGCACTCTCTGTGGACAGTGGCCAAGACATGACTATGAGCATCTGTGTAACTCTCCTTTCCCTGTCCTTTCTGGGCTAACATATGCACAGAGGTACAAAGATTCAGGGATGCAGATAACTCTAAACACCCAAAGCCCATCTCTGGGAGCCTCAAACCAGTAAGCCAGGGTTTAAATACCAGCTCTGCCACTTACTATTTCTGTGATTTTGGCCAACTTACCCTCTGTGTGCCTCAATTTCCACATTGTAAAACTGGGATAACAATCAAACCTTCCTTACTCGCTTGTTGAGAAGATTGAAGGATTCATTTCTGTAAAACTCTCAGAAAAGAATGTAGCACATTTTGGGTGTTCAACAAATGTCAACTTAATATCAAAGTGATTTACAAGTCTCCCTTCTAATCATCTTATGTGTTTCCTGGCTAGTCTAAGTCCCAAAGAAAATCCTTATTTCTCCTTTTATAAACTCTTGGGGAGGACCCTTCTCTTCCATCCCACCACCTGTTTAAACCGAGGGAGGGAATGCCTCCTAACCACTCCTCTGGGCCATGGAGAGTGCTTCTCCATTCACACCCCTGGCCCCTGGCCAACAGATAGCCCTCGTCACAATAACAGAGTGAGGTGTGAGTCCGAGAAGACAAGCAGGGCATTTGAAACCCTTCCTTTCCCTCCAGTGTTGATCACCATTGGGAAGCACTTGGGATGCTCGGCTCCATGGCAGGACAGCCTTGTGCATGAATGGGCAGGTCCTCTCAAGGGAAGGTTCGCTGTGTCACAGAGCTACATGGGACAGGGTGAGTCTCTAATTCTGGGACACAGTATCAGGACATGCATTTTCCCACAGCCCTGAAGTTCATGGAGAACGTGGCTTCATCAGTAACAAATAAGACATTTATCGCCTGCCTACTCTTATGTGTCATCTCTCAGTTGGCTGCTGGAGACAACATGTGTATAAGTATTGGATCCATTTAAGCCCCAAAATATATGAAGTAACAAAGAATTCTGTGGCTTAACGTTGGTTCAGGGCGACTGTGTAACAGTTCTGACACTGCTGATGCTTAATTATGGGTATAGGAACTAAGGAACCTCCTCAAATATCTCTCAGCATAAAACCAGCTTTTCTTATTTTCCTGTTTCTTAGTAATTGCCAAAGACTCTCAAATGATGGCTTCACACAAAAAAGCAGCTAAAGTTTATGAGCCCTCTTGACATACCCACTGTGGTAAACACTTTACATAATTTCTAATTCTCACAATTCTGCAAAGCAGATACGAGCGTCCCCATCTCACAGACGAGGGAAAAACTCAGAGCAAACTGACTCAGGCTCACGTGGCTCAGTGGCAGCACGTGCACGCAAACCCAAGACAAAAAACTACACCCCTTCTTATATGTACAAAATCACCTCCCAACAAATGATACACAGCTGCTGGGTCAATACTCAGGGAACTCAGTACACTTTTCAGCTTTAAGGTGCTCCAGAGGCCGCTCTTAGCTGCTTTATAAAATTCCGGCTCACTGGTTGCTAACACTGGAAGAAAAGACCGATTTTGCCATTGTTTGCACAGCAAGTCTGAAATGTTCACAGCGAGATGACAGAATAAGTCTAAGACATAAGCAGAATAATTTTTCCAGGTAGACAGACATAATGGACATTGTGCTATTCTGAAGCACTAAGCAACGGAATCAAAACAAAATAACATTTGTTAAGCCTTCTTTTGCAAAAGGAATATTAAGACTGTTAGAAGGTGCAACAGCGCCACCTATGGCTAAAATGACCTTCCAGGTTGCCGGGAAAGATGCAACACAAAAATTGCCTGTAGGATCAGAAAAGAGAATCAGATAACTAAAAGCTTATGTAGCACATACTGCACTTTGCTTCGGGGGAAGGGAAGGGTATTCAGTATTTAATCTGATATTGCTAATACTCCTGAATATAAACAAAAGACATAGGTTCATGGAAACTCATCTTAGAAGAGGAAAGAATCCAGTCCAGCCACTTCATTTTACAGGAGGGGAAACTGAGACATGGGTTCTGTCCTGCAATCGGCAGCAAAGCTCTCCCAGGCCTCATGTCTTGCACTGTAGCATAAACCAACAGATCTGTACTAGGCCTATATTCATAAAAGTCACGTTTGTATTTTTCCAACATTAGGTTATCTATGTATCTTGCAAAATAATTCTCAAAGAGCCAGGATATCATACAAGATTGATGAAATACAAAACCATTTATTTACATAATAAAACAGCATGAGCTTTATTCTATTAAAAAAGTGACTTGTTAAATCAATGTTTTGATATTTTAAACCTGTTAAGAGTGCAGGAAAAAAAATCAAAATTTTGCTTAATCACAAAAGAGAGAAGCTTATTCCCTGATAATGATCAATGTGGATTTTACTAAACTTAATGAATCTGGTCAGAATCCCACGAATTTAAATGTCTGTGTGGATGGTTACACGGCAACATGAATTCTGAGTTGTAACAATACATATTCTGTGTAAATAATATTCAAGGTCGTCTGATTAAGGCAATTTAACTAGTCCCTGTCTCACTAGTATGATACAGATTTCATTAAAACTTCATACTACACTAAAAAAAAAAAAATGAATCCTTGTTACTTTAAACCATATTCAAATATATCATATATATAAATATTATAAATATTGAATATGCATCAGAATTAAGCGACACTCTTTAGTATTCAGAGTTGATCCTTCTAAAATATCTGTCATTCTGACAGCACATTTTTATTAAGCACCTCTTGGGTTCTTTGTATACAAGGCGTCTAACTCTCACAGTCTGACAAGTTAAACGATATTACTCAAATTTCACAAATAAGGAAATGTACTTAAGCCATGAAAACAACTTACATATTCACCATCAAGAAAGAAAAGAGTAAAGATTTTACTTATAATATTCACTGACAATCTTTTCTTCCATATTAAGACTACATAAAACCAATTCAGTCTTTGTAAGTATTTCTGTCAATAAGGGCCACTAGAGAAAAACAAGTAACATCATTAACAGTGGTTGGACTTTCAAAGCCCACTTCTCTTTGGCACTATAATTGTTTTTAATGTTTTGTTTTTTGTGCTAACAGACCACTAAATTAAAAAAATTAACTTTTTAAGTAATTACCTGAGAATTAAACATTTGTGAAAATGTACAATTTTAATTTATGACACTCTGTCTCACATTCTCACTGGTGTCTCTCCTTTGAAGGCCTCATAAGGCTGAGATCACAAAAATCGGCCATTTATGGAGTCACAGCAGTTCGGGTAACCACTCAACGGGAGGCTGATTAGAGGAGCAATTAAGAATGCATCCTGTGCAGCCTGGGTTCCAGCACCGAGCTAGCCACCGCCAGCTGGGTGTGATTTAGGACAAGCTGCTCCATCTCTCAATCCCTCAGCTGCAAAAAAGGAGACACTGATACCTACCCTCAAACACCTGCTATGAAGTAAAACATGAGGAAAGCATTTTAGTGTTAGGTAGGTGTCCACTCAGAGCGAGTTTGGTCATTATGATGATGAGGATGGCTGTTAATAAATTAAGCTAGACCAAAAAGGAGAAATCACCTTAAAGGAGAAACATTTTAATTCAATCAGCATTTCCTTTTGGATGGATTGCAGAAAGTTCTATTGATGTTTTTAATAAACCAAGTTTTGTCCATTAATTATAGATTTACAGGTTCATGGACAAGTCTCCAGAAAAAGAATTAGAGGCCTCTAACTTCTGAATACTAAGAAAGTAAATTAAAAAAAAAAATCATTTGGGAGATTATACCTCATTTGGGAGAGTATGTGCTTAGCATGCATGAGGCCCTCAGTTCAGTCCCCATAAACTCCATTTAAAAACTTTCTTTTTTAAGAAATGGAGAATTAAAGCAAAAAGATGGAGGAATACAGAATTTTTTAGAGACTCATCTCATATTTAAGATGGGGAGAAAACATCCATTTCTCAGAGGAAATCTTGAGAACTATGTAAACAGGATCTGAGATGTCTAGTCTTCTAACATTATTCATGAATTCATATTACCAAGTCTTAAAACTACCTGATAACCCACAGAGGTGATACTGATCATAACACCTGCCAACACGGATCGAGCTCCCGCTAGGACTGCTCTGTTCTGACATCTCTGCTCCTGAGGCCTGACCAGGCTGAGAGCACTAAATTCGGTCATTCATGAGCATCTCGTGTAAGTCCTCCATGTGTGCTTCTAACTCTCCCCTCACCAGCCCCTCTGAGGGAAGCACTGTTATCATCATCCCCACCCGCAGATAAGGCCACTGAGGCACAGAGACTAAACCCTTTCCAGGTCACATTGGCATTAAAGGACGTCTGTATTTCTGCTGTTTTCCTTTTGACAAAGTAATCTGAGATATCAATTCAAGGGAGACTGTTAAATAGTCAAGTCTGTCAGGTCTTCACCTCAAAGAGCAGATACTATAAATTCCTGATGTAGGATGAGGCTGCCGCCACAAACTGACTCAGCTTGAAATTAATATCCAAGATGAAGCAGCGGATTCATGTAAATATTCACGACTGTCAACTCCGCTCTCGGGTCTGGGCCCTTCACTGCCTGAACGGGGGTGAAATCCCCACCCGTGTCAGGGAGGGACGCGCAGCTCTTCCGGGACTCACCCAGGATTCACGGGCTGTTTCCCCCCACAGGCTGTCCTCAACGATTAAAAAGCTCTCAAGATTTTTACACCATGCAAAACTAAAAGACATTTCTGCAGATGGAGCACTTTCTCAGGCTTAAACCTTTTTTGCCTACACTCAGCAAGGGGCAAAAAAAAAAGAAACATGACTCTACAAAGTCTCTGACCCTCACCACTCACGGGAGTAGAACGGCCACAGCAGCAGATGAGTCTTCTCATTGCACGATGAGAACAAAATAAAGCCGCCCCAACAACAGGCACTCCCAGAGACAGAGCTCAGCAGTCTTCTGCACACTCACAGTTGTGCAGCCCTCACCACCATCTATTTCCTGAACACTTCATCACCCCAGAAGAAACCTCCTGTCACTAACAGTCACTCCCTAATCCCCCTCCACCCAGCCCCTTTCAACCATCACCTGCTCTCTGCCTCTGCATGTGCCTTTTCTGGGCATTTCAGATCACTGAAATCAACAATATGTGGCCGTTTGTGTCTGCTTCCTTTCACTTAAAATGCTGTTTTCAAGGCTTGTCCATTTTGAAGTGGTATCAGCATCTCTCTCTCTCTCTTTTTTTTTTTTTTTTTTTGAAAACGTTAAAGTTTATTAGAAGGTAGTAAGTACTATCAAAAAGAGTACGGTGGAGCATAAGTGATTGGGTTTCAAAGGGAAAAGTGCGGGTTGAACAGTCAGGGAAGAGTTCCCAGAACAGGTGGCCTTTTTCATTTTCCTCTTTATTTGTTTTTTCTTTTTTATTCACTCTTACATGTGAATAATGTTCCACTACATGGAGATACTACATTCTGTTCTTCCATTCAGCAGCTATTTATGGACGAAGTCCAGTAGAATGAGTGTAAGAAGTGACTACCATGGATGGCATTTAAGCAAAGGGCAAGACGTGTTTTCAAAAAACAAGCCAACAAACAGAGGCACAAGGAAATTCAGTGCGTTTCTGAGCAAAGAACATGCTTGCTTCGGCAGGACTACCGTGCAGGGCTGGGGCGGATACTGGCAAGAATCACGGTGAGGGAGTCACCTGAGAAGACTCCCCACTGCAAGCAGCTCAGCCAATTCTCCCTCACCCTGTATTGTTAGAGCCATGTTTCTAGGTTACTCTTATTTCAAGTAATAGTACTTTAACTGCACATCTGATCATCTGCCTCAGACCACATTACCTAGAAGCCACAGAAAATCATTCACTGTCCGGAGCAGCTCCAGGACATAACGGTGATGGATCAGGGAGTCCAGCAGCATTCCAGCCTGCAGGCACAAACCCCACATGTGCCCTGGTGATGTCCGGAAAATAAAATGCATGGAAATATCTCATTGCTGGTACACGACATCTGCCCTCAAATTGCCCCAAAATCATGCTGGCAAAGCACTACTCAAACTTTTCACTCCAAAAAAAAAAAAAATGCTAAGAAGACAAATTTAGGCCCTTCCATTAAAAACCAGCAACCATCACTGCCAGTATCTGAGCTGGAATTCTCCTGACTTCAAAAACCACCGCGCAGTTACTTTTCAAAAGTGAAAGTCATATATGTATTCCACGTAGATGATATTACAGTAGGATTTTTCTTTTCGAAATTTCCAGTTGCAACATTAGCACAAGAAAGTTTATGTTTCAGCTTTAAAAAAATCAATTATCCTCCACTTTCTTAATTTTGAACCTATTATTATTTTATAAAGGGAGCTATGCTGCATATTATAAACCAACTGTTTGGTTTCTGCAAATAAGACCTTTATGGCCTCACTATTTCAGAGCAAACTTTAATGATGTTTTGAGAGGTGGGGCCTGGGGCGCTCACTAACAGCTCTTTAAATACTGACAAGTATGTGCTCTTAAGTAATACAAAGGCTCTAACTCCACACTAGCTCAGAAAGCAAAGAAACTGCACCAAAGACTTACTTTAAAATTTTAATATATTCCTATTGTTTTGAATATTAAAGTTCTTAAAAGATATGATTTTTTTGAGAAAGCCAACAGCTGTATTAAATTTCCTCTCACCAAGAAAGCAATCTTTATCAAGAATAAAAACCCCTATAGAAATCGAAATGACGGGACGTTTCTAGCTAAGTGAACATGCAGATCTGAACACAAACCTAAATCCTATCAGATCTCACTCGAACGAGCTCAACAAAGTCCTGGGCTACCCTGGAACTTAGCTCTTCTTTTCCAAAAGCTGGCTGAGCTAAGATCATCACACAAGGCAGGGAAGGAGAGAAGACGAAAGTCCACCTGGCAGCCTCCATCTGTTTTCTTCCAGCCAAAAGTCGCCTCTAGGGTCGCCCTGCTAACAAGCCCTCCCCATAAGGAAATCCGGCATCCACACTGCCCCTGCCGTCCCCAAGCAGTCCCGACGCCTCTCTCCCAGCCTGTGAATGTTCTTCTAATGACCCCCCCTGTTGGTGGCACCCTTCCCCTCTTCCCTGCTACACACACACACACACACAGAGCCACAGCAGTCTTCCCAAATCACAAATTTGATTACATCACCCCCACTTCAAACCCTTCAGAGGCTCCCTGGTGGAATTCTAGCCCCACCCCAGACACTGCTTGCCCAGCCTCACCTCAGTACACAGGTCCCCAGTGACCTCAGGGGCCCCCTGACTTGCTCCTACTTCCCACTTGTCTCCAGGCTCATTTTGACTGTTTCCCAAGGAAGCCTTCCCTCCTTCCAACTACCACAATTTGTTCCTCTATTCCTAGAACATTCTAGGCTAAGTCAACTTCTGACAATGCTAAGCTCACAAGAAGCAAATACATTTTGCTTACTAATGTGGCTCCACCCTCTCTCCCCTAGACACACAGAAGTGCACGTGTTATGAATAAATGAATGACGGGGTGGGTCTCAAAGGGACAGACATACCTACTCTCACCCGTCCCGACCCTTGTGTCTGTAGAATATCAGAAGAAAAACCAGAATTACCTTTCCTGAGGGTCACTTTCTGATGACACCCTTCACTGACTACTGTGTCAGTTCTAGTAAAACCCAAGCTCTTCCAAAGCCCTCCATCCCGGACTCTCTCCAGTGTCCTCACCAGCAGGGGCACCTTCCACCCTGGACCACACAGGGCACTCTCCCCGTTTCCCCACGCCAAAAGCCTCCAGGCATCTGCCCGGGCTGCACCTGCCAGCTGAGCCACATTCTTGACTACTTCTCCTGGCTGACACTCTGTCCTCACAAATGAATGTAGAGTCCATTTCTTCCAGGAAGTCCTCTCTGATAATGTCCTTTAGGTCTTGGTTGGGCTTCATCTATAGCAGCAGTACATGGTGACCAACTGGGTGTTTGCCCGCTCCTTTGAGACCACGAACTCTTGGGGGCCACGTGGGAAGGAGTGAGAGATTACAAGAGGGGTGCGGGAAGCAAAAAGCAAAAATCACAGCCCAAGTCCCAAATTCAAGGATACTTTCTCAGGAAAAAGTATAAACAATTTCACACGTGTGCAATTTGGCTACTGTTTTTGTGGCTTGTGGACAGCAAGAACTTGGTGTTCTAGTCCAAAACCAAGATTACATGCAAAGAAATGTATATATTCATATCCAAAGGAAACCAGAGCTGCTCAACAACAGTTTGCAGTTAGAATTGAAAGGAACTTTGATAAAGGCAATCTCTCTCTCTCTCTTCCTTCTTTTCTGGCATCATATAATTTTAGAAGTATTTGCGTGACCAAGAGATGGCTACAGCCCGTGATTCTTCACTGGAGTGTTTGGGGCTGAGGAAGACCAGATTACATTCACTGCGTAAATGCAATCACACCAACACACTGATAGGTGCCGTGGTGGTGGAGATGATGTTCCAAAGCAGGCAACCTTATTCTGTAAGAGAACTCTAAATAGAAAGTAAGAAATGCAATGTTCTGTAGTCAATTTCATTTGCTATATGGGTCATTAATTGATAGTATATCTTGTCTAATGAAACCAAAAAATAAATTGTCAAAGTCGATTTTCTTCATCTGACCATTTTATGCTAACTTTGGATATTAAACCCTCACTCCATAAGTAAAACTCAGGCCTACGCTGCAGCATAGTTACATCCCGTGGAAGAAAGCCGATCAAGGGAGAACTGGAGAGTTTCCCTTCAGAAGCTGCTAAGTCTGGTTTTGCACCTGTACGTGATTTGCAACCACGTCATCGAGAATGGAGAAAACCTAACAACTCTGGGGCGAAAAGCACTGCGGTGCTTCAGAAAAATCAAAGAACGCTGAGCTTTGTGAAACAGTCCTGAGGCACTTAAATCGTACTTTTTCTGAAAGGCTCCAAAACTGACCCAATTCACCATTCCAGGTTCAACAGGGAGGTACCGGAATTAGTAGAGAAAACATGCCCTTGAAGTCTGACAAGGCCTTGCTTGAATTCTGCTGCAGCATTTACTAGCCACTAAACGGACCAATTCCTTAACCCTCTGAGAAGGCTTCCCGATCTGCAAAAGGGGGCTGCCACCGCCCACCTGGGAAGCATGGATGTGAATTCAACACGCAAGTAGGGCGGCCGACTGGTACCTGACACGGGGCCTGGCTAGTTTCCCTCCGCTGCCCTTCTCCCCCTTTAAACTTGCACTGTTTCCCCGGTAAGGATCAAAACCACGGAACAGAATGCCCGATTTTTCTGTGTATCCCCGGATACATGACTTACCCTTAGGAGGCCAGAAAAACTGCTTCCTCCCCAGTCACTATCAACGTTCTTAAGATTCTGGGTATTTTTAACTCTATTTTCCAGGGAGACTATTCCAGACCTTTCCAAGCACCATTCTCCAGGTTGGCTCCCCTCCCAGCACCCATCCTTTCTCACTTCAGATACTCTGTATGATTGCCTTCTGTTCATGGGAAAGCGAGTCCGGTAGGGTGGGGACTCCCAAGGACTCCACCCTCCCTCACAGGTGAGTGTGACTACCTTCTGCCCACTCCTCACTCCAACTCCAGCTTCTAAGAACTCTACCCTCCAGGACCCTGCAGACTCTGCATCTTCCCAAGACACACACGTGGCCACGACCCTCCCTTCAGATTTCTTCCTGGCTGGCCCTGCACACACCCCAGCCCCTTAAAGATAAATGGCATTAGGCTGAAAATCGTAAATGCCGCTGACTGACACACCAAAGCTGCATGGTCTGGGCTTTCCTCCAACCCAGGCAGGGCCCTGCCCCCCCTCAGCCTCAGTCTGCAGCTCTCGAGATGATGTAATTCACATGCAAGGCTATGAACACCAGCTAAGAATGACGATTCCCAACGTGTATCTATAGTCCGGCTCCTTCACCTGAGCCACAATCTCATAGACACGAGTGCCTCTTTGAAGTCCTAACTTGGATGACAAATGGCATCTTAAAAATGCCTCATGTTCACCATTTACTCTGGAATTCGATTCCTGGCAGGTACCTCCCAGACTCCCCATTTTAGTAACAGCCCCAGCACCCAACTATGTGTTTGAGGTCACATTCAATTTCCAATGTTCCCTCCCCTAATCCCTGCCCTGGAATCAGTCCTATTATTTCCATCACTAAGCCCATCTCAAATGTGGTTCTACAGGGACCATGGCCGTAACCCCCCAAGTTCACAGCATGGTACACTGACTAACAGTCCTCCGTAGGGTGCTCCCTGGAGGGGGAGGCATCTCCTGCCGCTGGTCACCTCAGAAGGCACTGGATTCTCACAAAGGAGGCCCAGGAGAAGGGACTCAAGGTTCTCCCGTGGTCTGAGCTTTGAAGGGCCCGAGGTCTGGGGGAGCTCCTAATTAGCAGCCACACTTGCCAGTGAGCAGATGAGGATGGAGGAACCCAGGCAAGGCTGTTCTCACTCCAACCCCTGGGCTCTCAGGAGCCACGGGAAAGGCCTGTGTCCAGGGCACAGCCCGGCCATCACAGATCCCAGCCAGCATTAGCCAACACGGACAGCCTAGACTCCATCTAATTGTGACACTTACTTCTGTTCTGTTCCCCACCCAGAATGTGATGGACTCATTCAGATATTATGGCCTGTCTCAAGCGATACAAATTCAGTGATAAATGAAGTGTCCACATTTGGACCAGAGCATGAAAGGAGAAACAAGGCCTCATGTTCAGCATGATGGTGGTGGCCAAACCCTTCCACCGACTGAGATGAAGCATGATGGGGGTGAGAATCCAAGGTCCTAGGTCGGCCAAAACATCTTCCTTCAAGGTTGGCTGGGGTGTTGCAGACTCCCTACAGCAAACTAACTACACGGCCGTCAGTGGTGTACATCAGCTGCAACAGACACGGAGTCAGCTATTTATGCCAACATGGGTTAAAAGTAAAGGCCGGGGCAGGGAGGCCTGCACGGCTGCTGAGGCAAAGCACAGACCCGGCTCTGAATGCCCACTGGCTGGAGCAGAGAGGAAGCTACGGTCCCCTTTAGCGGTCGCTGTGTCAACAAGATCCAGGTGAGCCAGCTACTTAGGAGAAGGCCATGTTTTCCTGATACTCAGAAAAACCAGCCTCGTAAAGGGAACACAAGAGTGGCATGGATTTTAGACCCCCCTAAGCCACTTTATGAAGGCAAAGTAAAGTAAATGGCACAGGGATGTTGAATGCGAAAAAAAAAAAATTAAATAAGTAAACGGTGACTGCTTCCTCCAACAGCGTCCCCTGCAGCTGCACACCCATGAGCCTGCCACTTTCTCACCAGTGACCGCTGGTCAGGAAGTGCCATCACGCACGTCACACAGTGACAGCCAGGAACCGCGTGAAGAGCACGTTTGTGTAAAAGCAGGAATCGAGCAAGATGCTGCAGAATTTGACTTTACAAGTTTAAATACTCCATGAAAAGAATCCCTCAGCAGCCGCCTAAATCAATTCGCATCTCACTTCTTCAAAACAATCAAACAAATTTAATAAGGGCACATTTGTCACCAAATATAAGGAGGACCAAACAGGTTCCTCAAAGCAAGGATTTTAACAGGTATCAAACACCAGTGGGTGATGTGCTAACAAAGCAAATATTCCAAAAAATTAGAAAATAAGAAATGACTAGGATAATACATGGATCAATGCAACTGTTAAGTTTTTGCTCTTTAAAGCGATGGAGACAGTACGGAGGGCAATCTGGATATTTCCAATGCAGGGTGTGCACAGCCCACATTTTCAGACGCAACAACATGCTCAATTGGCAGTACAAGAGAAAAAGAATAAAGAAAAAGGAAATGAGGAACAAGAGAAAATTAGAAACACACAAGAACAAAAATGATTTTGACAGCATGTACAAGAATTTATGTGAGTGTGTGAGGCCAGGGATGCTGGGACAGTGAGACCCACACTCACCTCCTGCTCCGGGGAAGGCAGGGGCCTGAGGGGAGTGGCGCTGCCGGGGGACCCCAACATGATCAGCGCCCCTAACCAAAACTCCACCTATATGCGTCTAGGCAGATTTTGAGCTACAAATTGTGGTCGCATTTCAGGCTGGACAGTTTTACTCACTTCCACCAAGAGTAGCAGGAGAGAATTAGGCTGTTCCTGTACCAAAGCATTGTTTAAAAAATTAATGACTGTGGAATAGTAAAAGCAAAAATTCAGTAAAAGTGACTGGAGGAGAATGTGCTTGACCCGAGCTCACTGGCCACGTTATCTCACTGACGTTAAGATGCTGGCTGAGCCCTTATGGTACCAAAACAGACAGACCCACCAGGAGGGAGGTTTAATGCGCTGCTGTATTTTGATGCCGAGAGCCATGCCTTGTACACGAGGTTCTGGGTAAACAATGGTGACAGTGTCAACCACTATGGGCTAAGCACACATCCAGCTACTCCGCCAAATCCCAAGGGCAGACTTCAAAAGGCAAAAACAAGTTGGCATTCTCTGGTGGGTCTGCAGAGTCAGAGCCAAGCAGTTGCTGAGCAAAAATGTCACCAGTGCCTCCTATGACAAAAGAGGAGGCACTGGCCTGGGGCTGGGGCAGGGCTCTAGGCTTCCACTGCTCACCAACCAATCTGTCCAGGGGGAGAACGTGGTCTCTGCGTATGTTGCACCTATGCACCTACCTTGACTGACGCCTGGGGGCTCAGCAGGAGGTGACATGTTAGGTGAACGGAGCCAGCCTCGGTGTAGCACGGTGCTGGCAGCTATGCCCTCAGCAGCGCCCAGGCTCATAAACCTGACACCTCGTCTCCAAGGAGCAGAAGGGGAGTGAGGGCATGAAGATCACAGGGCCCTGTGAGGACAAGTACAGGCCATGACATGCCCTGCCCATTCCTTAAGCCATAGAGTTATGTCCGGGAGGAACAGAAAATTCATCCAGAGCCCGCTAGGCACCTCACACACATGGGGGACTCGGGTCCCCTGTGCCTATCACTCACAGGGCTGGTCTGGACATTCTTTTTATCAATTCTCTGGCATCTTCTCCTCCAACTTACCAACAACCAGAAAGTAGAATCTGATCTTAGTGAATTTCAAGAATCACAGAGCACCGCCTCCACAGTGGGCCCGGCAGCCGTGCCAGGTCCTCCGACCGTCACCTGTCAGACCGCCATGAGTACTCTCCAGACTCAAGGCCTGAGGCCGTAGGTCGTGGGCACACAGCTTCCCTCACTCTCCCCAGCAAAGGGGGACCACCTCTCGGCAAAGGCATGTCACCCTCTTCTGCACGAAGGACAGCACTATAGATACAAGGGGAAACAGAGCAGATGGTGGGGGGGGTAGGCAGCCCAGAAGAGCTCGTCTGTAATTCCGAGACAAAGTGGGGCCGTTGACTTAATCACAGGGACAAAGTGAGGATGAACATTTCCCTGCTCTTTCCCATACTCCGTGATACGCCTTTCCCTGCATAAGGAGTTCATTCGGAGGTCCCTGGCGGTGATTCTGATGTCCTAACATGGCATGCTGGCTGTCGGGCAGGAATAGAGGGCCTGAGCTGAACAGGTGCTGGGCCTGGGAGGCAGGAGACACCGGCTCCAGCCCCAGCTCAACCAGCGCCTCGTTCTGCCTCTCGGGATTCAGCATCTCATCTACAAGCAAAGGGATGAGACTATCTTAAGACAGGCTGCCCAACATAAATGAAATGTGAGCCATGTAAAGAAAGTTTCCCAGTTGCCACATTTAAAATGGTAAACAAAGAAACAAACCAAGAAACAAAAAACAAATACTAGAAAATGATTTTAAGAACAAATCTTAACCTACTGTATGTAAAATACTATCATTTTGACATGTAATCAATATAGGAAGTGATAAGATAGTTTACATTCTTTTTACTAGACAAGTCTCAGCGTCTGATGTTCATTTGACCTACAGCAAATCTCAGCTCAGAGCAGCCTCCTCCCCAGCTCTCCTAGCATCAGTGGCTGTGGCTACTCTATTGGACAGCAACTCCAGGGGTCCCACCAGGGTCCTGGCTGAAAACCTGGAGTAAGTGTCCACAATAACCCTAAAAGGATCTCTCTGAAACAAAGGCGGATTCACTTTTAAATGTCTGTAAACCGGCGGGCTGGACCTCCCTCCACCCTTGGCTACAAGAGAGTCCTCTTCCTTGCTGATCCCTTTCTGGATGTAGGGAAGAAACCCGGCACACAGCCAGGGTGGACTGGCCTCCAGGTAAACTTACCTGCTTTCTGTGTCCAGTCCCATGATGTCCTCCTTCTCAAATGGGATGCAGAGAAGTAGGATCTTGTCCCCAGAATTGTCGGATGCACAGTCCAGCCTCTTGGACTTGGGCAAGATGAAGAGTGACTCAGTGAAGTCCTTGATCCTCTTCTCCACCACCCTGCAGTCCTCGTAAATTGAAGGCCACTTTGGTGCGCGGCTGCTCGGCCACCTCCCCATGCAGCAGAAAGTCAAAGAGCTGAGAGTCATAGAGCGTGGTGCCATACAGCTCCTCTGCACGTGGAGCTTTTCGAAGCCTTGGCCGAGAGGCAGTCAGTAATGATGACAAGGCCCAAGACCTTGCAGTGGGTCTGGAAGTCGCTCCACCCATTCTTGGGCGCATAGTGGTGCCTGTAGTGGATACAGTTTGCCCACTGGGAGCCGCACGGACTGATCTGACTCACCAAGGTGATTCACTTATAGATGCAAAAGAAATTCTCCTCTGAGATGATCCCCACCTGTTCGACCACCACGGGGAAAGTCTGGTGGTCCTCAGCACACTGCACGTAGTCAGGGATGCTCATGTTGCAGGCCCTGAATAGAGGGGAGAGGAGATCGAGGTACATACTGTACTGTGGGCTGCAGGCCCATCTGGGTTGCGGTGACCTGGTGTGTACCAACCAGAAGGCAAGGGAAGCTCAAGTAAATCCGGGGGTACAGTTTGTCCTCAGAGTCTTCAAATGGCTACCGTAGCTCGGATCACATTACCCAGCTTTTGGTCTAGGCTTTCTGCCCTGCAGAGAAGGGTCATTTCTTGTTTTCTGTTTCCAAGCACCTACCAAGGCCCTGATGCAAAGCCACTGCTGAAAAATGCTGAATAAGGAAGTGAACAAAGGAAGTGCTTTCCCCAACCTCCTTCAGCAGAATATAAAGAAAAGGACTACAGTGGGATCAAAAGATCTGGTTTTCTATCCAATTTATTTGAACTCCTAAGCTTCAGAATAATGGATAAGAAAACTTGCCTTGGGGAGGAGGGTACAGTTCAGTGGTAGAGCACGTGCTTAGCATGTACGAGGTCCTGGGTTCAAACACCAGTACCTCATTTTAAAAAATGAAACAAATAAATAAACCTAATTACCCTCCTGAAAAAATATTTTTTAATTCAAAATTCAAAAAAAAACCTTGCAATTGACACAACATTGTAAACTTGACTATACTTCAATTAAAAAAAAAAATCTTTGTCTTACATGAATATATCTGGATTACAGAAGTTTGCAAATGTAAAATGCCTAGGGTACCACCTGCATAAAAAGGGGTGACTGTACAAATTTAGTATCGCTCCTTTATGAGCTATATTTCATTTGGGGGGGTTATAACTTCTTAGAGCTAATTTTCTCAGATTAAAAAATATAAACAATACCTGATTCTCAGGACTGCTGAAGAATCAGATAACCCTATGAAAACATCTGACCCACAGAGGTTACTCAATAATGTTTGTTGAATGAATGAATAAACCAGCAAAATGAATGCTGCTCCCTGCCACAGACCATCATAATGGTACTGCCTGGAAATCCCAAGCCCACGTTCCACCCGTCTCGACACTAACCATGTGGGTGACCTGGTCAGGCCTGTGTGATTCTCTAAGCCCCAGTTTAATCGTGAATAAAATTAGGGCAATAAAACAAACCTCAAATTGTTAGTGAGTCAGTAATGAATTGTACCCCAAACTTGCAAGTTGGAACCATTAAGGAAAACTATACAAAGGGTCCATAGGCCCTCTCCATATTATCTCTTACAACTACATGGGAATCTACATTATATCTCAAAATAAAAAGTCTAATTTTTTAAAGAGGCTACTGAGGTTAAATGAGCTCACTGTCTCAAATAAGGAACACAAAGCACAAATAGGACAATGCCCAGCACATGAGATACACTCAGTTAACATTCCCACTCAACCCATTGGTCCCTCCAACTTCAGAGCAAGAGGATGGGTCCTCGTGGCAAGAGGCCACTGCACCTGAAGCTAAAAAAACTAATGGTGCCCACTTCCAAGAGCTCCTGTCATCACCCTTGTTCTAATTTTCTATTTGTAATTTTTTTTCTTTTTATTAAATAGAAACTCCCAATTGCATAGCCTTCACCTGACTAGACATCATGATGGCAGCCCTTCAAAACCTGACCACAGAGATCATGATGGCAGCCCTTCTTGGTGAAACAATAAAATGAAAAGCCATTTCCACAAGACCTCTGTGTAAATCTACTAGGGAACTTAATCCTGGACTGAGGAAGAGGACTGGGGAGGAGGGGGCAATCAGGTGCACAGAAAACTATGGGCCACCTGTCCCACGATGGACTTTAGACTCAACCCTCACCCTCCAGGAAATTCAAAATACACACCGACAGATTGCTATGGACAAGATTTTTTTTTTTTAAACAAATCCCTGAATCCCTAGCAGGTCTTATTTCTACCGAAACACCAATGGATTATGTGTATAATGTTTCACAAAAGCCCTAAAATATTATCACGCCAACTTGACACATCAAGAAAAACTGAGGTAGAGAAGTTTATCACATTGTACATGATTAGAGAGAGGCCACGTCAGACACCGTATTTAAATCCAAGCCACTGCTCCAGTGCTCACACTAGAAAGTGTGACATACTGCACCTTTCCTGCCCTCTCCCTGCAATAAATCTCTGAAGAGTCTTTTCTGTGCCACCTGGAATCACAATCACATCAATTTTCCACAAAGTGCTTTGTCACTCCTTGGAGGCTGTATCAAAATCTAAAGGGTTGGGATGGGAGGAGTGATTTGCATTTTCTGTTTCTCAAAGGAAACATGGCTTTAAAAGAAACTGAAAAGCACATATCTAGTCTAAGACCTCATTGTGCAGAGAAAAAAATGGAGGCTCAGAAGAGATGAGGAAAGGTCCTTATTAATAAATATATCCTCAGCGCAGCACCAAGCCAGCCCTGGGCACTGCTGGGGGAGGATCTGGGAGACCCAGGAGAATGAGTGTTAGAAAAAGGAAAGAGAATAAGCATAAAAGGCCCTGTCTCTACACCACCATACCATGGAATTCCACCAAATTACCAAGTAAGGGTGCAGCCAATATTAAGGTGGGCTAAGCAGGTTATAGAAACCTGGAAGTCTCAACCATATTGGAAATTCCAACATTTACTATGTTTTTTTCCCAGTTCAAGCATCAACTCAGTGGGAACTCTGTACCAGGGACTACACGAGGCCTGGAGTTCTCCCAAATACAGACCTCTATTACCACGTGTACAAACCACATAAAGGCCACCAGAAGAAAAGCACCCACAGATGGAATTACTGAAACTGAAAGCAGCCAACCAGCATATATTACTTAGAAAAATGATGCTGCTAGAAATGGACTCATGGACATAGAAAGCCAACTGTGTTTAGCAGGCAGGAAAGGGGGGATTAACAGATACACGTTAATAAATATAAAATAAATGACAAGGACCTACTATATAGCACAGGGAACTATATTCAATTTCTTGTAATGAGTTGTACTAAAAACAATCTAAAACATATTTATACACATATGCATATGTTTATAACTGAATCTCTGCTGTACACCTGAAACTAACATTGTAAATTGACTACACTTCAATAAAAATTAATTTAAAAAAATAAGTAAAAATAAAAGCAACGCCATTAAGAAAAAATAAAAGAACACTCTAATCCCCTTAGCTGTAGCTGCTGAAGAATTTTGGTTGCAAGCACCAAGTCCACTAGATCACTCCAGCACTGGCTGTCACTCTTTCTGACCATCAGAGAGTCACTTGGCTTAACTGAGGTTAATTTTCTCTTCTGTGAAAGGCTACAGTTGCAACTAATGATGTATAGAATCTCATCATTCACAAGCCCAACAATTAGTGAGGACTTCCCATGGGCCAGGCTCTGGAGAGATGAAAATATAGGGTCCCAGTTATATTCATGGGTAGAAGAAGTTTATACCATAAAGACATTAATTCTTCCTATTTTGATAGACAGATTCATTGCAATTCTGATTAGAATTCCTACCAGATTTTTCATGGAATGTAACAAGTTAATTTATGGTCAAGAATAGGCAAGAAACTTCTTTAGAACCACCACTGGGGAGGGGTGGATTGGTCATTCATTTCCACTGGTCTTTCTGATGTGATGAAAATGTTCTGGAATAATAATTGTTGCACAAGTGTAAATATGCTAAAAGCTGCTGAATTTTACCATTTAAATGGGTGGACTTCATGGTGTGTGAACAATATCACAATAAAGCTGTTATATGAAAAAATATTTCTTGACAATTATTTTTCCCTCTATACTACTTAGTCTGCCCCACAATTTAAGAAAAACAAAAAACCAAAACAAACCAAACTGTGCCAGGAGCTCTTTAGGACTGCAATATCCCTGGGTCTCCAACGCCTCTGGTGGTGCTGTTCCTGTTAACACACCAAGCTGGGCTGGGCTAGTTAGGGAATGTAACTGTCTTTTTAAAATCGATGGTCACACGTTTCACCCTGGGAGAGGGAAGGAAGGAGGATGACACAGCCTTATGCCTTCAGCTCATTTTTAACTGAACCAAGCCCTGCTATCAACACTGTAATCCCTCTCACTATAAAAACACATGACACCAACAAGCATCGCCATCATAACACCTGAAAGTGTTCAAGGTACTTACCTGGGGCAGAAACACTGAGGGAGGAGACAGAAGCTCGCTTGGCACTGAGGATCCCTTTTCCCAACTCCACCAGTAGCTGGGCTTTACAGCCGGAGGCTCTCAGCCCAGGGAGCAGCGCAGACGCCACTGAGCTGTTCCTCAGGGAGCGGGAAAGGAAGACCAGGGCAGCCCCGGAGTCGCGGGGCAGGGAAATGGGTGGAAACGCGGGCTGCAGCCCGGCTCGGTGGCCAGCCCCAGCCCCAGCCCCAGCTGCCCCGTCCGGGTCCGCAGACCCCGCCCGCCTGGGACGCAGCCCGCCCAGTTGTGGGGACGGGCCGGTGGCCGAGGAGAGGAAGCCCGGGAGGAGAGGACTCACGGGCGAGAGAGGGGAAGGGGACGCCAGCAGCGGACTGAGTGGAGGCCGGCTGGGTGAGAGGCGGCAGGTGCACACCTGGCCCCGGGAAGCTGTGGCACTGGGGCACTGGGGCAGGTGGCGCGGGCAGAGGGGTCTGGCCCGAGCAATTCAGCTTAACACAGGCTGACTCGCGCCCTCGTGGTCTGTGACACGCGGACCGCCCTCCGGCAGCCACCTGACCCCTTTCCCGGGAGACCCCACATTGCACTTCCACGGCCAGAGGCACCGGCCCAGGGCAGGAGCTAAAGGCCTGCCGGGCGACAGAGCTGAGAAGCCTTTGGGGCTAATCCCCGGCTCGGAGCTGGAGCTTCCAACCCGCGGTCCAGCTGACACCGACCGCCCATGCGCAGGAGGGCCAGCAATCCGCTCTGGGTTCTGCGAGAGAAGGTGGGGCAGTGAGGGAGGGAAAAGATGGGAGGGGGAGGAGAGGAGGGAAAAAGTGGAGGGAGACAGATGGACAGGAAGAGCAGAGAGAAGGGAGGGATCTGGAAAGGGTAAGGTCCTAGCGGGGATGGAGAGAAAAAGCTTTACCTCTGGTGGCACCCTGAAGAAGGCGGCAGTCCTGCCTCTGTACCCTTCTGTAACACTTCAAGGCCCGCAGCTCAAGTTTTACCTCCCTGATCCAGCCCTCCATCCGATGCTGCTGCAGAACCCCTACGGGTATCACACCTGTTGCCCCCACGCGGAGCAGGGTTTTCTGTTGGTCTGGGAACCAAGCACCCGCAGGTGTTGTCGCTCAGAACTACCTTGGGAAGAGTACATATTCCCCTTTTACACGCTGGGAAACAGGCAGGCACGATCTTTGCCTTAGCTCCACTGTCCCAGGTGTTGGGCTGGCAGGGAGCGGGGTGGTTCAAGATCAGAGCCCCAGACAGAGCAGACTGCCTGAGTGTTGGTGCATAGTCCCCATCCGTCCTGGGTAAACCACACTCCACCCTAGTGGAACCATCAAGGGCTCACAGTAGTTCCCTGGGTGTGGGAGAGCTGTCCTCATGTGAAGGAAAAGCCCAGCTGGGCTAACAAGCTAAGTCACAAATCTAAGTGTGATAAGTGTCGGTTTACTGATCTAAATTCTGCTGGGCTAACTCGTAAATCTGAAGTTTAGTGTCAGTTTACTGGGCTAACAAGCTAAGTCGTAAATCGAAGCTCAACAAGTGTCTATTACAAGTTGACAAGCACCAGTGTGCTGATTCCTTGCTTTTTGTTGCTTGAGCCTTATTGGCTAATACACCCTTACTTGTAATTAACCCTTTAAAACTTCATGTGTATGTCTTGGAGGTGGGTGCTCAGAACTTCGGAGCAGAAGCCCCTTTGAGCCCGCCGGCATAATAAATCTGAGTACGCCAACACTCCGAGTGGTGATTGTTCCTTGGCTGGCCTGTTGTTTCCATAACACTCAGTTCCAGTGCCCAGCTTGCTAGGTAGATAGGAGTGCTACCAAATCCAAATTCATTCTCTTCAGTGCAGGACAGGCCAATAAGTTGGGAGACCAGGTGTTGGGGCATGGAATAGCAAGTTTCTGTAGACCTAGATGGCAAACTAATGTCCTGGAAAACCATCTCCCCAAGTCAGAATTCAGGCTCTTTTCCTACGTGCTTGGTTGTTGCAATCTTCTTGGTGTAGGAATTCCTTCTTGTTAGAATCCTTTGTTCTTGCAGCTATCTGCCTGGGTCAAATCTCTGTAAACCTCTAACAAAACAAACGTTATTTTCTATTCTGCAATTTCTTATCTTTTTATGAATGAAAATGTGTTAAATATACTTAAAGATCAGAGCCTTCAGAATAGGTTCTCCTGTATATTTCAGGCTCTAAGCAACATTGTTTTACAAGCAAGATGAAGCCTAGGAGACAAAGCATAGGGTTAAAGTCAAAGGAAAAGATCTAATATGGAGTCAGATTTGTTCTGTTCTATTACCCAGGCAGAAGCCACTTGAGGATTTAAATCACTTTAAGTTAAAAATAACTAAAACTTTAAAGGAATTTACATACATAGGTGGGAATGTGCATAGCATATCTGGAAAAGCACCCAAAGGATAGTAAACAGTGGCATCTCCAGGGAGGGCTGGAAGAACAGAGGATGAGGGAAAACTTCTTTCACTTGTGTATTTTTGTGCTCTGTTTGAATTTTTTTTAACCATTTGCATGTATTTCTTTTTCAGTTAAAAAAATGTGTAATGGAGCAAAGGAGTAACTAGCTCAGCAAATACAGCAGCCATGGAATCACTGAGTCATCACTTTTGATTTAAGCCAGGAAGCATTTATTGACTCTCACCTATGTGCCCAGTGCTGTTTTAAGACTTCTTTTATTATTATTATTATTATTATTATTATTATTATTATTATTATTATTACTATTACTATTACTATTACTATTACTATTACTATTATTATTTTTATTACTATTTTTATTATTATTATTATTTTATGAAATAATAACAAGGAATCCCTCACCCCTGCCCATGGCTGGTGGAAAACCAACTGAGTTTTTACTGAGTTGTTTTCCAAGGAGTAGAGATGAGTTATAAACTGAACACATCTTCAGGGCAAAACAGTCGGAGTGGTTTTCCAGCAGGCCAGACAGCTATGAAGGGTTTTCAATAGAGGCCCCCAGAGGCTGAGAGAGAAATCCTCGAGGACCCTACAAAAAGCTGCCCAAACTGTCTTCTCCATGGCAATACTGAAATAGGAAAGAACAAATCTGACTCCATATTAGATCTGTTCCTTTGACTTTAACAAAGCCAAGTTAATACTCTCCGGTCTTTTCATGGGTTATGATGTCACAGAGGAGATGGACAGGTCAACAAGGAACCACTCTGCCGTGATCATGGAGACGGGGAGCGGGATGGGCGGCAACATGTGTGACGCAGCTGTAGCCGTGCCCGCGTTTCTAGGCAGGTACCCAAAGTCGCCTCGACAAGATGTCAAACACTTGTGCCCACGTCCTCATCACCTGACATGTATTAAAGAGAAATGGAAATGTATAAAAGGCCAATACCCTTGGTGGGTACACCGTCCAAAGAGCAAAGTCACAGTTTGACAACTGGCCATCTCGGTTCCCTGGGCTTCATTCTTGGAGAACCTTAAAAACCACTCCTCTGTCCTTAAGAAGTGCTGCATATTTGTCCTATCTTTGGCTCAGGGATGGAGCACGTTCAAGTGAACTTTAATGTCTGCACAGATTTGACTGTCTTTCTCCAGGTTCACTTGTCCATTCTAAAGAGGCCTGAGCTAAGTCCATCCTCCATAAGTTCTATTCCCTCCAGTGAAAACTCATCGAGCCTGCAATTAAAAGCCAACTGAACAAGACTCTCCTCAGCTAAAAAGTTCACCCACTCTTCACTGATTTCTTAATCTCCTTTCCTAGATAATTGCAACAGACTAACAACTCCCTCCACCAAGCTCCCCAACTATGTCAGTTTGTCTCCCCAAACAGAAAGTGAGGTCCATAAAAGAGGTGACTCCATAGTCACCTCTGAATTCCTAGCATACAGTAATGTTAAGAAATAGAACTATGATTATGGCTTCTTTCCTTTAAAACCTTTCTGGTTATTTGATTGAGACCTTGGAAGACAGGTGTTTGCAGTCAAGTATCTTGATCCTCAAGACTCTGGAGGCCTTTTTCGGAATGGCTGCTCACTGATTCATTCAAACCACAGCTTCTCATTCCAGGAGTAGCTGTGATTCTCTGCCAGGAGTTTGTGGTTACTCTCATGCCAGAAGAGCTTTAAACTATATCCTTACTTTGGATTTGTTATTTTTCCCCTCTTCCAAAAAAATTGACTTTCCTTACTGTCTTACCTTGAGGAATTTTTTTTCATAGTTAACCCTTTTGTAAACCATGCTTCTCGGGATGGGCTTGGCCTTACATATGATCAGTCATCCAACTCCCAGTGTGAGAGGACTCGGGTTCACCTCCTACCCTCCTGTCAAGGCAACTGAAACTCAGTACAGGAGCCAACAGGCACCCCAGGGCTTCTAAGGCTCGTGTATCACCCAGAATCCCTGCTTTCTGGTTTGTCTTGGCTTCTGAGGATTTCCCCTCACTTTCTTCACAATTAGCTGTGCAGCTTGAAAGATGAAGAAAGAAGGTTTTATTTCTTAATCAGCATTTTAAGAAACTTGTGTAATGAAGGTTTTCACGAGTTTCTAGAACCCTCCATTGCCGAGACAGAAAACACACTAGATATTTTCTAAGTTTAGCTATCATGTGTATTTTTTCTTTTCTTTTGTTTTCTTAACTGCAAATAGACATTTTTTAATTAAAAAAAATAAGGCCCCAAATAGGATAGAGACTTCAAGGGGCATACAAAATTAAAGGGCAAAGACAGAAAAATGATAAATACTCTACAAGGTTAATATAATACTTACACTATGGATCAGATCAGCAATTCTCAGTAACAGCTAATTGAAATATGCCCATGAGGTAAAACGTCTCTCCTGTCAGGAGATGGCTAACAGAAAATAGAATTAAAACAACAAACTAAAATTCTAAGTCTGGCGAGGTACAGAATTCTAACAGCAAAATGTGTCTTCTTCTGGAAAAGAGGGAGGCTCACCAGCTCTTTACTGTGGAGCCTGAGCCCAGGGGATGGCGGTGAAGTGAGCTCTGTAAGTACCCAATAGCAAACTTGTGATGAATAAAGAGATGTGAGCTTTGATGACAGAGATGATAATACTATTCACTTGTCCTGTAAAGTATGTCTTCACGTTCAATGATCAATACCTCGGCGTCCTCAGGGATTAAGATTATAGGAAAATTCACAGCCCGGGCCCAGACCTCCCCTTTGAGCTCATGACAATGCACTTAGATGTCTCAAAGGCAACTCGAGCTCCACCTGCAAAGAGCTGACTTCACGGTGCTCCTCCCATAGCCGTCCTACCCAGGGCCCCTGGTCGGGGGGAAAGGTCTCCCTGCCTCTCCCAGCTCAGGCCCATCACTCACAGATGTGACTGGACCCCACCTTCAGGGCCCAGATTTCCTCAGTCACCGAGTCCCACCACCCACACCTGACCTACCAGGTACTCACTGGCACTCACTCAGCACTGACTGTGTGCTGGGGACCACGCTGCACACTGTGCACACGTTATCTCACTGGATCGCCACAGCAGTCCTGGGAGGTCGGTACATCACTTCTTCAATTGATTAGATAAATTGTTTACTTCCTTGAGTGCATCATCCAAAGTGACACAGCTACTCAGCCACAAAACTGGGACTGAAAACCACTTGAAAATTCTACACTCCTACACCTGGCAGCCACCCTAATCTGACTCATCACATCACCTCCTGCAGAGCCTTCTAAATGTTTCTAAGCATTCTACAAGACAAAAGTGATCTACGAGAGCACCCCACTCCCCTACTTAAGATCTGTCAATGACGGTCCACTGCCCTTAGGAGAAAGCCCCACCAGGCCTGAGCACAGCCCAATGGCCCGGCATCCGCGTTCCCTGCGCAGCCTCGCCGCCTCACCCACCACACATATCTACACGTGCCGTGTCCAGGACAGGGATGCTGACTCCGTACAATCCGGGGCTCGTCTCACTCAAACAATGATCACCTTCTTCAGTGTTCACCCTCTTCACTGCTGACGGTCAGAAAAATATTTTCTCAGGATGAATCAATATCTTTTTCCTTACAACTTCCTGTCATTGATAATGAGCTCCATCCAAAATACAGAAGACCTAATTCTCAGTCTCCTTATCTGTAAAGTGAGAATAACAAGGAAATATATGAAGTTTTAAGTGAAATAATATTCATGTGAGGCTGAGGGACAATTCCCAACATACAGTAAGCACTCAATATGTGCTTACTTAATATTAATAGGAATATATTGCATTCCAGCAACCTTAACTCAATGTTTTATGGCTTTGTCCAACAGACTACAGACAAACATTTGGACGAACACCTTTGAGCAGATCAGCCCAAGCGTGCTGGGAGAGGTAAGCACTGACTCCAGTTACAGCTGCAGCCAACCAGCACTACGGGGCTGGGGCAGTTTGCTCAAACTCTTACATGTTGCTTGAGAATTTAGTTGTCATTAATGAATAAAGACAGGTGTTCTTTAGTCAAAATTCCTGAAACATATATCTTCAAAGATTGATGCAAATTTGATTTCAAGTACAACACTCTCACTAGAAATTATTTGAAAATGATAGTCTTAGCTCCTCTGCACATCAAAAGGGCATGATCTTAATGTATCTGACTACACCAAAAGTGTTGTTTAAAGGAATTTAAGATGAAGCCATCCTAAATAAGCTCTCAGTATCATCTTCACAAAGCCCCACCCAAGGGTCTCATTTCTCACTTCCACATAGGTGTTCAGGTAGCTTAACCTGGGTCTTGGTTTCTTATAACACGGGGGTGGGAAGAGTTGTGGATAGATTTATGTAGCAAATATAAACCTAGAGTATTTGCTGTGTAGAAATCCTAGAAATAAACAAATTAATATATAGTCCTACCCTCAAGAAGCTCAGCCTTTCCATTTACAACAGCATTAAAAATAAAATGAGAGATACATTTAACAAAAATTTACAAGATTTGTACATTGAATATTTTGATGTATCATCAAAATAATACTTAAAAGATCTACATATATGGAACACATCCCATGTTCATGGAATGGTAGACAATATTGTTAAAAATGTTAAGACTCCCCAAAGTGAGTTACATATTCAGTGGAATCCTTATCAATATTCCAGCTGACTTCTTTGCAAAAATTGAAAAAGTGATCCCAAAATTCATATGGAAGTGCAAGGGGCCCAGGTCAGCCAAAACAATCTTGAAAAAGCAGAGCAAAGTTGGAGGACTCACTTTAAAGGGTACTAAAAAGCTATAGTACTAAGTCAGAATGGTACTGGCATAAGTTTGGGTAAATAAATCTATGAGACATAATAAAAACCCAGGGGGAATAACTTACATTTACAGTCAGTTTTCCACAAGGGTGTCAACAACACTCCATTGAAAGAATAGTCTATTCAACAAATGGTGCAGGGAGTGCTGAGTATCTGCAGGCAAAAGAATGAATCTGGAATCTGGACCCCCATATTTTAAATAAATAAAAATTAATTCAAAATTGATCACAGACAGAAACGTAAAAACTAAACCTATAAACTTTCTAAAAGAAGACACAGTATAAATCTTTGTGGTCCTAGGATAGGCTTTGGTTTCCTAGATACAATACGAAGAGCACAAGTGATAGAAGAAAAAAGCAGATAAACTGGACTTCATGAAAGTTAAAACCTTTTTGTTACAAATTACATCATCAAGAAAGTGAAATGACAGGGGAAGGGGGTATATCAAGTGACAGAGTGCATGCTTAGCAAGAAAAATAAAATAAATCAATACATCTAATTACCTCCCCTGTAAAGAAATTGTTTTAATGCTTAAAAAAACTAAAGTGAAAGGACAATCTGCAGAATAGGAGAAAAATTTTGCAAAGCATGTATCTAAGAAGAGACTAGTATTCAGGATATATAAAAAATGCTTACAACTGAACAATACAAAGAAAATCGACCCAATGTTTAAATTTGCCAAGGATTTAAATAAATACACAAATGGCCGATAAGCACATGAAAAGAAGCTCAGCATCACTAGCCAAATCAAAATCAAAATGAGTTCTCATTTTACACCCACTAGGACGGTTTTAATCAAAACATGGACAATAACAAGTGTCGTTGAGGAGGCAGAGATACCTCATTTGCGGCCAGTGGAAAGGGACAATGGTGCAGCTTCTTTGGAGAAGTCTGGTGTTTCCTCAAAAGGTTAGAGTTATATGGCTCAGCAATTCCTCTCCTACATGTAGAGTCATCCCTCAGTATCCTCAGGGGGTTGGTTTCAGGAACCCCCCACCCTGGATACCATAATCCAAGGATGTTCGAGTCCCTTTACAATCAGCCATCTGGATCCATGAAGTGGAAATTACAGATATGGCGGGCCAACTCTACAGCCAACAGAATGAAAACATATTCTCACAAAAACTTGCACATCAATATTCATGGCAGTATCATTCAGAGTAGACAAAGGTTACAAACAATATCCATCCATCAATGAACGGATAAACAAAATTACCAAGAATAGGCCCACAAACTTTTGGTCATTGAATCTTTGACAAAGGAGGTGAGAACATACAATGGAGTAAAGACAGCCTCTTCAGCAAATGGTGTAGGGATAACTGGACAGCTGCATGTAAATGAATGAAGTTAGACTACTCCCTCACAGCATACACAAAAATAAATTCAAAATGGCTTAAAGACTTAAACACGTAGACATGACACTATAAACGTCTTAGAAGAAAACATAGGCAAAATATCTGACATACATCTCAGCAATGTTTTCCTAGAGCAGTCTACTCAAGCAATAGAAATACAAGCAAAAATATACAAGTGGGATGTAATTAAACTTACAAGGTTTTGCACAGCAAAGGAAACAGTAAGCAAAACTAAAAGACAACCTATGGAATGGGAGAAAATAGTTGCAATAAATGAGACTGACAAGGGCTTAATTCCCAGAATATATAACACCTTTTACACTTGATAAGAAAGAAAAACAAACAATTCAATTCAAAAATGGGCAGAAGGCCTAAAGAAGCTTTTCTCCAATGAAGATATACAAATGGCCAATAGGCACATGAAAAAATGCTCAATATCTTTATCAGAGAAATGCAAATCAAAACTGCAATCAAATATCACATCTCACCAGTCAGAATAGGCATCATTCAGAAGTTCACAAACAATAAATGCTGGAGAGGCTGTGGAGAATAGGGAACTCTCCTACACTGTGGTTGCAGTTTGGTGGAGCCATTGTGGAAAACAGTACAGAGGTTCCTCAAAAGACAAAACATTGACCTCCCATATGACCCAGCAATCCCACTCCTGGGCATATATCCAGAAGGAATCGTAATTCAAAAAGATACCTACACCCCAATATTCAGAGCAGCACTATTTACAATAGCAAGACATGGAAACAACCTAAATGTCCACTGACAGATGACTGGATAAAGAGGTTGTAGTATATTTGTACAATAGACTACTATTCAGCCATAAAAAAATAATAAAATAATGCCATTTGTAGAAACATGAATGGACGTGGAGAATGTCATTCTAAGTGAAGTAAGCCAGAAAGAGAAAGAAAAATACCATATGAGATCGCTCACATGTGGAATCTAAAAAAAACAAACAAACAAAAAGATAAACTTATCTACAGAACAGAAACAGACACAAAGACATAGAAACCAAACTATGGTTACCAGAGGGGAGAGGGTGTGGGAAGAAATAAACTGGGAGTTCAAGATTTGCAGATACTGAGTATGTATAGAGTAAACAGCAAGTTTATACTGTATAGCACAGGAGAATATATTTAATAACTTATAGTAACTTATGTTGAAAAAGAATATGAAAATGAATACATGTATGTTCCTATATAAATGAAGTGTTGTGCTGTACACAAGAAACTGATGCAAAATTATAAACTGACGCAACATTATAAACTGACTAGAATTCAATGAAAATATTTTTAAATAGAGAAAAAACGAAAAAAAAAAGAAAAAGGATATTATAAAACCAAAAGAATAAAGTACTGACTGAGGCTACAACATGGATGAACCTTGAAAGTTTATACTAAAATAAGCCAGACACAAAAGGGCAAACAGTGCCCTTTTATGTGAACTGTATCTAAGCCTTTATTGTACTATTCCAGTAAATTTTCTGGAAGTTTGAACTCTCAAAATCAAAATAAAATGTATTATTCATTAAAAACCTAAAATGATTCCTCACAGGAGGGCTTTAATTATTAAATGCAGAAATGCATGTAAAGCTCCTGGAACAACACTTTGCACGTCCACACACAGTCACTGCTGTCACTGCCACTCAGAGGGTGGTGCCAGCGCTGATGAGGGCTGCCTCCAGGTGCTCCCCTGCAGAAAGGAGTGAGGGCCTGGGCTCTGACAGGAAGGGTGACCGGGAACATGGGTTAGACAGAGCCACGCCCCAGACTTTGTATTACCCAACTTTCTTATACAAACTGCTCCATGTAACATAAACACGCTACAGGGATGTATCTTACGACACAGGGAATATAGCCAATGTTTTACAATAACTATAAAAGGAGCATAACAATAAAAATTGTGCAACTATTGTACACCTGAAACTTATATCATATTGTAAATCAGCTATAATTTTATAAAATGTTAAAAAATAATTTTAAAATGTTATCACTTCAGTATTCAATTCGGTTTTTAAGTAACTAATAAACAGCTTAGAATGTATAAAACATTTAAGTGTGATAAGTTTGTTTACATATTTATTTACTTTCAGCCTCCTGCTAAAAGAGAAATTAAACAATTTTTAACACAGCTTAACAACCATAACAACAAAAAGACAAAAGTTAGAGTGAAGAGAAAATGGAGATTCAATACTTAAATGAAACCAGGGGGAAGAAAACTCATAAAAACGAATGCCATGAAGTCAGGGTAAGTGTTAAAGGCCGACTAGAAATTCAGCCGTAAGATTCTTGGCAGCTAAAGCAAAAAGTAAAAGATGATGGGGCGGGTGGTAGAGCTCAGTGGTAGAGCATGTTCTTAGCGTGCACGGGGTCCCGGGTTCAACCGCCAGGGCCTCCTCTAACAGATAAATACACCTAATTACCTACCCCCCCAAAAGAGCCCCAATGAAAAGAAAAAGAGAAATTTCTTTCCTAAGAAAACCTGATGTTAAATTTAGATTAAATACTTGAAAAAAAAAAAGAAAGAAAAATAGAAAAAGATGAGTGACACAAGCGATAATGCCCGTGAGATAAATCTGCGGTGGCTGCTGGCATGTCCCCATGTCCCACGTGGGAAAATCTGAAACATCCTTCTCACCACTCAGAGTCATCCTCAGCCCACCCCACCCCTCTCCCTGTTAAATGCAGGAGCACAGGCAGGGCCCGGCCTTTGCTCTCTCTGTGTCAACACAGTGAGACAGGATGGAAGGGGCCAGAGCACAGCCATTCAATGAAGGCCACAGCAATTAACATCAAAATGGTGAAGGATTCAACCCCCAGTAGGCCTTGAGGCTCAGGATGAAGAGATTTTACTTCTAGCAGATCTTGAGCTTCATTATACACCCGTTGTAATAGTAACATGGTGAATAACACGCCCCAAGGCACCATGGCCATCCCAAGGCTAGCCACAAAAGGTCAAAGGGTGGGAAATGGCCAACTCCCTGGGAATCCCAGCCCCTTGCCCTTAGGCTGCTCCTTCTAATTATTAGCATATAAAACAACCAAGCCCATGAAAACCAGCAACACAGCGCCACCTCGCGGTCATCACTCTCTCTCCCTCTTCGGAGAAGGCCCACACTTTGTCTGTGGAGTGTGTACCTACTTTTAATCTGAGCACCCAACCCCCACACCTCGTGGAATTTCTCCTGCCTTTCAATGTGTCTCTGTGAATAAATCTACCTTTACTCAACAGTTGCTCTTGAAACCTTTCCTGCATGAAGCCAAGGACCCACGTCTGGTGGGGCACATTCCAGGGGCTCAACCAAAGCCTGGGACACAGCCCTTCCCATGCCCCACATATGTTTTCTTGTATCAACAGGACTGGGATGTGAAGGGAGCTCTGAGGCCCCAGCTAAGGGACAGAAGTAGCCCCCAGGACCAAAATGGCGGGCAGCCCCTCCCCCAGCAGGGGCCCTGAGGTCAGCCCGGTTCTCTGTGGTTCTCTGTTGTGCTGACTCCCCAGCCAGAGAGCGTTCTCCTAGGCCTGTCCCCACAAAACCCTTATCTCCAAAATGCAAGCACATCATGTCACAGTCCTCTTATTCAACCAGGAAATTTTCAGCCCACTTTTTCCTTCCCTAGTAAAGAATCTATCTGTCCTCCCTCCCATCCCACCACTTCTTTCTTTGTGAGAACTCTGTACTCCCCATACACCATCCTGAACGCAGGTGCCTTGCTGGCTGGGACCGAGATATTTCAGTCTCACACAGCCTGCATCCTTTCACTTTCCCCTTTCTACCTTAAAAAGCCTTTCCTGAGTCTCCCACCCCTCTGATTCTGAACTTCACAAAGTGCTGAGGTTGCATGCAGTCACTGTGTGCATACCTCCCAGGTTTTGACTAGGTTTCCTTCACAAGATCTTCATTAAGGAGCTTCATCAAGAAGTTTAAAGAGTCTTTTCTTACATTGGAGTGGAGGAGCCTGCATAAAATTTAAATGGCCTTGAAGAGAGAGTAAACCATGGACAGAGAGGTCATAGGTCTTAGTCAACAGTGTCACGAGGCAAAATGTTCTTCGAAGGCTCAGAGTGGCTTCTGAACACGGAGTCGGGAGGGAGGAGGTGCCAGGCTGTGAGTGGGATGAGTGACACTGGGTACGCTACCCCAGCTGGGGAAGTATTGGATTTTGTTCTAGTTTTCCAAAGAATTTCTTACCACCTTTTCTCTTATTGTCACATACCATTTCCTACGGATTAAGAAAATCAATGTCAGTCATTTGGGCCACTTGGTAGAAGCTACACGATGCCTTTCACAGGGCTGGGATGTAACAGCCACACCAGTCTAGGTTGAAAGACCAGTAGGGGTATTTCCAAGGTAATCACGGGCATGCAGCAAACTCCCCAGCTTCAATTACCTCATCTCAAAAGTGGGGCCAATAAAACTACCAAGCAAAGTGCGTGATGATTATGGCCGACATCTGTTTACTAGGTAAGTGCCCGTGACAGCTGACACTGGATTAGGAATGAATATGATCAACGAGGCACAGTCAGCCTGGTTACATGCACCCTGCCTTCATGCCTTGGTGCAGGAGCGGAGTTTGTTTAGCTGAAATGAACGCCCCCAGAGCAGCCCTGAAGGGAAAGCTCCCAGCTCTGCACGGCGAGGCGTGTTCCTTTCCTTCTCTGAGCTGATAACAGTTTGCAGTCGTCTGTTTTTACATTTATCCCTTTAGTAACTGCCTCCCCTCCGGAGTTTTTGCTTAAGCAGAACAGGTCCAGGTTTGTGTTGCTGCCTGCCGGATATTCTGGGCTGGGAGACAGGCGACTCCACGTCTGGCTCTGGTGCTGAACGGAGAGGGCAGAAATCCCAGGGGCCCATGCTGAACAGAGGCCCCTGCACCCAAAATTATGGTCTGACTTTGGGCAAATTACACCGTCTTCTTTACCCTAAGATTCCTCATCTGTTCATGAAAATAACTGCCCATGGCATGTAGAGTTTCAAGGATTAAAGGAAATCACCAAATTCACAACCTATTCAAGCGGCTACCAGTACGTCCTCAACAGGCACATGCTACCTTTACGGCTGTAACACACGCTAAGCGGGGCGGAAGGACACAGTAAACACTGCTAAGTGCCTGTTAAGTGTTTCATGTGTGTTATAATACTATTTAAAACTTACAACAAACCCAGGAAGAAACGAATATTATAATGCATATTTCACAGATTCACCAACAGTTTAATGGAGGTTACACTCTAGTCCAAGGTCCTTTGGTGAGGAAATGGCGATTTAAACCTGAATCTGAGCCCAGGCCTGGGCTACACCTCTCTCCAATCCACCTCACCACTTGCCTATGAAATCCACCTGTCCAATACACGTTTGCACAGGTCAGCTCTTAAATGCAAAGTGTGCCACCGTTTGTCAATGTTTGTTAATTACCATAAAGTGCTCTCAGAAACCGCTACAGAAAAGACAGGTTGACCCACATCCCTGCCAACAAAGAAGAGATATTCTGCCTTGCGTTCTCCTGTAATGTGCAGAAACCCTTCCCTACACCACCAAATTCAAATGTATGCTTCCTCCATGTTTATGTTTGCACACGGCTTATTAAAGTAGAAGGTACCTGCAGTAATTCCATCTCGTTTCCTTTGCAAGTTTCCAGATTATCCACAATCAGTCTGTGAATGAAAATACTACAATGTGAATTAAAATACTACAACCATGTCAGTAAACAAAGAATGCTGAAGCCAAGTCATCAAGGCTGCTGCCACCCCCCAGTGCGGACAGACCTGAAGCCCAGCCTCTACAGCCACTCACAATGCTGCCCTCTGAACAGACTGAGAATAAGAAGACAGGATAATTGCCCTAGATAGCTAGGTGCTTGTCTAAAGAATGAATCCAGTGAGGTCAAATGATACATACAAAGGCACTAAATTCTTTAACATGAGATGCCTGGATTTCTTTAGATAAAAAGCAATCTTTTATTGTTCCAACTCCCTGGTCTTTGTTGTAAAGCTCCTATATAATCCTAGTTCCTCCCCTACTTCTTGGGAGCAGTCCCTCAGACAGATTTGAAGGCTGTCATCCCGCCTCGAGTCCTCCCGCCTAATAAAGTGTAACTCTAAACTTTCAGGCTACACATTTCTTTCAGTCGACAAGTCCCAGAATAGACACAACTCATCAATTCTGTAATGGAACACACTGGATCAGGAACCAAAAGCGTGTTCTAGTCCAGAAAAGCTACGGGTCCCTCTTTCTTTCTGTCATTATACAATCCCACCAGAACTCATTAATTTGCTGTCTGCTCATCTGGCAACCAAACTCAGAGAAGAGTCAACTCAGCAGAGTGCTGTACTCGGGAGAACACCCCGCAGCAACACTGCAGGCTACCTGCCCTCCCGCACGCTCTGCCGACCCCTAGTGTCCTCCGTGGAGACCAGGCCAACAGAGGTGTTCCCAACAGCTGCAAAGTCCCACAGATTAAATAAAAGCATTATATTTTCTACGATATGTTATGTATATTACCATTTCTGAAAACAGCTTTGCCAGAAGCCCAAATTTTCCACATTAATCTGCATAGGCAATTCCGGCCCCCAAGGGAAAACAAGTCTTAAAACGATGCTAAGGCCTCCAAAGTCCTCTCCAGGACCATCAACCAAACTGCCTGCAAGCCTGCAGCTGCAGGCGGCTACATGTCTGTTTTTAAAGCAACCCCTTCCTGCCCTCGGGCGCTACAAAGTCCCTCTATGCCCTCCCATCTCAGGGTAAGAGCAGCCACTGCAGAAACTTGCAGGGCAGCACTGACAGGACTGGACACAGAGGATCAGAGCTAAACTAAGCCTTCTGATGACACGAGTTTGTCACTGTGTCATTTTACATATGAAGGTATATATAGAGAGGTGGGGTGATCTTGCTCAAAGTCACACAGCTAATAAGTTGCAAAGTCTATAACTCAGCTCCACCCTCTGGCGTGACGCTCCAGCTGGGACACCCACAGGGTTCTCTCGTGCCTGCCTGACCGGTCCTTTCCTGTCACTCATAACCCACCACAGTGTCTGACCCTAGCCTGACTTTTCAGCCTCATCTCCCTCTAGTTTCTCAGGAACAAGGCTGCTCGGGCCACTGTGTGACTTCCGGCTCCCCAAACCCTCAGTGCTCAGGGTGGTCTTGCCTGTGCAATCAGCACCCTGCTCAGAGGCTCTTCCTTCCCTGCAGGAGGACGTTTCCACTCTCCGCAGGGACACCCCCTCTGGGAAGCGCTCTTCTCCCCCTCAGCACGGCAGGTGTCCCAGGCCACATCCCGAGCTGCCCCATTAGGACTGCCTGTGCCCAGGTCTGCTAGTCAGACCAGCAGCCTCAGAGCCAGGGATTATGCCCGGGTCTCCCTGCAAACCTACTGCCCGCCTCACAGCCCCCAGCCAGTAGGTCACCTGGAAGTCACAGCAAGTGCCCCACCCAATCCCGAAATCTCTTCATTTGCCAGCACCGCTGATGACTGGTCTCCAAAGTTTGGTCAGTTTCACACAAAAGAGCAGCTTCCACTGAAGCTGAGGGTTTTCACTTCTGCTCCCCATCCTTAATGGAAACGTCAAGGGAAACCAAAAGACCTTTTCTCAACCCTTTTCTGATGACACATTCCCACCCACATTACTCACATGCTCAAGAGTTTTGGGTCCACGTGATTTCGTTTCCCTTATGCTAAGTGGCTCAAAACACTGCAGGATTCTTTCTCTTTTGAGAGTATTTGTTTGTACTGAGTTTATTGACTTTAATCTCTTTTTGTCTCTCTCTTAAGTGTCCCTAGCAGTTGCCACTTCTTAGCCCCTTCAGCAGCCTCCCTCCCAACATCTAGTCTAGGAAATCATCTGTGATGAGGGGCCCGGGGGCAGTCACAGAAGATGGAACAAAGGTACAGAGAGGCTACATAATTTGCCCGAGAAGATCAGCTTCAAGCCCCAAAACTGTGTGTCACGTCCCTCTGTTTAACACTTATGCTAAACTAGTTAACTTTTTATAGATTATGGTTATAAACAGATGAGGTATCAAAATACATAGAAGGACACACATCAACTCTACGATGTTTATTAACTCCACTATTTTGTTTCTATTTATTTTATTTCTATTAAAAAATATTAGGAACCTCTGCAGTGAATATAACAAAATGTTAATGGGTGTTAAATCCAGAATATAGAGGCGTAAGTGTATCATTACTCATAATTATTTGTATGCTCACAAGACAAAATGATTTGAACGTCTCTCTCCCCTCCCCCTACTCGCTACTGGCTCTCACCTGAGCTCCCAGACCACACATATAACAGCCTTTCACTTTATCCACAGCTGAACTCATCAGCGTTCCCCCAAAGCTCCCTCTGCAGCTTTCCCTGCTCAGAGCACAGCAGGACCATCATTTACCTCATTAATCCACCCAGAAACCTGGGCCTTACTCCATCCTACCTTCACAGACATCATTCATCCTTTCCTTTTTACCATCTAAACATGCCTAAAATCTGTTCTTTTTTTCCCGGTGACTGTCCCACTGACTGTCCCACTGCTCAGGTAGAAGCCACCAACACTGCCCACCTGGACTCACGAGTCTCCCAAGTGGCCTTCCAGCTGCTCTCCCCTACTTGACACAAATTGGATTTTGTCACTCCCGTTCTTTTATGACTCTTTTCAAACCTAGTGTTCTTAGAAGAAACTCCAAGTTCTTCACATGGTGAAGGTGTTTGCCATGAAACTGTCAGCTCAGGGAGGGCAGGACCCCCCTCCTCCTTGGCCCTCCTCTTTCCCTAAGCCCCGCCCTCTCCCTCGGCCCCGCCCTCTGGCACAGCGCTGGCTGAGGAGGACCTGCTGAGCTACACCAGCCTGTATTCTAACCCTGGTGTTCAATTCTTAGCAAATTGCTTCACTTATCCATACAAATCCAAGGTAGATTAGAAAGATTTTAGATGTTGAGCTAGACTATTGATTTGGGGATTTTGCACTAGCAACCTGCAATTACATGTTCTAATGATTCTGTCTTCTTAAAACAACACCCAGATTTAAGGAGTTATTTGTGGAATGTCTTCTGAGTAAAAGGGACTGTACTTTTACAGACTTTATGTTGTATAACATGAACAACACGGACAGGGTCACAAATGGAACTGCCTCACAAGTGACAGAAGACAGGTGAGAGGCACAAAGCAACAGGTCGCAAAGACGGTAAGAGCAAATTTGTTTTGCCAACCCCCCCAAAAATGCCTGAAAGAACCAAAAATTCTGAATTTTGAAAGTAAAAGATTATCATATAGTGAAATAAAATAAATAATCTTCTTCATCAGGGTTTCAAAATCTGACTCCAGATTTTTTAGCAGGCCATACTGAATCCTAGCACAGAAAAATCAGATGGACTAGTGGTGAGTAAGTTCCAGGAAAACTGCAGTAATTCCTCCACTTGTGTAAGGACATACACTCACCTGCCGAAGGTGAATGTAGACTGCATTCTGGAGAAATTCGGAAGCTTCCAGGCTCCGCTTCTGGATGCCGAGGACACGGACAGCTTGGAAGCATGCTTCTAACTCAGTCACCGGAATTCTTACACTGCAGGGGGAAAAGGAGGCCCTCAGTCGATAGCAGAGATGTTCCTGTCGTGTATCACAGGCCGTGCCTCAGGGACTCAGTGCCTTGCAGCAGCTCGGCCCCAGGCGAGGACCCGAAGCGTGGCCCACCGAAGCAGGAGGTGCACTGTGCTTGAGAAATCCCATCCCCGATGGGGGCAAGAGGGGCTGGTGGGGTTGAGTGAACCTATAAATGCCCACAGAAATATGCCTGCATTCATTCAAGTGATACAAGCAACAGTAGCAGGCTATTTAACAAAATTTCAATTTTCAGTGGAAATTTTGCCATTCCTTTCCGCTTGTCCCCTGCACTCTGAAACAGGCTTAGGCTCTCTCACACCTGCAGCTCTGAAGCAATAGTTGTGAAGTCATTTTACTTTGCTGCAAGTGTCCTCGGTCCCCTTGTAACTGTGTCTGTCCTCTCTTAACACAGTCGGATATCTTCCTGGATCTCTACCTGAGTTCCTTTCTCCTCCTCCTCAGATCCTGAGATAAAGGACAAGAGAAGGCACATGACCAGAAAAGGCACTGTGGACTTGACTGAAATCCACAGTGACCCCCTAGGTGAGTGCTGCCCACCCCTTACATTCGATTTTCAAGGTTCTGCACAGGGTGACATCCAGCCCAGAGAGGTGGCCCAGGCCCATTGTAAGCTACGTGGCTTGGGCGCGGGGACAGGTGCAGGAGCTGGTTCCGGGGCCAGGCCCCTCCCCACCTCTGCTCCCCTCTCTCCCGAGGCCCCGCTGCCAAGCACTCAGGCTCCGTGATCTTATGTCCTTCTCTTCTACTCTACTCCAAACCCTTTTCCTTTTCCTTTTTTCCCTAATTATCCCCAGCTGGAGTGATTTTTCAATCGCAGTATCTGAAAAAATTTCCTACAGCCGAAAATGAGGTCTCAAGAAGTCAAAGCACATATGCTACATCCTGAAGAGTGCCGCTGGCTAGGGGGACCCTCACCAACACTCACGTGGCATCAGACATGTTTCAGGGTCGGCCACCCCCAACAAGAGTGTGCTGTGACCCCTATGCCCGCACAGCATCTCTGCTCACAAAAATATAGTTGGCCCACTTATCGGTTATTAAGAAGCAAAAATACAAAATTGCTCATGTTTCTTACTAAAATTATCTATGAAGCAGAAAAGGGAATTGTAAGAGAAAAGAACAATTTTGACCCCATGTTAGGTCTGTTCCTTTGGCTTTAACCCTGTGCCCTGTTTTCTAGGCTCAGACTTGCTAGCTCTGCACCATTTGTAAAAGAAAGTTGCCTTTAGACTGAAATATCCAGGACAGCCTATTCTCCTGGCCGTGATCTTGAAGGATGCTAATTCATCTGCACTTATGTAGAGATGGCAAGTTGCAAAATAGAGAATAACCTTTGTTTTTTTTTTTTTGGAGTTTTCACAGGGGCAACATGATTTGATCCGCATGGACAGCTGCAAGAACAGCGGATTCAAAGGACAAGCAATTCATACAGCAAGAAGTTTCCAACAACCAATCAAAACCCCGCCCCTTTTTAGTATAAAAGAAGACTCATTTCTGACTTGTGGAAGATGATTCTCCAGGACATCAGTCTGCCATATTCTGGATCTGCCAGCTTTGCAAATAAAGTCACTATTCCTTGCTCCAACACCTCATCTCCCGGTTTATTGGCCTGTCATTTGGTGAGCAGAATGAGTTTGGACTCGGTAACAAAATGACTGCATTGGAGGTAGTATGTCTCCACTGCTTCCTCGTTTCCAATATGTAACATGCACATTACTTATGATCTAGTGCAAATAATTCATCAAAGACAACCACAAAAAGAAACTATACTCACCCAGCTATCAACACTGAACACAAAACCTGTCAATTTTATATGCTGTTTAAGAACACAACCGAAAAACCTAACATAGGGAGTTGATTCCACGGAAATAAAATTATTTCTACTCCTTCAAAATTTTTCTTTTCTTTTCTATTTTATTTTGTTTTGCTTATTGAAAAGAAAATAAAAGTCAGATCATTTTATTTCACGTATTTTTGTTATAGCTACATACTTTAAATACTACAGAGACTTAAATTGCAATAAAAAATTGTTCATATATTAGTATAAAGATATATACACAATCAATGTGGATTAGGAATGGAGTGGACATTTACTAAAAATCCACTGCAATCCAGTCTTTACAAGCATATCCTGGAATATAAGCTCTATTATCCAGGGGTCCTCACCCACATTCTCACTGCTGAGTCCCTTAGTAATCAACTACTAAGGCACCAGCATAGAACCATGTGATCTGTATTTTAGGAATAAATGAGGGAATTGATTCATTCAATTCTAAAACAAAAACCCTAAAATAAATACTGAACTTATTTACAGATAAAGAAAATTGGTCCCTCAAAAAGTAAAGTTTCTTCCTCAACGTCACAAAGCTAATAAATGGTAAAGGCAAGATTTGAACTAATCTGCCTGATTCTAAAAACTAAGGTGGAAATCCCATTAGACTGGGGAGGGTCCAGCTGCGCAGCCTATCACCCTATTTTGTTCAGATCTAGCCTTAGACAGCCTGAGACAGCACCCCATTCCTATGGAACTCGAGGGCAAACGATAACATTAAGGATTTTATATCCAGCAATTTCTTAGGTCTGATGTATATAAAGTGTCAGCAAGTCAGCAGAAAATCTCTGGGAACCATTAGTGGGTCCAGACCTTTTTGCTGATTAGAAACTCAATCTATCAGGACATAGTGACCTTCCCATGAGAGGCCACATGGACATAAACTAAAGGCAGCTGAACAATGAAAACTAGCAAGACCCTGGAACTCAAGCAAGAAGGATCCCTGCCATCCCCCACCCAGTTGCCTCTTCATCCATGTGGACACGAAGACAGAAGACCCGGGTTCTTGTCCAAGTTACACTATCATGGATTCTCACCCATAAAAAGTTACAACTCTATGCTGTCATAAGTCCTTTCCAACTCAAATATGATGACACCAATATCTCAGCAGAATATCTATGTCTCCACTTCCCCTCTTCTAATAGGAGAATATTTCTATGGACACAAAGCAGAAATCCAATTTAAAAAACCATGCACGAAGCCAGGTGAATTTCTGCTTAAGAAACTTTCCTCTCACGCTCAGTGAATGAAAACTCAGAAAAAGAGTTCCTTCTCCTTCAGCAAACGGGAGGCATCCTGATTGTGTGTGTGTGTGTGTGTGTGTGTGTGTGTGTGTCTTTGTGTGTGTGTATAAATCAAATATAATGGTCTGGGATGTGTACAGATTTTTTTTAATGTCACTGTAATTTCATGGGGATGAGCCAACATTTAAAGTAATTTGAATCTAGTGTTCTCAGACAATCTCAGGCTCTTTTGGTGGAGGAGGTGAAAGGGGAGGGTAAAGGAGGAAAGAGGTAAATGAAGCAAAGAAGTAAGAATACTGCTAGGGAAAGGCAAGACGTTAATTTTGTTCCTCATTGCATCACAACAAATTAGGGACTGGCTTTCCCCCGATGTCTTATTGAGCACTGAGTTGCAGAAGAAGAGGCGACAACCCATTTCTCACTGAGATTGTGGCTGTACGTGGCATCTTATAGACACAAATCATTTACACTGATCAAACACTCTAGCAGCAGGCCGTAATTCTCCTGTTTTGAGAGACAAGAAAACAGGAGTTCAAAGAGGATGTATAACTTGACAAAAGTCAGAGGACCAGTAAACTAAAGAGGATGAATTCAAACTCAGATCTGAATGCAGAGTCTGCTCTTCCCACTCCCAGGACTGGAAAGTCCTTAACACACAGGCTCCCCAGCTCCCCTGCAGTGTTCCTGGCACCAATCATTTCCCATGGTAATGTTAGCCAGTTCTCACAGACACAGCGCTCTGTGCAGACAATGACCTCCATCGGACCTTGATCATCTACCTGCCACTCCCACCAGGCTTCACCATACAGGCAGGAAAGCTGGCTTTCAAGTGCATACAAAGCCACCCCCGGTCTAACCTGGGCTCTTCTGCGGCTTCTCCAGCCTAAAGGCAGCCATGAAACTGCTCACAGTCTGTACATGAGCCACACTACCTCTCTCCATCTGTCTCCCCACCTATACTACTACTTAGCTATGACCATTTTGAGAATCTTGGAAACAAATTTTTAAAAACAGAAAAGAAAGGATTCTGGAACAAGTGCTTAATACTTACAATTTTAAATGACAAGTTACAAATTGAGTATTGACAAACCGAATCTTCCTTTCTAAATGTCAGTTTTAAGCATTTAAATGTATAATAGCAAAAAATTCTCACAAAATTAACAAAAACATAAACAATAAACTGGAATAAATTCAAAAATAATGCCCATGTTCTAAATGGAGAAACTTCAGGACTGTACTGAGGGTTAAAGTAAGAGGTATGAATGTAGAGACATAAACATATTGCATGGAGGAAAGCAGTTTTGTAAAGATGTAAGTTCTCCTAAGAATAATTGAAAACTTACTAAAAACTCCCATGAAAATTCCAATCTGATTTTTTTTAACTTGAACAAAATATTTTGGAACTCTTCAGGAATAATAAAGTCATAATACTAGACAAGAAAATTTGGGTCGGAAGAAAAGAATCAAAAAAAATCAGACTGCCAGTGATTAAATAAATTTTTACAATATGTAAGATATGGTGCTGGAGTAAGGAAGGGAGATTGATAGAAAGGAACCATGAGTTCAAAAAGAGACTCTAGTGTATGTAATTATTTTGTACAGGTGGGATTTCAAATCAAAGAGAAAAGTATGAATTCAATAATTGTCCTGGGACAATCAGAATCACCTAGAAAGTATAAATTCTATTCCTGTCATAATGACCACAAGATAAATTGCACATAGTGATGTAAATATTAAAAAGTACTAATAACAGCAAATACAAACCTTTGCTCTTATTAACTCAACTTCTCCTCACTATAACAAGTACTATTATAATCACCACCTTAGAGATTAAAAAAACCTACAGGAGAGATTTATTCCATTATAAGGAAGTATTTCTAAGAATGTCAAAGATAAAACCCTTAAGGAAGACATTTACTATCTTAAGAGTAGTTTGAGCCACAACAAGAATAAAAAACTTCCTGAACAAAATGAAAGGAAAGAAATGACAAGAAAAAGCTCTGTGATACATGTTGATGAAGTCACGAAGTAAATTTTCATAACATACAAATAGCTGTCACAAAGCAACAAGAAGCTCCCTCACTTAAATGTTTGCAAAGGACAAAATGAATCATTCATTTTAAAAAATTCAAAAGGCTAATGAGTGAAAAAAGCTCAAAACTTCACTGGTCATCAAATGCAAGCTAAAACAATGAAAAAGCACTTTTGCTTATCATATTGGTGAATATTTTTAAGATATTCTAGTTAGTGTCCATCTGTGGGAGAACAAATCATGAGCGACTTTTTCAGAGGATGACATATCAATGGATATGTAAACTCTGAAAAACGTACATACACACTGACTCAACTCCACTTTTAGGAATCGTTTCCTTTAGAAAAAAAACAATCAGTCCAAACAGATGTATCCATCAGGGCATTTACACAGCACTGTTTACAAAGGTGGGAAGAAAAACTGAAGTGAAATAATATCCAGCGACAGAGAATTGGTTACATAAGTAATTGTGCATTTTTTCATTCCCCAATGGAGAAGGAATTTCTAGAGTCACTTGAAAGGAGTCTGTGATGAATGTAAGTGTCACATCCAGGGACTAAATTTCCAGAAGCCTTAACTAAAGGAATATACATACAAGATCACAGGAATGTCTGTACAAGAAGGATGCAAGTCAAACATTCTTTCTGACAGTGGAAAGTGGAGAAAACTTAACTCTCCACCATTAAGACAATGTTACGGTAAATCAAGGCGAGCTGCGGGCGCTGAGGGAGCCGGCGTTTCGCCGTGGTCCAGGGCCTTGTCCACAGCACTCTCCCACCAAATGTGTCCGTGGACAAGAGACGACACCCGCACATCAGGAGACCCCTCCAATCTATCTGAAAGGGCCGGGTGAGTCTGGAGTGGGAGGACGTCCATGATATACCCCTGAGTGAATAAAGCGAGCTGCAGAGAAACATATATTATGGTCTCATTTTTAAATAAATCATATATACACACACCTATACATTGATTTCTCATATGTGTATATATATGTATCTCATAGGCATAAAGGTCATGAAATATATATACCAAATTTTCCACAGCTTTTACTCTCAGGAAATAATGGGAAGGGAGTTAGGGGCCTTCCTGTACCACCACAGTTCTCTTTTCAGTATTTCAGTTAAGTATACTTGGAATTTAAAAGTTTATTTAAGTCCGAAGTAAAATGGACGATGCATTCCTTAAGACAGAATGCTACACTGGTCATTAAAAATCATGCCAGGGGAGATAGAATATTGTAGAAAAACATGTAATAAGCCGAATGGAAAATGGAGATCTCCGCAGAGTAAACAGGGACAGAGTGCTCACTGGTTTTTATGACAGAGCTGATACACACTGACGAAAAGAACAGAAAATAAATGTTAAATTGTTAATTATTATCTCTGAGTAGCGGGACCAGGATAGACTCTTTTGCCCCTTTTTTCAGACTTATTATATTAAATGCAAATTATTTTTCATATGAAAAAAGCATTTTTAGGCGTGTAGTACCACGCATTGGGGAATAATACATGAATACTTACAGAAACAAGTAACTAGGAGACACCGCAGCAGCGCTACACAATGTAGAACGGGCGATCCTGATTAACATCGTGCAGTTACATAAGGACCCACAAAGTGAGAGCACCTGCTGTAACAGGGCGTGGCCCCCTTCTATTTGTCAGTTGTGTCTTCAGGTCTGAGGCTGTTCTGAGCACGGCCAGTGTCAGTGCTGGTGTCTGGATGGATGCTACTGGAGGTGAGGGCACCTGCAAGCGGAGAGGAAGAACAGAAACCATCCTCTGCCTTTTCTGTCTTGTTTCTTTGTTACTTTAAAAGAGAGGAATAAATAAGATAAACTGTATATCTTCCCTACAGAAATTTCAGTAATGAAACCGTTTTTAAAGTCTTCACAGCTTATATTCTGCCTATAACTGTCTTTTCAACAAAGCATCATATTTATTAAATGCGAATTGACTCAGTTAATTAACTCCCTGTTGAAACATTCTAGTAAAGAACATGAAATGCCGTATGTTAAAGAACCACACCTGCAGTGACTAGCACAGCTGTCTTGACGGCAGTGCATTCAGCCCGCACCATCCTGTGGTCCTGAGCTCCTGATGCTGGTAAGAGAGCACGCTGCCGCCTCAGATGGAGAGATACTGTGAAAGAGATTGAACTCTACAGTACTGACAAAACATAACTGACAAATCCCAGGCTCCTTTGAGGCTGTCATTTTCTGTTTCTGGCCTACAGCCGTCAATGAGAAGAACCACCCCATTCCCGAGCCATGGGACTCATGTGGGAAGCAGTTTTGGAGAAATTTCCAGGTATAGAATGTAACAAACTATACATAGATCTCTGAAAAAAGAAAAGATGCAATATTCTGAATTTGGAAGAAACTCAAAATATTCTCCTAAGCCTTAGTAGCTGGAAAGGCTGGGCATCTCCTAAGCCACTTATTTATTTCGCAGCCAGTGAGCATCTCCCACAAACCCTGTTTCCCTGTGTCTGCTGGGAGCCTCAGGCACACTGTTGCTGTCAATCTTATAAGTCACAGGGCAGACGCGTGTCTCTCATGCCTGCAACCCTCACACAGGCTTGCCTCCTAGCCTCACTGTCTGAACTTGGCCCCATTTTCTCACCTGTTTATTTGGTATCTGTTCTTCTGTAAGCTGCCTGAAATGCTTTTTGGAACATCTCAGAAGATTCAGTGGGTAGATAAATGGACAGATGTACAGGTGAGAGATGGGCAGACAGACAGAGAGACTCCAAGAAAAGGGGAACAAAGAAAATTTCCTATGCAGAACCCTCTTCTAGTCAGGGAAGAAAACCACCACGGAGAAGTGTGAAGAGGCAGGTGGCTTAGGACTGTTTCCTGGATTCCATGAAAAGTCCCACCAAGAGAGAGGGTAGAACTATAAATAATAAAAGAAAAAAGCATGCATGCTTGAAAAATATATCTACAATATGTACTTTCTAAAGAATAGATTCAAATCAGCACGGCCCAATAACACAATCCTTGGGTATTTACAGAAGTGAGAATCCCATCTCCAAACCACAAGGCATCCCTTCGGAGCACTAAGAGTCTACACGGGACGGTCTTAAAGCCGTAATCACAAAAGCTATGCTATCCTGCCCTTACGAGGAATGAGCAGCTGTGCTCGGGCTGCCCACGCGCCATTTACACCCCACAGCACCTCTAAGGGGGAGGGACGCCTAGCAAGCCCGTCTTTGCAGAACAGCAAACAAGTCCGGGAGAAGCTAATCTGACCTAACATTTCTCCATCTCTCAGGACTGGTCACTCCAGAGCAGGACTCGAACTCGGACCCACGTGTGTAATCACGTTACTACCGTGCTTTGCATGCTTTTTGTGTGTATAATACATTTGTTTCTGGCATGAAAGTATATTTAATAAATGATCGGTTGTCCTGTCTATCTCATTAGCTCACAATCAATGTTTATAGTGTTGAATTGTACTCTTTTTCCCTGGAGAAATGAATGGAACGAGCGGGTGTTAGAATGAGGTGGGGCTCCATTCTTTATCTGGTACCTCATCTCATCCAAGTCCCCAACCAGGGAGAAGAAGCAAATGTTCTCTTCATCTTTTAAAGAGAGGGCTCCACTGATGGTGACTTAACTCCAAAACCAAGTCTGGGGAAAGGGCACATTCAGCAACCAGAGCAGTATCACCTGTAGGAAGGCGAAAACAGCTCACGGGAGGGCTCAGGGGGTCAGCCTGATTTAATTTCAATCGATAAAACAGTAACACACTCTAAAAATACTAGCATGCAATCGATTGGCTCTTTCTTGACATCTAGCAATTTTCCACAGCCCACATGTAAAATGATCGTGAACCAGTGAAAGATAGTGTCTACAGACAAGAAAAATCAATGCCACAGGTAGACTGAAACCCAGGCTGGAGGAAAGGAAGAGAAAGGGCATAGTAAAGAAGTGGGGAAAGGCTGGGGAAATAAAATCATCACAAGGACTCTCAAGCATCATCCAACAATCATACAATCATTCAAGAGAGAGAGAGAGTTACTGAGGTCCTATTCTGTGCAAGATTGTAGAGCGGGTGAAGCAAGAGCGCAGCGACCATTGTGGCAGCAAGTGGCGGTGCTCAAATACACTTCTGATTCTGGTACCTTGCACACTTGTCCTCAGTATAAAGGCAAAAAACAAAAAGTAAAATGAAACTCTGTAAACTCAAAGCATTGTTGAAAAAAAAATTAAAGAAGACCTAAATAACTGGACAGACACACCACGCATATTCCTGGATCAGAAGTCAGAGCTCTTGGAATGGCAGTGCTCCTCAAAGCGATCCGTATATTCAACGTGGTCTCGATCACAATCCCAGCGGGCTCCTCTGCAGAAACTGACTAGCTTCTGCTACAATTCATATGGGATTTCAAGGGTCTCAGTAACCAAATCGTACTTGAAAAAGAAGAACAATTTAAGAGGACTTGTAATTCTCAATTTCAATCCTTACAACTGTATCTCCAGGTGAGATTAGAGGCCATTGTGAAGTTATTACTGTGTTTATCCTTATTTTCTAAATTCTCTACAATGAATATAACTGTTACAATAAAAAGAATAAAAAGTAAGGTTTCTTTTAAAATATACACACCGATTCACTCATTGGGAAAAATATATTTTAACTATAAAGAGGTAAACAAATATCTAGTGAAAAAGGACTACTTAAAAACAAGAGTGTATTTACATTTTTCATTAATTGAAAACTGAAAAGCACAAACACATCAAGTTTCTAGGGAGACCGATGCAACAAATTATTTTCAAAAATTCTAATTGAACAATGAAAACTCAAAAAAGGGAAAATTGTGATTGACACCCAAGTGCAAACACATGGAAAGCAAAGGCCTAGAAATCACAGTTCCTTTAACTCTGATACTAACTCAATAGAAGAGGAAATTCCTCACTAATGGGACAGTGGAATCCCATGCATAAGACACCATACACAGTACAAACTGCACTAGAATCTGAGGTGATTTTTTTAGAAGAATTCCAAAGTTACAACATTGCTGAAAAACTATAAAAACACTGACAGACAGATTAAAACACACAGTCATATATATTATATAGAAACATATGAAGTCTACTCCCATGTTGCATAGAAATACAAACATATTTGTTCATTTATGGGCACTGAATATTTTATCCCAGGTAGAATATTTCAACTAAAACAAATAATCAATAATACACTCCTCATGTCAAATCTACTTGATAAGTTACTCTGCTATGTAACCATAATTTGTCTAACATAGATCTAAAATTAGTGAAAAAGATCTTTGTATGGTTTCTTGAACTCTTCTCAAATTTCCAAACTTAATTTTAAAATAGATCTGAGCAGTATTTCTATATTATCTTTTCCCTTGTGAAATGAACAACACAGTCTGTTGTCAAAATTCTGTCCTTAGAATGATTCACAAGCACCGTATCCTAACAAAACTGCTGGACAGCAAGGCACTATCCAGACACTGTGACCAAACAAATGAAACACAAGGAAGACAGTGACCCTATTCTGGAGGGCTTACCGTATGTTTCAACACCGGGTATTTATTTGATTGGTTTGATTGGTTAGCAAAATAAAATCAATCAAGTACTTTCTGCTTTGAGCATTCAGTAAGTCATGACTCTGTTGTTAGTGTCATGAGAAGGAAAGACTTAAGCATGACTTGATTAGGTCAATTAGCAAAAGCCATCACTGGGGAGTGAGTAATAAAGAAGTTAACTGATAGCAATGCTTCTGCCTACAAGAGACCTAAAATAAACCTACACTGATCTCTTTAAGGAAATGAGGAGATGAGGCCCCAATGAGAAAAACAAAAACTAACAAGAAATCAAAAAAGTAAAGACTTTTTCATTAACGGTTCCAGGAAGGAGTGGAGCATGGTGGTGAGGATCACAGATACTTGGGACAAACATGAGGGTCTGAATTCCAACAGCACTGTGTAGCTTTGACACTGATAAGTCAGTGAAATTTTCTGAATCTCAGTCTCCTATCCATAGACTGGGGACAACAACAGCACCCGTCTCCTAGAACGGTCCTAATAATTAAGTTATTTTATATATAAAAGGTTAAATAAAATACCTCAGATATTAAATATTACCACAAAGGCACAAGGAAAAAAGAAAACAGAGATAAATTGGAGTTCATCAAAATTAAAAACTTTGCTGCAAATGCCACCGTACAGAAAGTGAAAAAACAACACACAGGAGAAAATTTTTTCAAATCATTTATCTGATAAGGAATTTGTATCTATAAAAAAAAAAAAGGACCTCCTACAACTCAACAATAAAAAGGCAACTCAATTAAAAAATGAATAGAGGATCTGAAAAGTATTTTTCAAGGAAAATATACAAATGGCCAATAAGCACAAAGAAACGATGTTCAATATCATTAGCTGTAAGGGAAATCAAGTCAAAACCACTAGGAGAAACCGCTTCACACTCACTACAATAGGTTATAATCAAAAAAAGAGTAACAAGCACTAATGAGGACACAGAAGATGCAGAGGTCGCAGCCGTTGCTGGTGAGGATGTAACACAGCCTGGCCACTTTGCAAAAACGCCTGGCAGGTCCTTAGAGAGTTGAACATTTGGTTTCTGAATGACCAGGCAATTTTGCTTCCTGAGCACACACGTAAGAGAACTGAAAACAAATGTTCATATAAAAACTCCTACAGGAATATTCACGGCGCCATTACTCATCACAGCCAAAAAGCAGAAACAACACAAATGTCTATCACGTGATGAATGGATAAACAGAGGGGCCCAGCCATACAGTGGAATATTATTCAGCAATAGCAAGGCATAGAGTACTGACCCAGGCCACAACTTGGACAAATATTGAAAACGTTACTCAGTGTGAAAGAATTCAGTCACAATAGATGGTTCCACTTACATGAAGTAACTAGATTTACATGAAATTTCCAGCACAGGCAAATCCACAGAGAGAGAAAAGTGGCTTTCTGGGGCTGTGGGAGGATGGGGAAGATGGGAATGTCTGCATATGCGTAAGGGGCTTCCTGTTGGGGGGATGAAAATTTTCTAAGATTGACTGGGATGAACAATTCTGGGCATAGAGTAAAAACCGCCGTACATTTTAATGGGTGAATTGTTATTAAAACTGGTAAGAAAATAAGCACCTCCAGCCAGTTACCTTCCCATAGTAAATGCAAATTGCTAAATTTTATTACAGGAAGAAGAAACTGCCCTCAGCATGAAAGCAGGAGTTCAGCAAATGTGAGTTAACCGAAATTGGAAAAGAGCATTTCAGTTGAAACAGTTGATGAGTGTACACAAATTATTAAGACATGACAAGGAATATCAGTTTGACATCAGGAAGAAGCATTCTGCTTCAAATGCAGATCAAGGATTCGGCAAGCCCAGCTGCTACAAATGACCAGAGAAGAAACCTGGTTCTTTAAACAAGCGCCAGAGCCAACAAGGGAATAATGGTGAGGAAAGCAGGCGGCCGAAAATCTGGAACAGTTTCCTACAAATACTTTCTCCACTGAAAATTCAAAAACAAAATGAAAGTGATGTGATGTTGTGTTGACCTCACGTGAATGGGCTTCCTCCGGTGCTCGACAGTTTTGTAACCCCGAATGAGAGACTCAGGAGAATCATCATGGCTCCTGGGAGTCACCAAATGACTGCCCACCAGCTCCCTGACCACCATCACATCTGCCAGGGTTGAATTGCAGAGAAGAGACCAACTTCTGAAAGGCACAGGAAATATAGACAAGGGAAGAAAAGGCTGCAGTCAGTCCTGGGACAGAGGCCTTCTGAGCAGAGGCCAGAAGGCTGCAGGTGAACATGAGTGGCCCTGGGGCAGAAAGGGACCACGGGGGAGCAGACCTCAATTCTCTTCTCTCTCTCCCTCGGGTAGGAGAGATAAAGTCTGCATCCTTCTCACCTGGAACTGTGGGTTCTGGCTGGCAGAAGTCTTACCAACATGGAATGAATCACTCAAGACTGTGGAAAAAGGAAAGAAAGCTAGAGGGATTAGGGAGCCAACTCCAAGAACCTCTCAAATGTTCCCATATTTATTGTGTATAATCAAAGGAAATAGTCTTTAACAGTTGTGTGATAGTAAGGAGGAACTTCGTGAAAGATGGGATGAGGCAGAGATTGTAGAATCCGCAATGAGTAAAAAGGCTTAGTTTACCTTTAGGGGAGACATGGGGAGAGGGGAACAAGATAAATTCTTTAGATATCTTCATTACAAAGCAGACCACCAGATCAGCCAGGTCCCTGTTTTGGGAATAATGTACTATCTAACAGCAAGCACGCCCAGCGTTTATAGCTGAGTGCCTGGGTCATTGCTGTGCAGAAATCTTCCACGCAGGTCCGCACAGGTAGAAGTGCCACAACGTGATCAGAAATTATACAGTCAGCACCCCTGGGCTCCCATGGACTGGTTTCAAATTAACCAAACTCATGAGAGACTGATGCAAGAAAACCAGAAATTGAATTTATTAATGTAACAGGAGATGTGAAACTAGAAACCAGACTGAAATATCAGAGTTCAACCATGAGTACAGATTCTCCTCAACAGCCCAATCACAGGCAGGCAGTCACATGACAAGAGTGGACAGAAGCACAGCAGGAAGGGTTTCTAGATTAACTCAATGGACTAAATTTCTGTTATACGAAAAGATCTGCTGCCCAGAAGACATTTAACGCCAATCACAGTGCACTGTCCGTGGACTGTGGCTGAGACACGACTGTGAGCACCTGAGTAACTCTCCTTTCCCTGTCCTTTCTGGGCTATGTGATGCACAGAGGTACAGATATCCAGGGATGCAGATACCTCTAAACACCCAAAGCCCATCCCTGGGAGCCTGGAAACCAGACAGCCAGGGTTTAAATACCAGCTCTGTCACTTACTAGCTCTGTGACTTTGGCCAACTTACTTACTCTATCCGTGCCTGAATTTCCACATTGTAAACCTGGGATAACTATCAAACCTTCCTTACTCACTTGTTGTGAAGATTGAAGGATTCATTTCTGTAAAACGCTCAGAAAAGAATGTAGCACATTTTTGGTGCTCAACAAATGTGAATTTAATAAGAAAGTGATTTACAAATCTCCCTTCTAATCATCTTCTGTGTTTCATGGCTAGTCTGAGTCCCAAAGGAAATCCTTATTTCCCCTCTTATAAACTCTTGGGGAGCACCCTTCTGTTGCATCCCACCACCTGTTTAAACTGAGGGAAGGGATGCCTCCTCCACAATCTGGTCCATGGAGAGTGTTTTTCCCTTCACACCCCTGACCCCTGGACAACGGCTAGCCCTCCTTACACTAACAGATTGAGGTGTGAGTCCGGATCTACAAGCAGGGCATATGAAACCTTTCCTTTCCCTCCAGTGTTGGCCACCATTGGGAAGCACCCGGGATGCTCAGCTCCATGGCAGGGCAGCCCTGTGCATGATGGGGCAGATCCTCTTAAGGGAAGGCTCACTGTGACCCAGAGCTAACTGGGACTGCATGAGTCTCTAGTTCTGGGCCACAGTATCATGACACGCATTTTCCCACAGCCCTGAAGTTCATGGAGAACGTGGCTTCATCAGTAATACAGGAGACATTTATCGCCTGCCTGTTCTTCTGTGTCATCTCTCAGTTGGCTGCTGGAGAAAACATGTGTATAGGTATTGGGTCCCCTTAAGCCCCAATATATATGAAGTAACAAAAAATTCTGTGGGTTAACATTGGTTCAGGGCGACTGTGTAACTGTCCTGAACCTGCTGTTGCTAAATTATGGGTATAGGAACTATGGAACCTCCTCAAATATCTTTCAGCATAAAACCAGCTTTTCTTATTTTCCTGTTTCTTAGTAACTGCCAAAGACTGTAAAATGATGGCTTCATACAAAACAGGAGCTAAACTTTATGAGCCCTTTGACATTCCCACTGTGCTAAACACTTTACATAATTTCTAATTCTCACAATTCTGCAAAGCAGATACGAGCGTCCCCATCTCACAGACGAGGGAAAAACTCAGAGCAAACTGACTCAGGCTCACGTGGCTCAGTGGCAGCACGTGCACGCAAACCCAAGACAAAAAACTACACCCCTTCTTATATGTACAAAATCACCTCCCAACAAATGATACACAGCTGCTGGGTCAATACTCAGGGAACTCAGTACACTTTTCAGCTTTAAGGTGCTCCAGAGGCCGCTCTTAGCTGCTTTATAAAATTCCGGCTCACTGGTTGCTAACACTGGAAGAAAAGACCGATTTTGCCATTGTTTGCACAGCAAGTCTGAAATGTTCACAGCGAGATGACAGAATAAGTCTAAGACATAAGCAGAATAATTTTTCCAGGTAGATAGACATAATGGACATTGTGCTATTCTGAAGCACTAAGCAACGGAATCAAAACAAAATAACATTTGTTAAACCTTCTTTTGCAAAAGGAATATTAAGACTGTTAGAAGATGCAACAGCACCACCTATGGCTAAAAACACCTTCCAGGTTGCTGGGAAAGATGCAACACAAAAATTGCCTGTTGGATCAGAAAGAAGAATCAGATAATTATATCTTATGTAGCACATACTGCACTTTGCTTCGGGGAAGGGAGGTGTATTCAGTATTTAATCTGACATTGCTAATACTCCTGAATATAAACAAAAGACACAGGCTCATGGAAACTTCTTAGTAGAGGAAAGAATCCAGTCCAGCCACTTCATTTTACAGGAGGGGAGTCTGAGATCTGGGATCTGTCCTCCTGGCAATCAGCAGCAAATCTCTCCTAGGCCTCATGTCTTGCACTGTAGCAAAAACCATCAGATCTGTACTAGGCCTATAATCATAAAAGTCACGTCTGTATTTTTCCAACAGTAATTAATCTAGGTATCTTGCAAAATACTTCTCAAAGAGCCAGGAAAACATACAAGTGTATTGAAATTCAAAAACATTTATTTGCACATTAAAACAGCATGAGATTTATTCTATTAAAAAAAGTGACATGTCAAGTCAATGTTTTGATATTTTAAAACCTATTAAGAGTGCAGAAAAATAAATCAAAATTTTCTTTAATCACAAAAGAGAGAAGCTTATTCCCTGATAATGATCAATGTAGATTTTTCTAAACTTAATGGTTCTGGTCAGATTCCTACGAATTTAAATGTCTGAGTGGATGGTTACACGGCAACATGAATTCTGAGTTGTAACAACACACATTCTGTGTAAATAATATTCAAGGCCGTCTGCTTAAGGTGATTTAACTAGTCCCTGTCTCACTAGAATGATAAAGATTTCATTAAAACTTCATACTGCACACACACACACAAAACCCTGAATCCTTGTTACTTTAAGCCATATTCATATATTCATAAATATGCATATTGAATATGCATCAGAAACAAGCCACCCTCTTTAGTATTCAGAGTTGATCCTTCTAAACTATCTGTCCTTGTGACAGCATATTTTTACTAAGCAGCTCTTGGGTGCTTCATATACAAGGCGTCCACCTCTCACAGTCAAACAAGGTAAAGGGCATCACTCAAATTTCACAAATGAGGAAATGTACTTAAGCCATGAAAACAACTTACATATTCATCATCAGGAAAGAAAAGAGTAAAGATTTTACTTACAATATTCACTGACAAAACTTTCCTCCATACTAAGACTACATAGAACCAATTCAGTCTTTGTAAATTTTTCTGTCAATAAGCACCACTAGAGAAAAAGAAGCAACATCATTAGAAATGGTTGGACTTTCAAAGCCCACTCCAATTTTGCACTATAATAATTTTTAATGTTTTGATTTTAGTGTTTACAGAGCACTAAAATAAAAAAATATAAAGTTTTTAACTCATTGCCTGAGAAAGCAACATTTGTGAAAATGTACAATTTTAATTTATGCCACTCTGTCTAACATTCTCACTGGTGTCTCTCCTTTGAAGGCTTCATGAACCTGAGATCGCTAAAATCGGTCATTTATGGACTCACAGGAGTTCGGGAAACCACTCAACTTGGGGCTGATCAGAGGAGCCATTGAGAATGCATCCTGTGCAGCCTGGGTTCCAGCCCTGAGCCTGCCAGCGCCAGCTGCGTGAGATTTGGGACAAGCTGCCCCATCTCTCAACCCCTCAGCTGCAGAAAAGGAGACACTGATACCTACACTTAAACACCTACTATGAATTAAAACATGAGGAAAGCATTTTAGCCTTAGGTAACTGTCCACTCAGAGCAAGCTTGGTCATTATGATGATGAGGATTACTTTTAATAAGTTAAGGCAGACCAAAAATTAGAAATCACCATAAAGGAGAAACATTTTATGTCAATGAGCATTTCCTTTTGAATGGATTGCAGAATGTTCCATTGATTTTTTTAATAAATCAAATTTTGTCCACTAATTATAGATTTACAGGTTCATGGACAAGTCTCCAGAAAAAGAATTAGAGGTCACTAACCTCTGCATACAAAGAAAGTAAAGTTTAAAAAAAATCAGGGGGGAGATTATACCTCACTTGAGAGAGTATGTGCTCAGCATGCATGCGGCCCTCAGTTCAGACACCAGTAACTCCATTTAAAAACTTTTTTTTTTAAGAAATGGAGAATTAACTCAAAAAGGTGGAGGAATGCAGAATTTTTTTAGAGAATCAACTCAGATTTAAGATGGGGAAAAAATATCCATTTCTCACAGGAAATCTTGAGAACTATGTAAACCGGATCTGAGTTGTCTAATCTTTTAACATTATTCATGAATTCATATTACCAAGTCTTAAAACTGCCTGATAACCCACAGGGGTGATCCTGATCATAACAGCTGCCAACACGGATCGAGCTCCGGCTACGAATGGTCTGTTCTGCCATCTCTGCCCCTGAGGCCTCACCAGGCTGGGAGCACTAAATTCGGTCATTCATGAGCATCACGTGTAAGTCCTCCCATTGTGCTTCTCACTCCCCCCCCACCAGACCCTCTGAGGGAAGCACTGTTATCATCTTCCCCAACCGAAGATAAGGCCACTGAGGCACAGAGACTAAACCTGCTCCAGGTCACATCGGCAATAAAGGACGTCTATAATTCTGCTGTTCTATTATTGACAAAGGAATCTGACATATCAATTCAAGGGAGACTGTTAAATAATCAAGTCTGTCAGGTCTTCACCTCAAAGAGCAGATACTATAGATTCCTGACGTAGGATGAGGCTGCCGCCACATACTGACTCAGCTTGAAATTAATATCCAAGATGAAGCAGCGGATACATGTAAATATTCACGACTATCAACTACGCTCTTGGGTCTGGGCCCTTCACTGCCTGAACGGGGGTGAAATCCCCACCCGTGTCAGGGAGGGAAGCGCAGCTCTTCCGGGACTCACCCAGGATTCACGGGCTGTTTCCCCCACACAGGCTGTCCTCAACGATTAAAAAGCTCTCAAGAATTTTACACCATGCAAAACTAAAAGACGTTTCTGCAGATGGAGCACTTTCTCAGGCTTAAACCTTTTTTGCCTACACTCAGCAAGTGGGAAAATAACACGTCTCTGCAAAGTCTCTGACCCTCACCACTCACAGGAGTAGAATGGCCTCAGCACAAGATGACTCTTCACGGATGAGAACAAAATAAACCCGCCCCCAACCACAGGCACTCCTAGAGACAGCGCTCAGCAGTCTTCTGCACACTCACTGTTGTGCAGCCCTCACCACCATCTATTTCCAGAACACTTCATCATCCCAGAAGAACACCCCTGCCACTAGCAATCACTCCCCAACCCCCCTCCACCCAACCCCTTGCAACCATCACCTGCCCTCTGCCTCTGCATGTGCCTATTCTTGGCATTTCAGATCACTGAATTCAACAATATGTGGCCGTTTGTGTCTGGTTCCTTTCACTTAACGTGCTGTTATCAAGGCTCGTCCAGGTTGAAGTGGTATCAGCATTTCTCTTTTTTTTTTTTGAAAGTGTTAAAGTTTATTAGAAGGTGGTAAGTACTATCAAAAAGAGTAGAGAGGAGCATAAGTGATTGGGTTTCAAAGGGAAAAGGGCGGGTTGAGCAGTCAGTGTGGACTTCCCAGAGCAGGTGGCCTTTTTCATATTCCCCTTTATTTATTTTTTCTTTTTTATTCAATTTTACGTCTGAATAATGTTCCACTACATGGAGATACTACATTCTGTTCATCCATTCAGCAGCTATGTATGGACGAGCTCCAGACGAATGAGTGTAAGAGGTGACTAGGCAGGGATGGCATTTAAGCAAAGGGCAAGATGTGCTTTCAAAAAAAAAAAGCCAACAAACAGAGGCACAAGGAAATTCAGCGCGTTTCTGAGAAAGTGCATGCTTGCTTCACGATGACTGCCGTGCAGGGCTGGGGGGGGGAGTGACAGGAGACACAATGAGGGAGTCACCTGAGAATATTCCCCATGCAAGCAGCTCAGCCAATTCTCCTCCCTCATCCTGTATTTTAGAGCCATTTTTGATAGGTTTTCTATTTCAAGTAACAGTACTTAGTTACACATCTTATCATCTGCATCAGATCACCTTACCTGCAAGCCACAGAAAGTCATTCACTGACTGGAGCAGCTCCAAGACATAAAGGTGATGGACCAGGGAGTCCTGCAGCATCCCGGCCTGCAGGCACAAACCCCCACATGTTCCATGGTGATGTCCGGAAAGTAAAATGCATGGAAATATCTCACTGCTTGTGCACGATATCTGCCCCCAAATTGCCCCAAAATCATGCTGGCAAAGCACTACTGAGCCCTCTCACTACAAAAAAAAAAAAAAAAAAAAAAAAAAGAGAGAGAGAGAACAGAAAAGAAAAGAATAAAGCTAAGAAGGCAAATTTAGGGTCTTCCATTGAAAACCAGCAACCATCACTGCCAGTAACTCAGCTGGAATGGTCCTGACTTCAAAAACCACTGCGCAGTTACATTGCAAACGTGATAGACATATATGTATTCCACGTAGATGATATTACAGTAGGATTTTTCTTTTCGAAATTTCCAGTTGCAACATTAACACAAGAAAGATTATGTTTCAGCTTTAAAAAACTCAATTATTTTCCACTTTCTTAATTTTGAACCTATTATTATTTTATAAAGGGTGCTATGCTGCAAATTATAAACCAACTATTTGGCTTCTGCCAACAAGACCTTTATGACTTCACTATTTCAGAGCAAGATTTAATGATGCTTTGAGAAGTGGGTCCTGGGGCGCTCACTAACAGCTCTTTAAATACTGACAAGGA